>NC_140081.1:13190850-13395850 GCF_964194135.1 Talpa europaea
TACACTGCTGAGAGGAGCAGTGGGCAGCAGGAGAGATCTGCACACCAGGTGGGACCCTCACCAGTGGCAGGGGATCGAACCAGTGCTGCCGGGGAGGTCCTCACCTTGCTTTATGAAATACCCAGAACTTTAAGGGCAACTACTGAGGTAATATGCCTAAATGCATAAGCTTTGCAACCATACTTGTAGCTCTGCTACTAAATGACCAACTGGGGCCTCCCCAGTGGCGCAGCGGTTGAGCGCTGGGTTGCGAAGCTGCCCGCGGCCTCTGCAGCGCCAGTTCGATCCCCGGCTGCTCCCCGGCCACCGGGGGAGGGTCCCACATGGCGCGCAGACCTCTCCTGCCGCCCGCTGCTCCCCTCAGCAGTGTACTTCGGTCCTTCTGCCTGCTCTGCTCCCCGCTCTGGCTCTGGTGAATTCTCTCACCCTCCCGCGCTTCTGACTGTACCCAGTGCATGTATAAACAAACCAAACAAACAAATAAATAATAAATAAATTTTAAAAAGCCTCTAAAAAATTTAAAAAAAAATGACCAACTGTGTTTTTGAGCAAATTACTTTAACCTCTTTAAGCCACAATTTCCTTACCAATCAAATAAGGCTAATAATGTCTCTGAGTGTTTTGTAGGGATTAAATATAGGTAAGTTGTTTAACTGAGTTAGCGGTCAAAAAATACCTTTAAAAAATACCTTTTCTGGACCTTCTTCCTTTATTTTTTTGTCTGCTTCTTCCCAACACAGAAATGCAAACAGCCCTTCTTGTTATCTGGACAAATTATTTTGAGCCAGTTCATTTCTTTTCCCTGGAAAACGCAGATGGCCCTGGTATGAAATGTTTGGTTTTAAAACAGCGAAACCTGGGCCTCCCTGGTGGCGCAGCAGCTAAAGTCTCAGCACTGTCAAGCTATCGCCAGCCACTGGGGCATGAGTTGGATCCCCGGCCAGGGAACTAACCCACATGGAACAGCAGACCTCTCCTGTCTCGCCCACTGCTCCCCTCAGCAGTGTATTTCAGTCAGTCTGCCTGTTCTGTTCCCCACTGTATCTCTGGTGAATCCTCTCACCAACTGCACCTATAGCTTACACCCCAGTTCTTGTATGAATAAATAAATAAATAAATAAATCTAAAAAAAATAAATAAAACGGCGAATCCTGGAGGGAGGGGGGATGGGAAGCGAGGAGACAGGTACATGGTTAATGCAGTGGTTCCCAGGGAGGGTGCTTTTGCTGCACAGGGGGCATTTAACAATGTCTGGAGACATTTTTGTTGGGGGGTGGCAAGTGTGTCACTGGCATCTACTGGTTAGTGGTCAAGGATGATGCTTAACATCCTACTACTATAAGCACAGGTCTGCTCCCTAAAACAAAGAATTGCTTGCCACAAGATATCAGCAGCGCCATGGTTGCAGAACCCCGGGCTAACGTGACCAAAACTCCTTGATGAAGCTTTTCTTGGATAATTAATTTTGCCTTTCTTTGTTCTTCTTACCCAACACATACAGGTTATTAAAGGCATGCTCAGGAGAAATCATTCAAAATGTGATTACTCTAGCTCTGCAGCTCTAATTTGTTATTCATTTTTTATGAGAAAAAAATCTGAGTAGTGTTCTGATTTTATTGCCTTTGAGTTTCAAATACCAAACTCGAAGCATGCACTGATTACCTTCTTAATTAATAGACTGTGAAGGCAGGGCATCACTTTATTAGCTAGTGGGAAGGATGTGCCATCTCCCGGCAGCTCGGTAGTCTTCATTCCCGACTGTTATGCCAATGGGGCCTGGGGGTTGGGATGAAGGGAATTCCGACACTGCTCCCCAAACAGATATCATTCTCTTGTTCAAATAGCTGATCTCAGTTTAGATGACACCTGTCTACGATGCCGTAATTAAATAGAAAGCATTATGAGTAATATGCCCCCACCCCCTTTCTAGTCAGGATACTTGAGGTCAAGGCCACAGCGCCGTAGGCACTGAAAGGAAAAGTTAGGTAAAGCAAGGTAATTGTGTATTCAATTGGCAAAAAATAGTAAATCCATTTCTGTGAGATGTGTCTTTTGGGGGAGCAGTGGGGTGGAGGATATTATGACAAGGTAAAAAGGGGGAAATCCACACAGGCTATGATGTGGTTCCTATTTCTCTCCCTCACCCTACCCCATCCCATCTATGAAATCTACCCTGCCCCACAGCCCAAGAAAGGGGACGCCTGATTAAGAGGCCACACCATGGTCTGTCAGATCCTGACATTCCCTCTTTCAGGAATTAGGACCACAAAATAGAGACTGAGTGGGTCAGGCACTGATCTGTGGGCAGAACATTAAAGATGTCCCCAAATGACCCCATTGTAGACTTCTCAAGATGCTCTAGTTCCTGTCCATGCTGAGGTCTGCTTTTTGGCTGTGGGTTCCATCAGTCCTTTGCATTCTGCCTTACTGAAAAAACTAGCTCAAGTGGATACTATTCCTTGAAACCCAAAAATCTATATCTGAGACAGATGAGTACATAGCCTCACCAACAGATGAGACTAAGGCAAGGAATGAAGCTGAGAGCTGTTAACAGGGAAAGACCACTTAACAGCCATTTGCACTTCACACGTGGAAGGATCAAGAGAGGACACTGGCTCACAGGGACCAGCAGACAGTAAAGTGGCTCTAGATGCACCACACTTTTGATATTTTCATGTCACCTTACAATTACTTTTGTGTTATTATATTGAATTGTTTATCTCAGAATGTTACCTGATTCTCATTTGTAACCTTAATGTTTTTTCTCATATTGTTAAATGACTAACCAAGCAAGCTTGGGAAGATCAGTTCACACCTCCAAGGTCCATGCACTTTCCTTACATCAAGCTCAAGTCACTCAGGCCAGCTTCTGTCTCTACGACACCACTAAAATGGAATTATCTGTCCATGTAAGTGTTTCTCAGCTGCACAGGAGGGACTCTTATAGCAGTGGTTCTTCACTAGGGGAGATTTTTTCCCCCTAAGCGTAATTTTGCAGTGTCTTGACACAGTTCGATTGTCACAACTTGAGGGAGGGGTTGCTGCTGTCGTCTGGTGAATAGAGACAAGGGATGCTGCTAAACATTCTGCAATGCACAGGACAGCCCCCCTCCCCCATAATGAAGAATTATCTGGCCCAAAATGCCTGAGGTGTGATCGAAATAAAGAGTATTTTCACAATATGAGGATTCATTTTGAGACTGGGACAAGATTAATGCTATGCCTGTATGTGTATAGACTTTACTCCACAGTATTTGAGAACTTACTCCAAGTCCCTGAGAATAAAGGACAAACGTAGAAGAAGCCAATATGATTCCTTTTCTTCTCACAATTCCTAGCACTGGAAGACCAAAACCAAAAAAAAAAGCAGTTTTTAGCAGACACTCCTTAGTAGGAAATAATATGGTTAGCCTAGTTCTTTCTAGTTACCTTTCTGTTATTTCTTTTCTTTTCTTTTCTTTTCTTTTCTTTTCTTTTCTTTTCTTTTCTTTTCTTTTCTTTTCTTTTCTTTTCTTTTCTTTTCTTTTCTTTTCTTTTCTTTTCTTTTCTTTTCTTTTCTTTTCTTTTAAGATTTAAACATCCATGCATACAAGAACTGGGCTGTAAGCGGGGGTGGGAGGATTTGAATGGATTCACCAGAGAGAATGGAGAGTAGAACAGGCAGAATGACTGAAATACACTGCTGAGGGGAGCAGTGGGTGAGACAGGAGAGGTCTGCTGCACCATGTGGGGTTGCTCCCTGGCCAGCAGGGAATCAAACTTGTGCTGTAGTAGCTGGCGACAGCTCGACAATGCTGTCCTCACCCCCTGTGCCACCAGGGAGGCCCCCCTTTTGCTATTTCTAAACTCAATGTAAAATCACCTTGTACTACTGATTTACCTTCCACTCTTTTTTTTTCTAAAGATTTATTTTATTTATTTTTATACAAGAACTGGGGTACAGGCCAGATGTGCGGGAGGGTGAGAGGATTCACCTGAGACAGAGTAGGGAACAGAACAGGCAGACTGACTGAAATATACTGCTGAGGAGAGCAGCGGGCAAGACAGGAGAGGTCTGCTGCGCCATGTGGGTATCCCCGCGGCCAGGGAGGGGGGGGATGGAACTAGCCCTGCAAAGGCTGTGGAACAGTTTCACAGTGCTGTGCTCAAATGCCTGCCTGCACCACCAGGGAGGCCCACCTTCCACTCTTTACACATAGTTTTGTATGCTAATTAAGTCATTTCCATGAGCCAGTGATGATTCTAGCTTGTGGCAGTCTAGGCTTGCCTGACAGGACCACAGTGGGTGGAACTGTAGCTAGAGGCTAGGAAAAGATGAATGCCCTCCCTGACCTAAAGTCACCTGTACCTGGGATGGAGTGCTCCACCTGTCAATTTTGCAGATGACAACCCCCAGCAGAGCAGCCTATGGCAGTGATCATACCTTTGCTAATTGGGTCAAGAGGACATGTGACCCTTGCATCAGTCTACCATACAGTTTCGAAAAGAAGGTAAAGACTGTTGAGTTAGCTGAAGGCTGGGCAAATACATGCCTATTAAGATCATGTGCAGGAATTACAGAGAGATACGTGGAAAGAAGGCTAATTCTGTTTTGGAACAAAAAATAAAAACATAATATCTACTTTCCCGATAAGTGGCTTTAAACCATTCTCAGATACCTACACTTCATAAATCTGGAGGGTTTCAAATGGCCTAATTCCTTCCAAATAAAGACTAAATATTCAACACACACTTATATTGTTCCTATTCAATTTTCATTCTTTGTTTAGAACCTAAAGTTTAGAAACAAAGAAGACAAGGATGTAACAAATCCCATTTTTTGAAGTTTATTCCTAAATTGAGGAACTGACTTTTGTTTTTGCTGAAATGGCATTTGTGTTAGGTGTGTCCAGTCCAAACAAGCTGTAAGAAATCACCTCTGCTAAGGATTTAGAAATGCAAGTGCTATTCTTTTCTAAATAACTCAAAATTCTATTCTATCCTATTACCTAGAACCAGCACAATAGCTGGCAAAAATGTATCCAACATAGTATTTGAAGACTGACTGACATAATGAATGACTGGTCTAGGGAAGGCAGCTCTCCTTTCTGCAGGAGCTGGTAGATTTATTAGTTTCCAAATCTTCAGGTTAGATCACATTCCTTATACCCATGATCTCACCTGGACTCTGGTAAATCATCTTTTTATCACAAACAGAAAGCCCTTAACTCATCATGAAGACTTTGCAGCAAGACTAGTAAAGGGAAAAGAAGAAACAGGGTCTCCCTGGTTGTGCAAGGGGTTAAGCACAGCACTGTGAAGCTATCCACAGCCTCTGCAGCATGAGTTTGATCCCAGGCTACCAGGGAGCTACCCACATGGCACAGCAGACCTTTCCTGTCTTGCCCACTGCTCTCCTCAGCAGTGTATTTCAGTCAGTCTGCTGTTCTGCCCCCACTCTCTGGTGAATCCTCTCACTGTACCCCACCCCGTACCTCTGGCCGGTACCCTAGTTCCTGTATGCGTAAATAAATCTAAGAAGAAGAAGAAGAAGAGGAAGAGGAAGAGGAAGAGGAAGAGGAAGAGGAAGAGGAAGAGGAAGAAGAAGAAGAAGAAGAAGAAGAAGAAGAAGCAGAAGCAGAAGAAGAAGAAGAAGAAGAAGAAGAAGAAGAAGAAGAAGAAGAAGAAGAGGAAGAAACAGGATCAACATTCCATTTGATCCGTGCATTCTCTGTAGAAAATCAGCGTCTATGTCAGTAAGTGGAATGTTGAAAGCACTGTCTCTGTCAGTCAATCAACAGATAATTATTCAACACTCACTATGTGCAGGCTCTACGAAAGGGTCAAGAGAGCACACCTCCCAGGGGAATCCTGGCATCTAGTGGAAGAAGCATGGGCTTTGGAATTACATCTTGACCTAGCCAAAATTTCACTGTGAAGGTATTTTATGCTATCAATTTGTTTGATGATTCACAGAAAGAGAGGAAGTTTTTGAAATAGAAGGGTAATTAGAAAGAACTAGGCTAACCATATTATTTCATACCAGGGTACCTCAGAGGATTCCTGTTTTAATGAATAAATAAAAATGATGTGCAATTATCATATCAATTGCTTGCATCTAAGTGAGTACTTCTGGAGTTATGTGATGGTGCTTAAAAATCTTTGGTCTCTGAAGTGTGTTTAATGTCTCCTTACCTCTTATCTATATTATTAATTTGCAGATCACAGTTAACTTGGTGTTATCAAATGAGGAAACTTCAAATGAATGAGATTTTACTGTAAAATTTTAAATTCATATTACTTGTAACAGAACAGCAATACATTTTGAGGACATGTGTCAACATATCTAGAAGAGCCATCCACTAGAGCTCTCTGTAATGATGGAATATTCTGTAGCTGTGCTGTCCAGAGCAAGTAGCTGCCAGCCACATCTGGCTATTGAGCACTTGAAATGTGGTTAGTGTGACTGAGGAACTGAATTTTAATTTGTATTGAATTTTGATGAGTTAAAACTTAAATCTAAACTTAAATCCATGTGTGAGGAGGTGGGTCAGTTGGGTAAAAGGGGTCAATTGTATGGTGAAGGATAGAATTGGTTTTAGTGGTGAACGTAAAGTCATATCTACAGATGTTGGTTTATAATGAGGTACTCTTGAAACTTACATAATATTACAATGCAATGTTACTTCAGTAAAACACTATAAAAATAAATAAATACGCAGTCTTACATGGTTAGTGTCTACCTTATTTGGCAGTGTAGGTTTAAAGAAAAAGTGAGGTTCAAGGGGTTAAGATGCAACCTATGAAGCTATCGGCAGCCACGGCAGCAGGAGTTCGATCCCCAGCCAGGGAGCTACTCACATGGTGCAGCAGACCTCTCCTGACTCGCCCGCTGCTCCCCTCAGCAGTGTATTTCACTCAGTCTGCCTGTTCTGCTCCCCACTCTGTCTCTGGTGAATCCTCTTACCCCCACATCTCTGGCCCATACCTCAGTTCTTGTATGCATAAACAAGTAAATCTTAAAAAAATATAAAGAAAGAAAAAGTGAAATTGGATTCTAAGAAACTGAATACTGGCCCTATCCTTACTACCATGAACAATTTATTTAATCTCTGTGAGCTTCAATTTTCTCACTTTAAAGTGAGGATATAAATAGTATATACCTCACAGGATTTGGGATAAGAGAAGTAGAGATAATGTTCAGGCATTCTCCTATTTCCAAAAAAGTACCAATCAAATATTAAAGACTAAAATGTGGAGAATGAATAACCCATTCTCGTTTAAAGGGAGTTTCCATTCCTAGAGAGTTCAAAATATGATTAAATTTGTAAATCTCCTCACTGTTCGGTCACGGTACTTCGTGACAATGAAGCAGAGAAATCACATCATTGTAGGAAGCTTTCTCTGGTCTTAATAACTTCACAAACCCTTGAGTCCTTCTTACCCATTTGGTCCCATGCCTAAGCTTTTATCCTCCAGCACTCAGTTGGGTTAACAAGGCTCCACTAAAATGGATATTCCCCCCCTCCAAAGCCCACAAGTTTGTCTCTCTTCTGTGATCATTGCATTGCAAAGAATTCAATAATGAGTATTCTGATCAGCATTTTGTGACTTTTATACCAGGACAATTCTCATTTTATAGAATAATGAACAATGTGTTCAAACATTTCTCCAATATCCTCAGGCTCCCATGACATCATTCTTTGACTAGAACTACCTCCATTTCCTTATACTGATTGGACTTTTTTTAGAAAGAGAATTTGTTCCAATCCTAATTCCATCCAGTCAGTTGAGGGGATAAAAAAAAATTAGCTGTGATTTTTCTTTTGTTTGAACTCAAAAATTATTAATAAATGAAGGGATTTTTTTAAGGAAATAAAGAAAAAGGAAAGTGGTGAATTTTACAGTGTAATTTTGGCACGAACTGTGGCTTTAAAGCCACATAATATAGGGCCTCCCTGGTGGCACAAGGGGTTAAGACACAACCTATGAAGCTATCAGCAGCCACTGCAGCACGAGTTCGATCCCCAGCCAGGGAGCTACCCACATGGCTCAGCAGACCTCTCCTGACTCACCCGCTGCTCCCCTCAGCAGTGTGTTTCAGTCAATCTGCCTGTTCTGTTCCCCACACTGTCTCTGGTGAATCCTCTCACCACCCACACCTCTGGCCTGTACCCCAGTTCTTGTATGCACAAATAAAATCTTTTTTTAAAAAAAGAAGAAATAGCAATTCATCTATCTAGATAGCATTATATAATTTTATTTTTTACAGATTTATTTACTTATGTGTACAAGAACTGGGGTACAGGCCAGATTTGTGGGGTGAGAGAGGATTTACCAGAGACAGTGGGGAACAGAACGGGCAGACTGAGTGAAATACACTGCTGAGGGGAGCAGCGGGGAGACAGGAGAGGTCTACTGCACCATGTGGGTCAGCTCCAGGGCCAGGGATCACTCATGCTGCAGTGGCTGTGGATAGCTTCATAGTGTTGCAACTTAACCCCTTATGCCAGCAGGGAAGCCCCCAATATATAATTCTAAAAATGTTTTCCATATGTTACATATTATTATTTACATAGCATTAATCAAGCCCCTACTATATAATAGATGATTTAAATACCAATGTGTCTAATCCTAACAACAATTCTTGAAATGTTATGATAGTGCTCATTTTACAATTGGAAAAAAATAGAGGCTACATGAGTCCCCAAAGTCACACTAAGATTAACCTCCCATCCCCATTAAAATGCGAGCTTCACAAGAACAGCACCTCTGGCATCTAGAATAGTACCTGGCATGTAGTAGATGCTAAATAACTATTTGGTGAAGAATTATCCAAGTAGACTGATTCCAAAGCCTCAGCCCTGTCCATGACATCACCCACTACTCTGCAAATGGTCTTTGGAAGCATCCAGAGAAAGAAGTACACCTCTTTATATTTATGAAGAGGTGAGAGCTGGGGAGAGTAATAAGCCTACAGCTCACAAGGGTCGCTGGGCCAGTACTAAAGTTCAAGGTTCCAGATTCCTAGAAGTATTTTCTTTTGGCTATTCTGCAGAGAGACTGTGAGGCAGAGACAAGTTGTGGTTCACTTCTTTCCCCCAGGAAAGTCCAGGGCACCTGGCTTGGAGTGAAACAGTTAAGACAGAATTACATCCACTACTGTTTGCCTGGAGACCAAAAGGCAACTTGATGCTGAAAGAAAGTTCCATCCCTAAACACATGGCTAGGCATTGGGGGGTTACCTTATTATTTACAACAACAGAATCTGATGTTTTGAGATAGCGCTAGTCTTATGGCAAAGTCTGATTTCTCTTTTTGAATATCCTAAGAGGAAAGGAGAATATTTTCGTCATGAGTATGACTCTATTCATTAGCAGGGGTCCATTTTACACTCACAGATACACAGGACTTTACTATTCACATCTACTTCGATATTCCAAGGGGCAAAAAATCAAAAAGAAAGCGTCCACACACAGTACCTTGTGCCTGAATCTGGAAGTGCAATTGTCCCCGGTGTCTTCCTTCACGGTGCGTTCCTGGTGGCCTACCATGTCTGCTCCTGATCCACTTTCCTTCTTTTCTAGAGGCTTCTGTTCCCTTGGGAGTTATCTTCAGTCACGGGATGAAATTTTTTTCTCTCTGGACTTACTGGAGCACTTGACTAAAGGTTAAACTTGAAGATAGGCTCAGAGGAGGTAGTTGTACACCAGTGATCGAATAAGCAGACATTTAAGCTGGTGGGTGCTCTTTCTTTATCTACCACAAGCCTCCTCTTGTCTGTGCTGGGCCATTCGTTGTTCATTGACAATTGCTGTGCTCTGGCCTGGTGCTATGATGGCCTCTTGTGAAGGAACAGGCAGGTTGTGGTGAAGCTGCCCTCTGAACAAGGCCATTGTTACATCTCCCCTGTTCCTCGCTGGAGCTATGGCAACACATTCCGTTGGTGAATTAACTATGTCATTGTGTGCCAGCTCAACTGGTTATGCTCCTGGAATGACAAACATCTTCTTTTTTTTTTTTTTTTTCAAGATAAAAAGTGGTCAAGGCCTTCAAGTACTAATATCCAATTCTACACTTTCTTTAAATAGAATAAAGCTGGAGAAAAATAAGTCTCTCAAACGTACTTTGATTCTAATAAACATTTTATCTCTCTCAAAGAGCTCTTCCAAGTACCATTGATAACAAATTTATACATTTTATCAAAGCAGAATCTTCATTTGTGTTAAGGTTATTTCCCCAAAGATAGCAGTGCGTGTTAAAAGAACTTTTTAAAGAAGCATGTACTTCGGTTTTTCTAAGGGGGAAAAAGGTTCTTTTGAAATCTGTCTGCATCAAAGTGCTATGGGAACTTGGTCTCTGCCTATGAACGGGGTTCCCTGCCTCAGCTGAGAGTGAGACCCACCTCCATCTAAGTCCACCTGAGCCTAGTGAAGATTCCCTGTGGCCCCAGCTAGCAGGAAGACTCTGAAGCACTTCCTCACACACTCCAATCTCCAGGATGCTCAAGCTTGCTCTGATTGGTGGGAGGATCCTTTTCAACCTTTCTGCTCATCCCTTTGCTCTCACTTTGTTGGTCCAGATGCTGTGCCAGCTGAGGGGGGTGGGGAGCCTGTCCATGAATCCAACCGAGGTCCTGCGGAGCGTGCAGTCACCTTTTCCAGCAGTCCTTGCAACTCTGGGTTAGAGTTGCTCCAAAGAGTAACTTGCCTGAGGGGGCCTCCCTGGTGGTGCAAGGGGTTAAGACACAACCTATGAGCTATCTGCAGTCACTGCAGCACAAGTTCCATCCCTGGCCGGCCAGGAAGCTACCCACATGGCAAGGCAGACCTCTCCTGTGTCGCCCGCTGCTCCCCTCAGCAGTGTATTTCAGCCAATCTGCCTCTTGTGTTCCCCACTCTGTCTCTGGTGAATCCTCTCACCCCCCACCACTCTGGCCTGTACCTCGGTTCTTGTATGCATAAATAAATAAATCTTTTTAAAAAAAGAAAAAAGAGTAACTTGCCCAAGCTGTGGGAGGCAAGAATAAAGCAACCACAGTTACCTTCTGATGTTCGTTATGGTTGGGTGTGGTGACAGAGGCAGAGGTAACAGCAGGTCCCAGGTTGACCTCATTCTCCTTCACTTTGTTCAGAGCTTCTTCCCAGCTGCTCACCTTGTAGACTAATGGCATCGCTCGGTCCACCCACTGACATTTGTGTAGCCCCTCAGAGGTAGCATCAGCTTGTTGTCACTTCTGCCTGGGCTTTCTCCTCCACGTGGGCAGCTGGAGGTGCTGCCAGGTGGGTGGGTGTCTTCTTCCATCTTCCCCTTCTCCTTCCATCTTCCTTCTTCCCCTGTCTCCTTCCACAACAGGCCAGGTCTATTTCCTATAATACATCCCTTCCTCCACAGCTCAAAGTGGTTCTGCTTCCCTGGCTGAACTTGGACTGACACACTTGTTTTTCTAAATGATACTGGTATTAAGAGACAATCCTCAGCAGGGGAGTACTTTAGAGGGCAATAAGAAGAAAATCCATGGAACTTGAGTCTAGAAGCCACCGAGGAACCCAAGGAATTAGATGTTGTGTTTGTATCAGACCTCGCCCCACCCTATGGCCCTCACCCTGCTGTCTGCTTTCAAATCCAAGCCATTTTTGCATATACTTTTTCCTTCTTCTTTCTTATGACTGCCCCTCATTCTCATTCTTTTTTTTAAGATTTATTTGTTATTTTTATACAAGAACTGAGGCACAGTCCAGATGCACGGGAGGGTGAGAGGATTCACCAGAGACAGAGCGGGGAGCAGAACAGGCAGACTGATGAAATACACTGCTGAGGGGAGCAGCGGGCGGGACAGGAGAGGTCTTCCGCGCCATATGGGACCTTCGCCCGCCAGGCAGGATAGAACTCGCTCTGCAGAGGCCGCGGACAGCTTCACAGCGCTGCGCTCAACTGCCTGCGCCACCGGGGAGGTCCCTCATTCTCATTCTTATCCTCCACAGAACATCTCCACAAAGAGGCTGGGAATGGTCATACAAGGTAAGCCACACTCCAGGGGTGGGTTCCAGGTAGGAAACTAAAAGAGGAAAAAAAAACCCAAGTCGTGGGCACATTATTTCTCTCAGAGCAATTCACCATTGAAACAATGGCCCAGCTCACGCAACACGGATTGACTCAGCTGTCAAGGAAGAATCACCCACCTCTATTTGCACTGGTAGTCTCTTCTCCGTAATGGAAAAATCACTCTTGTGTCATCAAGACCCAAGGGTTCACAAGAGAGGCTTGTTTTGAAATTGCTTCTTGTTGTCATCTCTTAGAATAACAGTGCATTTGATTATATTTCCAAGCTTCTTGTCTCACATCCAAAAGAATCACTGCCAATCCAGTCTCTCAGTTAATTCCTGCTTAGAGTAGGTGATTATTTGTCATGAGCAGGAGAAAATTGAGAGGATAGATTTTGAATAATTTTGACTGTAAAGCAAATAGAAGAGACAGGGTTACCGACATGACTGTAGTCAAATGTAACATTGTGATGATGTGGTCATGAATGGACGGCATATGTGATGGGGGTCCCTAGATTTAGCCTAGCTCTGGAGCAATCTTTGCCATTTGGGTTTGTATAAGTACACTGTGACCTTTGCACAATGACAAGATCATTGTCATTAGAAAGTACCTGGTTCTAAGTGATATATTTACATATGGTATTTTCCTTTTTTTTAAGATTTTATTTATTTATGCATACAAGAGCTGGGGTCTAGGCCAGAGGTGTGCAGGGTGGGGGGATCCACCAGAGACAGAGTGGGGAACAGAACAGGCAGACTGACTGAAGTACACTGCTGAGGGGAGCAGCGGGCGAGACAGGAGAGGTCTCCTGCGCCATGTGGGTATCTCCCTGGGCGGCCGGGGTTCGAAATCGTGCTGCAGAGGCTGCAGATTGCTTCATAGTGCTGTGTTCAACCCCTTGCACCACCAGGGAGGCCCTACATATGGTATTCTTACAGACCTAGCCAGGTCAATCAATTAAGCTGTGTATCCTTGGCTTGAGGAGGTGTCTATTATCTGAACATTTATTGGTGGATTTCTGGGATATTCTGTACCTTTGAGAGTCTCATGAATGAAAATGGTCTCTGGAATCCTTATTAACAATTCCCTGTGGTTTACGAAAAGGGGCTTTCCGGAGCTCTGACACCAGTGGCTGTGGGTGGAGCCTAGATGCCTGCCCAGGCTCACTGAGCTGCAAATAGGTGAGCTGAAGATCTGAGCTACCCTGTATGGCACATTGTGTGAATTAGAAAATGGTGCTCCCAGGGGGCCTCCCTTGTGGTGCAAGGGGTTAAGCGTCAGCACTATGAAGCAATCTGCAGACTCTGCAGCACGATTTCGACCCCTGGCCGGCCAGGGAGCTGCCCACATGTCGCAGGAGACCTCTCCTGTGTCGCCCGCTACTCCCCTCAGCAGTGTTTTTCAGTCAATCCACCTGTTCTGCTCCCCACTCTATCTCTGGTGAATCCCCCCACCACCCCCACCGACCCCCACACCTCTGGCCTGGACCCCAGTTCTTGTATGCATAAATAAATAAATCTTTTAAAAAAAACAAGAAAATGTTGCTCCCTATGGTGGAGGACTTATAGTGCCTTGGTGGTGGGTGTGGTGTGGTAACACACCGGATCCTGCACCTCTAAGTCATATACAGTGCTGTAAACCAATGTTACTGCAATAAAATGAAAGAAAGGAAAGAGGGAGGGAAGGAAGGAGGGGAGGGAGTGAGGGAGGGAAAAATGGGGCCCACTCTGGACTGATGCAAGACCACTTTGTGAGCAGAGGGAGGACTGCATTTTAGCCCCCATTTTCCCACTCTTTGGGGAGTCTTTGCAGTCCCTGAACCTCAGCGAAGGAGGAGTTGTTGGGAAAGCAAACATATCAGTCCCATCACAGGAATTAAACACTTGGATTGGGGGGCAAGGATCTCAGTGGTCAAGGAGGTATTCTTTTTTTTTTAAAGATTTATTTATGCATACAAAAATTGGGGTACAGGCCAGAGATGCGGGGGGGGGGAGGGTTTGAAAGGATTCACCAGAGGCAGAGTGGGGAACAGAACAGGCAGATCGACTGAAATACACTGCTGAGGGGAGCCAGGAGCGAGGCAGGAGAGGTCTGCCGCGCCATGTGGGCAGCTCCCTGGCAGGGGATTGAACTCGTGCTGCAGAGGCTGCGGATAGCTTCATAGATTGTGTCTTAACTCCTTGTGCCACCAGGGAGGCCCCCAGGAGGTATTCTAAACAAGGAGGCTTGGCTAGTCAAGGACGCCTCAGTTCCAGAGTTGGTAAAGCTAAGCTCCTTTTTCACAAACTCCCCAGAGGTAGTCTGTTTGCCTTCGTAGACCTCACTGTTGGACATGGGGTACCCTGGATTATGGCTTTGTGTCTCATGTTCAAGACAGCCCTGCTTTGGCTCTCCTCCTCCAAGGAGTCCACGGAAACAGGCTGCACACCTAGAGACCCTCACCTCCCCCACTTCTAGAACACTCTGGAATTCCCTGCCCAAATGTCCTCAACCTACTTCCAGGGTTGGCTTCCCTCTCTCCTTCCCTCCCTCTGTCCTTCCTTCCTTTCCTTCTTTTTTTCTTGTCACACTGGTTTACAACATTGTATATGATTTATATGTATTCTTTCACCAACCCCAAAAATGTTAGTAGCAGGTTCAACTAGAGGTAATCTAAATCACTGTAGAAATTAATGAATTAATTAGCATTTTCTGGTTATTTTAATTACAGTTAATTATAGGTAGTTTGTCATCAAAGGTCCAATTATCTCTGAATGTATGAACAATATGATTTTCTCAATTTGAGTGGCTGAGGGCTAGATTCTGGACTGAGGTGAAATAATTTCCTCTACCTCTAGCAGAGCTCTTGGTTTGTACTAGTTGCTTTGAAAATGTTTATTAAATAAATGAATCCTTGAAGCATTTTGTAACTGCCCTTCATCATTTGTTGTGTGTACACTGAATAACTGAGATTAAAAACTCCCAATGTATGAGTTCACCCAAAGTTGTTTGGGAGATCTTAGTCCTGAAATTAAACCAGGGAATAGATGAACAGATGGCAGCCTCTTTGGCTCCAGAGGTAAGGGACTACCTGTGACCCTCTGTATATTTGCTTTTCTGATCCCCTGGAATTAGCTAGCAACCGTTCTGAAGAAGGAATACAAAGTGTGGACTTTGCATTTCTGAAGTATGGATTGAAAACATAGTCCATCAACCTTATGTCAAGATATGTTGAAGTTCACCTACAGAATGTAGGTATTTTGTATATCACTATTTCCATTAGATTTATTGAGCATCTATTTTGTGGCAAGTCCTCAACCAGATGAAAAATGAATGTAATTATAGCAGTACCAGCCTTATGGAAATACAAATCAATATGTGAGGTGCTGTTCAACTATTTCCATGATTTAAATAATCCATTTTACCACCCCCAACTCATCATTCTCTATTCCCACTTACTCTGCTATGTTTTGTTTCATAATATCTATCACAAGGGGTATATTATATTTCTTGGTTTACTATCTCCAACAGAAGACTAAAAGGGCAGGGACTTTGCTTCACTGCTGATATCTCCAGGGCCTAGAAGTGTCTGTGGCATATAGTAAGTGCTCAATAATCATTTTGTTAGGGAGAAAATTAACTTGGCATCAAAATTGCATTATTCTCTATTTGTTCAATTTAGCTTTGAGTGGATAGTAGACTAGTGCAAAGAAAATTAATCTAATTCAAAGTAGGAGGTACCTGAAGGGAAGGGACTGGAGGCAGATAAATAATGCTGAGGCGGGGAAATAGGATCTGAAGAAGGGCTGGTATAAGGGAAAATAGATGCATTGACAAATTGTACAGTGCAGGGACCTATGGAATGTATTAACTTTATTTTTAGGCACACAGCAGTATTAATTTGCAGTAACTTATTCAAACAATGAAGCGCCAAACAAAGAAACATGTTTGCTGATCCATTGGGCCATTAACAAAACTTCTCTTAAGATGTTAAGGTGATAAGCCAAGTAACTCAGACAATATTTTCTTTCCCTTGCCAATAACAATTATTTTAAGGGATTGCTGGGGTTTGCAGACTTTTTTTTCTCCCTAATGGAAAGATGGATTTTCTGCCTGGTGTAGGAATGATTTGGAGAAAAAAATGCATATGGTATGTTTTATAATTGCCTCTAGAATTTTCCCATGGCCTTTTGCTATTTACTAGCAGCTGTTTCATGCTGCCAAATTTCTGTGCTTGAGCAGGGAAACTGGCTCATTCTATCTCCTTTTTCCTTTCCTCTCCTCCATTCTCTCATTCACCAATTAAAAAAAAAAAAACCTCTTGGATCTTCAACTATGAATCTTGGAGACACTACTTTGTGAAAAGGGCCAGAAGTTGAAAGATTTCTAAAAACTTTTCCACCTCCAATTAGTCTTGACTGGACAATGAACTGCACTTAGATATCATGTGAAAATCCATGAGGAAAGAGAATGTGTAACATTTCCAAACTTTTGATTAAGGAAAATGAAATCTTAGTGTCTTGAAATAAATCTAACTGCTTAGGAAACTTTGTGCCAGTGTCTTAGAATTGAAACCAAGATGGCAATTTAGAAATGACTTTGCTTCTCTCTACACCAGGCTCCAAAGAAAAACAAAATGTCAGGTGGTTCAGTGGCAGCATTCCAAACTCCTCTCTGCATAAGTGACAATTCAGCAGCAGAAATGCCAAAGAAAGAAAATTCTGGGGCCACCCTGGTGGTGCAGGGGTTAAAGTTTCAGCACTATCAAGCTATCACCAGCCACAGCTGCATGAGTTCAATCCCAGACAGGGAGCTGACCCACATGGCACAGCAGACCTCTCCTCCTCTCCTGTCTCTCCTGCTGCTCCTCTCAGCAGTGTATTTCAGTCAATCTGCCTGTTTTGCTCCCCATTCTGTCTCTGGTGAATTCTCTGACCCCCAAACCTCTGGCCTGTACCCCAGTTCTTATATGCATAAATAAATAAAATGAATCTTTAAAAAACAAAAACAACAACAAAAAGGTGTAATATACACATAAGTGAAATAGCAATAGGAGAAGAAAGAGTAAATATTTGAATAATGGCCAAGAACTTTCCAAATAATGTATCATTAACAACATGACAGACACAAAACCACAGAAGCAGGAAGCACAGAGAATACCAAGCAGGGTAAATAACAAAACAAACAAAACCCACACCTGTGAATATCATATTCAAACTGCAAAATTAAACAACAACAAAAAAAGACAGAAAATCTTAAAGGAAGTCGGAGAGTGGCAGTTGTAGGAAACGTTACTTATAGAAGAGGTTAAGGGCCTCCCTGGTGGCGCAGGAGGTTGAGCACCGCACTGTGAGGCTGTTTGCAGCCTCTGCAGGGGGGTTTGATCCCAGCGAGAATCCCACTTGGTGAAGCCGACCTCTCCTGTCTCGCCTGCTGCTCCCCTCAGCAGTGAGTCTGTCTGTTCTATTTCCCGCTCTGTCTCTGGTGAATCCTCTCACCCTCCTGCGCATCTGGCCTGTACCCCGGTTCTTGTATAAATAAATAAATCTTTAAAAAAAAAAAAAAGAAGAACGAGGATAAGCATTACAAGTAGGACCTCCCTGGTGGTGCAGGGGTTAAAGAGAGCGCTATCAAGCTACCAACCACTGCAGCGCAAGTTGCAGCAACCCACATGGCACAGGAGACCTCTCCTGACTTGCCCTCTGCTCCCCTCAGCAGTGTATTTCAGTTAGTCTGCCTGTTCTGCTCCCCACTCTGTCTCTGGTGAAGCCTCTCACTCCCCCACCTCTGGCTTATACCCCAGTTCTTGTATGCATAAATAAATGCTTTTTTAAAAAAAAGCATTACAAGTAAAAGTGGGCTTCTCATCAGAAACCACTAGAGCAAGAGGGAAAGTGGAGTAAAAAACACCAAAGTATTGAAAGAAAATTAATTGTCAGCCTAGAGTTACTTATCCAGCAAAATTATTCTTCAAGAGAACTTGTAGAATTTAAGAAATAGAACAAATTCTTTTTACTAGCCTAAAACAATAGCAACAAGATATTTGGAAATTCTAAAGCTATTCTTGGCAATAATCAGAAATGTTCTTGGCTTCATTTATTCTGAGTTTGATGATGTATGAAGTTCCCGAGAACAAAGAATGTTGCATGAAAAATGTGTAGACAGATCCTTGTTTGAATTTCCACTTTTATGGACATGTGATGGTTCTTGTATAAATAAATAAATCTTCATTTATACAAGAACATGTAATGGTTCTGTTTATGTTTTTCAAGCTTAATTGTTCACAATTCGTTATTTTGATTTTTGTGATCTTTTGTGGATTTAAAAATATTGAGGCAACAAAAATGTTATGCTAACGTTGAAAGCTTTTCATTATTTCTAATGCTATTTAAATCTTGTCCATCTATTTAATATCAAAAGATCAAGTCCTGTTTAGTGATTGATGATTCTTTTCTGTGTTCTAGGTAATTATTATTATCACTAAGAAAAATTATTCTCCTGTGGGAAACTTTAAAGATTGTTTACTATGCATGCACATTTTTAAAAAGATTTATTTTTTATTTATGCATACAAGAAGTGTGGTATAGGCCAGAGGTGTGGGTGGTGAGAGGATTCACCAGAAACAGAGAGGGGAACAGAACAGGCAGATCTACTGCAATACACTACTGAGGGGAATAGCAGGTGAGATAGGAGAGGTCTGCTGCAGACCTCTGGGGTCAGCTCCCTGGCAGGGGATCAAACTCCTGGAGAAGCGGCTGCTGACAGCTTGATAGTGCTGACTTAACGACTTTTGCCACCAGGGAGGCCCTCTAAAATTTTTTTTAAGATTGATTTATTTATGCATACAAGAACTGGGATCTAGGCCAGAGGTTCAGAGGGTGAGAGGATTCACCAGAGAGAGTGGGGAGCAGAACAGGCAGATCAACTGCAATACACTGCTGAGGGGAGCAACCGGTGAGGCAGGAGAGGTCTGCTGCTCCCTGTGGGTTGTTCCCTGGTGGGCTGGGGATCAAACTCATGCTGCAGTGGCTGGCGGTAGCTTGATAGCACTGACTTTTAACCCCTGCGCCACCAGGGAGGTCCACTGCTCTAAATTTTATAGAGCACAGGTCATCTGTAAATTAAGAGAACCTAATGCAGTGTTCCTCTGCTAAATCTCACTATTGACTGACTCTATGATCAGTATTCTAACTCATAATTCTTTATTAACTTTGCTCCAATGCCTTTAATACTTCTCAGATAAATTCTAGTTTTCTATTCCCAAGTGTTAGTTCATGTTGCTGGTTTTAGAAGGTTCTGAAGCATTAGTACAGCTATTTATCTTTGGGGGCAGGTTTTATTCACCATGACATTGGATATTTATGCTGTGAGCCAAGGTTCAGTTATCACAAAGGATTTGCCCATTGGTCAATAATTCATGTTGAGTTTCTTTGGAGAATGAATCTAACTTTGTTCTCTAACAGAGCAGGACTAAGAGCATTATGCACTAATGGGTCTGAGAAAAGGATTCAGATGCATTGGCCTGAATGGCTAAAATTAATTCTACATAAAATAGCACTCCAAGATGATTAATTTTCATTCTACAGTCTTGGTTTAATTAGTGCTCGCTAGTTAAAATATACACGCTGATGTCTCTGTTTCTTCTTATGGTTTGCTAATTAAATTTCATGGTCATTTTAAGAAAATAGAATTTTCTGTCTGGCAGTCACTATGGTTTGCAGGGTTAGGATTCAAGTCACTCAAAGAGATAGCTTCTAGACTCAGTGCTTCTCGCTCTGGTCTCCAAGATTAAACCACATCGGGCACAATGTATGTTCACACGGATGACATACATTTAAATTGCCATTGGTTTTTCTGGAATCTTACAGCATTTATTCATTAGAAAATGAAAAATGCAAGGGAAAAGAAGAGAATCAGACATCTTTGTTCTTAATTCCTCTCAGGGAAAATAATCATTTTGTATGATGTGGTTTTCTAGCCCAATAAAATTGAAGTACAGGGTAGGGAGACATGTTAGAATTAGCCATTAATCACTCTACTTCATCTCATACCTGTTAGCAAAATAGCTGAATTGTTACTCCATTAGGTCCGTTTAGCTTATCTCTGTGATCCCTGATTTTCTGGTAGTCATCCATGCTTGCTTTATTGTTTGTTTTTTTTAAGATTTATTTATGCATACAAGAGCTGGGATATAGACCAGAGGTGCCAGAGGTGAGAGGATTCACCAGAGACAGAGTGGGGAGCAGAATAGGCAGATGTGCCAAAACACACTGCTGAGGGGAGCAGTGGGCAGGGGAAACAGGAGAGGTCTGCTGTGCATGTGGGCCACCTCCCTGGCCTTGGATCGAACTGCATTGGCTGTGGATTGCTTCATAGTGCTGCATTTTAAACCCTTGCACCACCAGGGAGGCCCCCATGCTTGCTTTAGAAGTGATGTGGAGTCCACAATTAAGCCAAAATGTCTTTCTCAGTGTGAGTTGATTTGATTAGCCTCAGACCCAGAATTGTCACTGGTTCATGAAAGGGCTCACCAAACACCAGGAGGCTCCCATTGTACAGGCCCCAGTGGGTTGGCACAGTGACAGGCCCAGAGCCAGGACAGCCCTGAGATGGGACTACCCAAGGACCTTTCTGGTGGCACTGAAGATCTGGCTGTTCTACAGCATCTTGTGTCCAGGCTACCTCTAACACAGCTTTTAAAGGGAAAGCGTAGGCATAGATCTGTACTAGTACTTTAACAGCGAGCGTATCTTAAGTGTGAATTCCTGCGTGTTAGGTATCACAACATGTGGATTACATCTGAACATATTAAATAAATCGTTATGAAGCAGAAAGAAAAATTTCTAAACAATCAGAAATTAAGAAACATTGATCAACCACACTAGAGGACAGACTGAATTACTTTTATATTCTCTTTAGAGAAAATGATAATACAATTGTCACACAGGGAAGGGATCAACAAGTATGTTGGCAAAAATGTCGGAAAATTATTACAAATGAGTGGTAGGCATTACTTAATAAAAATGTCGTACCTATTTGGAAAAAGAAATGAGGTGCATACATTGCATGCATCATACCATACACAAGAATCTAATGTTTTTTCTGTCCGTCATAACATTGACACTTTGCTGGCGTCCAAATACGATGTTTCATAGATTTGCCTAGGCTTTGAATACATCTGATTGGGTCTTCTTGGTTTGATTCAGGTTAAACATTTTTTGCAAGACTATAAAGGTGGTGATTCTTTCTCTAAGCCCATCACATCAGGAGGCGTTTGATTGCTCATTATCTGTGGGGTCATGTGGTTAAGATGGTGCATAGACCTTTAAGTGGTGGCATGGCGTTAGTTCTATCACAAGGCTACTACTGCGTTCACACTCTGAGAAGCAAAGTATCTGGCAGAACTCAGAGCGCGCGGCAGGAGGCAGTCGCTTTCCCACGCACCAGGAGAATCGGTCCCACCACGCCCTCCCAGTCGCCCGCCCGCCTTTTTTTTCCCAGAAAATCAGTTCTCAGAACCAGAGAACCCTTACTCTAAAGCACCCGGGTCTTTTCCCATCAGCATGAGTGCGCCTGCGCAGAGAGCCTGCCAGCCTCTCCTTTCCAGGGCCCGACCGCCTCTTCTTCCCGCTCTCCTCCTCCCTCCCCCGCCCAGCTGAAGCTTTTCCCTCGGGGGTCATAACAGGGCGCCAAACGCGCGCCCGCGGGTAGGGCCGGGGGCGGGGCGCAGCGCGGCGCGGCACGTCAGTGGCCTTCCGGGCGGAAGTCAGCAGCCGGCGAAGCCTCTGATTGGCTCCTAGGCTGGCGCCCGTCTCGGCCCCCGCGCCAGTTTCGGGCTGGTTGGCGCGTAATCGGGAGACTTGAGGACCATGGCGCCGGTGCACGGTGACGACTGCGAGCTGGGGGAGAGCGGTGAGGGATAGCCCCGCGTCTGGGGTGCCCGGTTGGCAGTGCGGGGACCGGGGCTTAACTGTGGGTGGTGGGGTCTTGAGGGGGAGCCTCTTGTTTTTCCGTCGGGAGACGTGCGCCCGGGTCGCCTCGCGGGTCTGTGGGGCGCGGACCTCGGTAGTCTGCGGCTGGGACTAATTTTCGAACCGGGCCATTTGCTCTTGGCCAGCGCGAGAAACCCCTCTGCGGGCTTTTTGTTTGGGAGACGTCGCCCCTCTGCCTCAGAGGGTCTCCGTCCTAGCCTGTCTTTTTATTTCTTCTGGTGAGTCGCCCCACACGTGCTGGGCTCACCTTCGTCGAGACTGTCCCTGGTGAGGCTCAGTCCTGGCCGAAAGTGCTTCATTACTCCAGCCCTACGTATCCGCTGGATACTGAACGGATGCACACCCTCCCCTTTATAGAAACTTCCAGGAAAATTGGTATATGTGCATTGTACCTAAGCAGGAAAGAAAGCTCTAAGTATCGCCACCAGATACAAATACGTTTTGTCTTTATAGGTAATGGGTTTCTACTTTATGCATTAACAATTTTTCAGATTCTCTGGAAAGTTCTTAAAGTGCTGCTTAGGAAATGGTGGTCACGACCTAGTCATCTCTGGTGAAGCTTCTTAAATGCATCCGTTCAGCGTTTCGGATGCCTTATATATCACTCAGTTTTCAGTGGTTATCTTTTATTTCCAAAAATAGAATACAAGAAATGCAAATGGCTCTGATTTCTGATTTTTGAACAGTGTTCAACTAAAGCGTGACTTAACTGCACTGAACTTCTAACTTAAAATCAGATGCTTCACGTTCTTAGCGCTGGCGTCCCATCTCCTGTCACTCAAATTCATCACCATTAATGAGACCTTGCTTCCTAATCAGCTTCCTTTGCATTCACCTAGTTGTGAATCACAGATGTCAATTTGTTCTAGCTTGTCGTTTTTTAAGACAATTTATTTTGGAGAGTCGACTACCCTGGATTACAAATGGGATGTAGGAAGTGAGTAGGTGAACCGTCTTTGCAGCCCTCCATCAGTGATTTGCCACCAAGCCCTTTCTTCACCCTAAAAACTGTACGTCATCTGTGAACATCAAGAAATCACTCTTAGGATGCTGTGCAATCTTGAATCCCCTCTTAAGTCATGGTGTTGATTAAGTAGTTGCTGGGAACTTGTGACTGGAATTTTTCCTTTGTAGCAGGCGGAAAGATTGTTACCTGAAAGACCGTTGGAGAGTAGTGTCTGTCTGCTTTTGGGGAGAATGGGGGTATCCAGATGGTAATTTTGAACCAATATTTAAGCTTTTTAACTGGATTTTTAAAAAATGCTAATTATTACTACTTTTTTTTTGGCCAACTTACCTATGTGCAGCGTTGAAGACATTTTCCACAAAGGAAAATCTAGGCCTCTTTTTCCTTAAGTATTAGAAGCTGGGGTACCTTGACAATGGCAGTGAAAAGTTGAAAGGTCTATAACTAGCTGTTATTATA
Organism: Talpa europaea; assembly: GCF_964194135.1. NCBI lineage: Eukaryota > Metazoa > Chordata > Mammalia > Eulipotyphla > Talpidae > Talpa > Talpa europaea. Next base: position 13,214,272 of record NC_140081.1, read on the forward strand.
TATGAAAAGGCATCAGAGAGTTTAATGATTTTAAAAAAGCAGGTAGAGTGGTTCATTTATTTCTCCATTCAACAAATATTTATTATGTACCTACTAGGCATATGCATTTGCCAGGCTCTGATGGTATGATGGTAGGTAGGCTGGACATGGTTTTTGTCTTCATGGGGTTGGGATGGTAAACATCTAATTATATGCAGTGTTATGTTCAGGTTTCCCTAAGAAAAGTGTTCTGCTTTATTTTTGCTTTCTAGAAGCTAGACGACGGTATGCTAGGTGTGTATGGGGATTACCATGTGACTACTTTGCTTGAATAGATACACACAAACATTAAATGAGCTTCTCCAGTATTGCTCAGTATGAAGTAAGCCAAGCATCTTCATATAATCCTTAACAACTTTATGAGGCAGACATGATTTTCCCCATTTCACAAATAAGGACCTTGAGGTTCTGTGTTAGTCAGACTACATACGTGGAAGTTACAGGAACGACTATAACGGATTTATTTTATTTTTAATTATTATTTTTTATTTTTTACATCATTGTTCATTTTTAAACAATCCTTGCTTCCCCCCACCCCCTCAGGTGTAGTCCCCATAGAGTTTCCTTCACCAAGGCACTCGTGCACCATCACCTCAGTCCCCTGTGCTCCTCCCTCCCTCCCTCCCTCCCTCTGGTCCCTCTCCCTCCTCCTCCCCTGCAGGATGTCTCTGGTTTATAATTGTCTGTTTTTGCTTTGCTGTGTTTTGTAATGTTAATATTTTTTTACACTGATGTCTTATTTGGTTCCCTATATTCCTGCTATAAGTGAAACCATCCGGTATTTTTCTTTTTCCTTCTGGCTTATTTCACTGAGCATAATTCCTTCTAGTTCATCCATGTTGCTGCGAATGGCAGACTATAACCGATTTTAACAGAAAAATAATTCAGTAGATGGATACTGTGTTTCATAGAAACTCCAGGTGGATTGGCCAGCCATTCCAGGAATAGTAATTAAAATTGTCCCACAAAACTGGTCCAGTGGGGAGGTCATTGCCAGCGAGGACCTAGGGCTTGCTGTTAGGCTTGTATCTTGGGATAGTGCTGGCACTGTTGGCCCTGATACTCAGTTCTGCAGCTGTTGCTACTCTGGAATCTTCTTTAGCCCACCTCTTTGGCTTCTGGCGCTGGCTTCAGCTGTCAAGTCTGAGCAGGTGTTCCTAATTGGTAGAGCCTGTTTCGTACGTCTATGTCCTGGCCGCAAGGGTGTCTGGGTAGAACATCTGCTTTTCAGCTCCTGTAGCGGGACAAAGGTTCTGCATCCCATCGAGGCAGGAATTTCACAAACATGTTCAGATGCTGGGCAGCTGACAAGACAGTGGGTCATTGCAGCTCTGAGAGGCTAGCTGCTGGTCTCCTCACCCTGTAAGTGGCAGAGCCAGCATGTGCTGCTGCTTCTCCCTAATCTCACTACTCTCCTTCACTCTACACTAAGTCGAACTTACCTTCCACACTGACTTTCTGTTTACTACACCGCTCATGTTCAACCCTGTGTAATTTGACTCGTGTCTTTTCCTCTGTTTGTGCCCCCCCTTTTAAAGATTTATTTATTTATGCATACAAGAGCTGGGGTACAGGCCTGAGATGCGGGGGGTGAGAGGACTCACCAGAGACAGAGTGGGGAATAGAACAGGCAGACTGTCCAAAACACACTGCTGAGGGGAGCAGCGGGCGAGACAGGAGAGGTCTGCCTCGCCATGTGGGTAGCTCCTTGGCTGGCCGGGGATCGAACTCGTGCTGCAGAGGTAGTGAATTGCTTCATAGTGCGGTGCTTAACTCCTTGCGCCACCAGGGAGGGCCTGTGACTTCTTATTGGGGCACCGAGTTTATGTGATGGTGCGTGCACCTCCGGTCCCTTTGCTTTCTTTGCCTGTGAGCCCTTTGAGGACAGGCAACTCTGCCTTATTTGAAACTGCCCTATGTACTGGAGAGGGGCGTCTTGCTGCCCGTGGAGTAAGTCCATTGGAAGACCTGAAGATTGGGTCGCGATAATCTATGTGAGTAGTCACGGGGGTCTAAGGGAGATGCCAAGGCCAACTTTTCACTCTCACTGGTCATGTTCAGTCATCTGAAACCTTGAAGTTGTAGGCCTATCTTTGATGTTTTGAATCATTTGAGTGACACCCAAGATTTTGTGGCTGTCATCATTAAGTACCTGCACGTCTTAATTTTTGCTTAATGTCTTTCTGAAAACGGATTTAAAAGTCAAATGTAAAAGTCAGACAATAGACTGAGATGTTATAAAGAGAGATTCCATTTCCAGAAAGCTAGAAAAAAATAAGTCTCTAATTATGCTTCACCTTTAAGATAGAGTTTTCAAGTTTATTGCCGGCATTTGGTACATGTTCTTTAAATTGCATCTTCTATTTTAGTCAGACACTTAGTCAAACAGCTTAATGTTGTTATGAACATTCCAGTGGGGTTGGAGCTTTCAGGATGCCTCTTATCAATAGTTCTTCTTTTCTGTGCCTGCTCCTTTTTATAAAATAATTAGCATCAAATACAATAAAATACTCAGTTTCTACGCCATAGATGGTAATCGTGCTGAGCCTAAAATCATGGCTGGCAGGCAGCTCTGTCTTGCTTGACTTGGTCATTTATCAGCTGGTATGTATATGTACAGTCTTAATTTTGTGGATGAAATATTTTCAGTGTGTGTGTGATTTTATAATCACCAAAAAGATCAGTAATTAAAAAACTGAATGAGCACTGAGACCCTCAGTGTTTTTTGATAAAACATTTTAATTTTTGTAATTTTAATCTAAAATACCATAACTAACTTGAGTGAGACCTTGAAATTAGTGTTGGAATGAAGAATCTCCTCTGAGCAATGTGTTAAATTCTCCCTTCCCCAATTTATTCCTCCTTTGAAATTTCAGACACTTGATCTGAACCTCTGTTAGGGTATGTATTATTTTTATTTATTTATTTTAAAGATTTATTTTATTTATGCATACAAGAGCTGGGATGTAGGTCAGAGAGGTGCGGGGGGCGGGGGAATGTTGGTGAGAGGATTCACCAGAGACAGAGTGTGGAACAGAACAGGTGGATCTACTTTTTTTTCCTCCCCAAAGCTATAAGATTTTTATTCATATATCATTCTACCACTGAAAAAAAGTACTGGACTATAACCCCACCTCAGTATACCGGTCTAATAAAAATTAAAGTATTTCAATTGGTAAAGTCTTTGAGACTTGCTTGAGAAACAAAATTAATGCATGTCAGAACATTAACAAATCCAAACAATTCTGTTACATAAATTAACCCATTTATTATTTGTTGGCAATGGTCCAAATTGTAGAATTTCTACTGGTCTTTCAATTCCTTCAGTCTTCTGATGGCAGACTTTACTGTGACGGCAGAAGTAGTGTTGTAGGTCCAGGCACCACCAGCCACCGTTTTCATGCAGGAACCACAGTGCCGGATGATCCCCACAGTGAGCCTCTTCATCTTGGTTTGGCCACAGAAGGAGCAAGTGTACTTGGTGTGCTGGCTGATTTCAGTCTTCTTCACCATTTTCCTAAGGGAGGCACCATAACGGGTCCCATATTTACCGACGATCCCCACCTTCTTGTTCGTTTGGCCATGTTGCCATAAGCTAGGTGAACGCCCAGAGAGAGCAGGTGGATCTACTTTTAAAGATTGTTTTAAAGCTAGTTGCTACTTACCTGCCCCCCCCCATGTTAGATTGTAAGTCCTGTGAATACAAGAACCATATCTTTCTGTTTTTTTTTAATATTTATTTATTTATGCATATAAGAACTGAGGTACAGGCCAGAGGTGTGGCGGGTAAGAGGAGTCACCAGAGACAGAGTGGGGAACAGAACAGGCAGATTGACTGAAATACACTGCTGAAGGGAGCAGTGGGTGAGCAGGAGAGGTCTGCTGTGCCATGTGGGTGGTAACTCCCTGGCTGGGGCTCGAACTCGTGCTGCATAGGCTGTGGACAGCTTCATAGGTTGTGTCTTTTTTTTCCAAAAAAGATTTATTTATTTATACAAGAACCAGGGTACAGACCAGATGCATGGGATGGTAAGAGGATTCATCAGAGATAGAGCGGGGAACAGAACAGGCAGACTGACGAAATACACTGCTGAGGGGAGCAGCGGGTGAGACAGGAGAGGTCCACCCCACCATGTGGGACCCTCGCCAGCCAGCTGGGATCAAACCAGCGCTGCAGAGGCTGCAAACTGCTTCACAGCGCTGCACTCAACCGCCTGCACCACCAGGGGAGGCCCTTCATAGGTTGTGTCATAAGGAGGCCCTCTTTCTGATTTTTGTGTCTCAAGAGTGTCTCTTGGCAAAGGGCAGATACTTCTAACAACCTTTCAGATGTTGGTTAATAGAATACGCATACAAATGAATTGGCCTTTTGTAATTTATCTGTCCTTTTTCCTGCAAAGGTTATGGACTAACACCTGATCTTCCTTCTCCCCCAGGGCTAACAGCTGAATTTGGAATTTTTTTCTTTTTGGAGGAAAAAAATAGTTGCTTTAGTTGGTTAAAATGGCCGTTAGAGCAAATTCCTGAAGTCACAGGAGCTGTAACATTCTTCCATGAGCTCCCTGAATTATTTACGTTATAAAAAAGTACCATTTGTATAACATTAAAATTGTGTATTACTATTGGCTGGAAACTTTCTTTGTTTTTGAGGGAAAACAGCTTCATAACATCTCGTGTAAATTTGGATTTTTTCCCCATCTGTTTCAGATTCAGGGAGTTTTTTAGCTTCTCGATCCAGGCGAGAAAAGAAATCAAAGAAAGGGCGTCAGGAAGCTCTTGAAAGACTGAAAAAGGCTAAAGCTGGTGAGAAGTATAAATATGAAGTAAGTAACCATTTTTCTGTTTTCTTCTCCTGTGTCTCTTCTCATTCATACCCTGCAGGTAGTCTTCTGTTACTGATGAGAAATACACAGGTATTTCGAGCTGGTTGCCATACTTTCTAAATATTGAATATGTATGGGCATGAGGTAGATTTATAGATTATGGAGAAAATAGCTATTTGTTTTCCATATCAAGCTTACTACATTTCTGGTAAGACTCTTGGCCTTGTTGGGTGAACTTACAGATGCTTTTACTGTACCGTTAAGGTATCCATCAGTCTAGTTAAGCATTACTTCTCCTTGGAGAGAGTTGTTCTTCCCAGTCTCATTTGCACTGGCAACAGCAGTGGGGACTCAGACCTTACTTCTGTGGCCTGCCTGTGAGGCTGATGCCCATGGTTTCTGGCCTGTAGGTAGAACAGCGAGTTCCTACCCATGGAGTGGTACCATGTCTGGCTTCACCTGCAACTGCCCCCTGTATTGTAATTGCCTCAGGGCTTCTATAGGGTGGGATTAGTTAATACTTGAAAAAAAATAACACACAACTAATATACTTTTTAGCTAACACTTTTTTTTAAAAGATTTATTTATTTATACATACAAGAGCTGGGGTACAGGCCAGAGGTGTGTGTGGGGGGTGTGAGAGGATTCACCAGAGACAGAGTGGGGAGCAGAACAGGCAGACTAACTGAAATACGCTGCGGAGGGGAGCAGCGGGTGAGTCAGGAGAGGTCTGCTGCACCATATGGATTGCTCCCTGGCAGGCCGGGGTATCAAACTTGTGCTGCAGAGGCTGAGGCTGTGGACAGCTTCATAGGTTGCGTCTGAACCCCTTCTGCCACCAGGGAGGCCCTTAGCTAACACTTTCCTATGTGCTTTTACAAATATGTGCGTTTATTGAATCCTTCCAATAACCATATCAAGTTAGATACTATGATTAAAGCATTTCAAAGATAAACTAACTGAGGTCACAGTGGCAGAGCCTTGACTTGAACTCAGTCTGGCTTCAGAATATACCTGTTTAACTGTGGCCTCTTGTATTGGAGAGCTAAGCAAATACAAGAGGAATTGTGTCACATGGCACCATTCATTCAAGTTAAATGAGTCAACTAGATCATAACATTGCTAAAAGGATTACAGTAGTGCAGGATTAAAGCATTTTAATGCAGGTACTTCTATAATGGCTGTTCTGTGCAGTACTGCAGATGTTGACACAGTGTGACTGATTTCCCTTTAAACACTGATGTTAGTTAATTGTATGGCTCTAAGAATTCATGCTGAGCAGTAGCAATGTTTTTAGAGATAGAGTAAAAAATGACTTTTTACTCAAAATGATTTTTTAAAATAGTTTTCTGGTGTCTTTTTGATAGTATATAAGCAAGTTGCTTCAACAAGGGACAAAGCATGCCTAATAGACTTTACCGAACGATTTCTTCTCCCCGCTCTTCCAAAAGAAAATTGGTCAGTATAGTAATAGTCATTAGACTAGTTTGTATTTGGCTTGCCAAAACTCAATTTGGTGGGGTAGGTAGTTTCCTGTTAGCAAATGGTAATGGGCCAAATCAATATTTGCCAGTGATCCCCATAGAGTAGATTAAATGGGAGGTGAAAACTAAGCCTAATCCTGTAATTATTATGAGCCTAGTAGGTGTGGCAGGAATCCAATCAGCAATGCCCAGTCAGGCTCCCAGGCTCTGGCCCGGTGCTTTGCTTAGAGTCTTGGCTCTTCAGGGGTAGTTAGTCTTTTCCTTTTCCCTCCACTGAAAGGGCAGAACTCTAGAGAAAGTGGGAATTTTTTTTTAAGATTTATTTTTATTTATGCATACAAGAGCTGAGGTACAGGCCAGAGGTTGGGGGGGGGGGTGGCGGGGTGAGAGGATTCACCAGAGACAGAGTGGGTAGCAGAACAGGCAGATTGACTGAAATACACTGCTGAGGGGAGCAGTGGGCGGCAGGAGAGGTCTGCGCACCATGTGGGACCCTCCTCCGGTGGCCGGGGAGCAGCCTGGGATCGAACCTGCACCGCAGAGGCCGCGGACAGCTTCGCAACCCAGCGCTCAACCACTGCGCCACTGGGGAGGCCCTCCACTTGTTGCTTTAACCATGCTGAGGAAGTCGGCTCAATTCCTGGCACTTGGTCTTGGTGTCCAGCTCTCTGGCAGTCAGGCAGACCTGTGATAGGAAGACTTGTGACTCTGCATGACCCTTCACCATTTAAGTCTGTGCAGTCTCAACCTGAGAATGAAGGGGATCAGTGGTAGAGCAAACAGGGCTCCCTCGGAAACCATTCTAGTGTGGCTGTAGAATGGATAGTGTGTGTGTTTGCTGCTCTTTTAGGGGTGTAGGTAGAGGAGATTTTCATTTTGAATTATGTGGTTGGTTGAATAGTTACTAAAATTGTCTGTTTGCAGGCCAACATCAGCTGGTGGAGAGGAAGGTGGCATGCCTTACAGGTTTGCTACAGATAGGAGAAACTAGTCTAGAAATTACAAGTGAATAATCCCCAAAGCAGCTAATGAGGAATTGGCTATAATTCAGTTTGTTTTTTTATGAAGTAGATGAGTAATTGATGGTGTGACAAGTGTATTATGCTAATGGAATCATTTAATATCTTATGTTAACACCCACCTAAAAGGAATACTAAGTTAATTGATGTCTATTTAAGGAAAACCCTGTAGTGGTGTTGAATGTCAGAACTCATGATTTGGTTGCAGCTACTCCTTCAGGCTGCCATTCCAATTTTAGTTTGACAATTTTCATCAGAATTGTTTAACACTTTCACTCCATCTAAAGCTTTCTCAAACTCGTGTGATGGCAGGTTGAGGACTTCACAAGCGTTTATGAAGAAGTTGATGAAGAACAGTATTCGAAGCTGGTACAGGCACGCCAGGATGATGACTGGATTGTGGATGATGGTATGTGGGGAGAGATTGCCTGCCAGGCACTGTGCTAGTTGCTTGACAGCAATTCTCATGGGGTGGAGTTGCAGATTTGCCCTGTCAGTTGCAAAGTCCTTTTGAGGTCATACCTTTGGTTTGGATATTCCTCAAAACCTTCCTTGAGAGTGCAGGAGCGAACAATAGAAAGTTTTTTGGGAGACTCCAGTATATACCTCAGAATATCATATAAATTCTCCACGAAATCAAAGGGGTCATGTCCCTTTGGGGTATGTGTAATGTGGGGACAAGAAAACTACCTGCCTCCCAGAATGGCCATGAGGGTTCTGCAAGTCTATACTGGTGAAGAGTAACTTGGGCAGTGGAAAGCCCTGTGCACAGGCTTGGCCTCATTTCTCTCACCCCTTGTGGGAAACTTGCTGGACCCTGCTTATGGGGTATGTGAATGCTGGCCACAGGGAGAGGGTATAGATGGTGCCCATGACTGTATGTTTCTGCTTCTGTAATTGGATTCGGCTGTATTGCCAGTTCTCCCTCATAGACTGAAGTGCTTTTCTGGGCTGCTGGTGATCTTGATTCTTTCACTTTTAATCTGTAGAGTAGAGATTGTAGAGTAAAACTGTTGTAGAGTAAAACTGTTGTAAAGCTTCTGTTCTGTCAAACCTTGATTCTGTGGGTCAAATTATTTCCCCAGCTCATCCAGGTAGGTATAATGTATATCTTTCGGTTTTGACTCAGACTACCTTGTGGATGCTGTGTTTCACTTGATATGGCATCTGAAAAGAATTCTGCTACACTTAAAAATGGCAGAGGTCAGGAGAACATCTGAGTGGGTATAAAAGGTTTTTAGTGTCATGGCTAAAATATTATTGGTCACTTTTAGAAAGTTGATCCCAATGTTATATTTTGTTCTTGCAGATGGTATCGGCTATGTGGAGGATGGCCGAGAAATTTTTGATGATGACCTTGAAGATGATGCCCTTGAGAAAGGTACCTACATTTTGTCTTCCAGAGAGTGCTGTTTTGAGATTTGAAGGATTATCTGACATTTGAGATGACTTTGTACTTTGACATAGGACCTACCAAATTGTTTTTAGGTGTAAAATATGTTTTGAAGTTGAGAGAAGCATAGTATTGTAGAAAATTAAATGTATAAAGCAAAACCAACACCAGGAAATGGAAGTTTCATGTCTTTGTTAGCTAAAGAGTTTGACCTTTTACTTATTTTGAAAATTTCAGTCATTTAGACTTGCTGATTTTGAGGGCTACAACAAGTGATGGCTTTTAATTTCTCCTGAAGTGATGTACTTAGAATTTTAACTCTTTGGTAATAGTATAGTACAATAACAAGGTTTAGAACTTAATCAACTTGCTTTGTTTAATTGAAATTGAAGATGATATGAATGAATGTGTCAAGATTTTCTTAGCTATAGATCAATGGCAAATTTTTTTTTTTTTGAGTAAACAGCATGTGAATTAGCTCCTGTAAAATGAGAAGGGAAGATTCTCTTCAGTATTTTTTTTTTATGGTTTAGTTTGGACTGAACACCAAGTGGTATATTATGGGTCACCAACTATGGCCCACTTATGGATGGTTTTTTCTTTAAAGTGTTACTGAGATAAAATTCATAGGCCTTACAATTCTGCCATGTAAAGTGTGTATTTCAACAGTGTTCCATATAGTCAGCATCACCACAATCACTCTCATTCCCATTACCCCAGAAAGCAATCATGCCTCTATTTATGTGGCCCTTGAGCTAAGAATGGTTATTATATTTTAAAAGGGTTTTTTTGGTGTGTGCTGTGTTTTTTTAAAGAAAAAAGTGAAGAACATGCAACTGTGAGTGAGAGGTGTGACCACAAAGCCTAAAATCTGTGCCATCTTGCCCTTTTTAAACTGTTAGCATTTTATAACATCTGTTTCCTTTTTCCCTCTTCCTCTTCTCCCACCACATACACAGAGGCTGTTTTTTAGACACCATGACACTTCACCTTTGTGTGCTTCAACAATGACCTAAGGACAAGGACACTTGTCTACTTAACTAAATTTCCTTTCTCAAGATACTGTCTATCTAGGGCCTCCCTGGTGGCGCAAGAGGTTGAGCACCGCATTGTGAGGCAGACCTGCAGCCTCTGCAGCACGAGTTCAATACCCAGTCGGCCAGGGAGCAACCCACATGGCGCAGCAGACCTCTCCTGTCTTGCCCACTGCTCCCCTCAGCTGTGTGTATATTTCAATCTGCCTGTTCTGCTCCCAGCTCTGTCTCTGGTGAATCCTCTCACCCCCCTCATCTCTGGCCTGTACCCCAGCTCTTGTATGCATAAATAAATCTTTAAAAAAAAGATACTCTAATATATTGTCCATATTAAGATTTCTGCCATTAGCCTGGTAATGTTGTTTTTTTTTTAAGATTTATTTATTTATGCATACAAGAACTGGAGTACAGGCCAGAGGTGTGGGAGGTGAGAGGATTCACCAGAGACAGAGTGGGGAGCAGAACAGGCAGATTGGCTAAAATACACTGCTGAGGGGATCAGTGGGCGAGTCAGGAGAGGTCTGCTGTGCCATGTGGGTAGCTCCCTGGCCGGGGATCGAACTCTTGCTGCAGTGGCTGCGGTTAGCTTCATAGGTTGAGTCTTAACCCATTGCGCCAGCCTGGTAATGTTTTTTATAGTTTTTTGAAGAAAGGCAGAGTCCACTTTTGTTTTCCTGTCTTCTTCAGTCTTACTTCCTCCTTACCTCCCCCTACAACCCAATTTTGGTCTCTTATGACCATCACCATTTTTATAGGGACCAGGTTGGTCGCTTTGTTGAATGTCCCTTGTTCTGGGATTTGCTTGATTGCTTATTAGTGTTTAAAGTCATGTTAAAATTTTTGGTAAAAGTACAATGTAGATGAGAATATGTCCCCTCAGGGACACATAATGTCCGTTTGCCCAATTATTGGTGATACTAAGTTTGATCTTTTGGCTGAGATGATGTTTTTCAGGGCTCTTCCTTGTAAAGCTGCTTTTCCTCTGTTGTAATTAATGCCCTTGTGGGTTGATAACTTGAGACCAGGTGTATATTTCCCCACCAGTTTTCATCTTATGCTTTCAGTATTTATTACTGACCCTTCTCTTCTTTTAAAAATGATCATTTAAAGCTGATGGTTTTGGGCCTCGCTGGTGGCACAGCGGTTGAGCGCTGGGTTGCGAAGCTGCCTGTAGCCTCTGCAGCACCGGTTCGATCCCTGGCTGCTCCCCGGCCACTGGAGGCAGGTCCCACATGGCGCGCAGACCTCTCCTGCTGCCCGCTGCTCCCCTCAGCAGTGTACTTCGGTCTTTCTGCCTGCTCTGCTCCCCGCTCTGGCTCTGGTAAATTCTCTCACCCTCCCGTGCTTCTGACTGCACCTAGTGCTTGTATAAATAAATAAATGAATCTTTAAAAAAAATAAAGCTGATGGTTTTAAACAAAATTTTTACAGTTCAGGCAGTATTCATTAAAGCCCCCTTAAGAAATCTTCCTTGCTGTGTAAACTTCTGTTCATCCTCTCTTCCGGTGCTCTGTGATAGAACTTGAATTTTGTATTCTAAACATTTTGACCATTATTTATACTTTGTTTCCAAACTGTTCAAAATGAGTTCAATCAAAAATGGTTTGTTTTTTTCACAAATGTCCTACAGACCTTTTCACAGTCATAGGCACATGAAAAATGCCTTTTTTTAGTAGTAAAATACACACCGTAAAATTTATTATTAGTGATGTTAGTACATTAACAGTGTTTGCAACCATGACAGTTATCTAATTCTAGAACATTTATCACCCCAAATGGAAACTTATACCAATTAAAAGGTCATCTCCCAGTCTTCTTTTCCCTAATACTGTCAACTACTAATCTGCTTTCTGTCTCTGAGTTTGCCTGTTTTGAATACTTCATATGTGTGCAGTCATACAATATGTGACCATTGGTGTCTGTCTTTCATTTAGCATAGTGTTTTCAATGTTCATTTATGTGGTGGCATGTGTTAGCACTTCATTTTTATATCTGAATAATATTCCATTATGTGGATAGACCACATTTTGTTTGTTCATTCATCAATTGATGAACATATGAGTTGTTTTCATTTTTTGGCTACCCTGGACATTCATGTACAAATTTTTGTTTGGGGCCTCCCTGGTGCACAGTGGGTTGAGCGCAGTGCTGTGAAGCTGTCCACAGCCTCTGCAGCACGGGTTCGATTCCCAGCTGTCCAGGGAGATATCTACATGTCGTGACAGACTTCTCCTGTAACAACCGCTGCTCCCCTCAGCAGTGTTTTCGGTCGTCTTCCTGTTCTGTTCCGCTCTCTGTCTCTGGTTAATTCTCTCACCCTCCTGCGTCTCTGGACTGTACCCCAATTCTTGTATAAATAAAAATAAAATCTTTAAAAAAATTTTTTTGTTTGAAGCACCTGTTTTTAGTTCTTATGCCAGTGAGTGGAATTATTGTTTTCTTTTCTTTCATACCAAAAAAATTTTTCTATAGATACTTTTTTTAAAAAAGATTTATTTATTTATTTATTTATTTATACAAGCACTGGGTACAGTCAGAAGTACGGGAGGGTGAGAGAATTCACCAGAGCCAGAGTGGGGAGCAGAGCAGGCAGAAGGACCGAAGTACGCAGCTGAGGGGAGCAGCGGGCGCCAGGAGAGGTCTGCACGCCATGTGGGACCCTCCTCCTGTGGCCGGGGAGCAGCCGGGGATTGAACCAGCGCTGCAGAGGCTGCAGGCAGCTTCGCAACCCAACGCTCAACCGCTGCGCCATTGGGGAGGCCCCTGGTTACTTCTTTATAACTTTAAAAATGTACTTTTTTTTAAAAAAAAGTTTCCCTCAGTGATATGAGATGCCACCTTTATTTTATGTTAACTTTCCTTAAGTAATTGGTTCTTTTTCTGCATTCTGTCTTATTTCATCTGGTCTGTGTATTCCTGTGCCACTACCACACTATTTCTTATCTGTTCATTGTAGGTCTCTTTGAGGTTGATTCATCTGGGTTGAAGGAGAAAGCGAGAATAAAATTGACAGTATTAGTAAAGTTCATAAGTGGTTTACACATGGCCATAAAAGAAAACATAGGACACAAGTTGGTTTCTGCCTTTTAGTGTTGCTACCACATATTGCATGTGTCTAGTTACTGTTCTTAAAATGGAAATTAGGATGCTACATAATATAACTAGTAATCTCATTTCTTCATTGTTCAGTTTCCCTGTCAAATCCAGTCTTTTATACTAATTCTCTGGTTCCAGATGATCTCGATCTTTTAATTTCTTTGGTTACAAAAAATTAAATTTTTTGTCTTATTTATTTGGTAATAAGTGTAATATCAAAACAAGGAAATTGAACCAATATAACACTGTTAACTAGACTACAGATCTTGTTCACTTTTCGTGTGCATTTTGTGTTTGTATGTGTAGTTCTATGCAATTTGATCCCACATACCATTTATGTAGCATTTTATCACACATAATGTACACATATTGTTAGAAGATGTTCTCTTGTGCTATCATCTTATTTTAACACAACCTACTTCATTCCTGTCCTTTGGAAACTACTACTGTTTACTAGTTCTATATTTTTGTCACTTTAAGGATGCTGTTATGTAAGTAGAATTATGTAGTATGTAAGATTTTGAGGTTGACTTTACACTGAACACAGTAGCCTTGATATCCATCCAGATTGTTGCATGTACCAATAATTTATTCTGTAATTTTTTGGTAATTGTTTGAATTAAAAATTTTAAATTTATTTCAAAGTTCATGTCTATTCCCTTCCCATGCTTTTACTCCATTCACTTTACCCTCCGTATTTCTTGTAGTTGTTGCTCAGCCATTTTGCTCTAGTCTTATAGTAGTTTTGATTCATCACTTTTCTTTGTACTTTGACTCTTCCTTTTGAAGTTGTTTTTCATCTTATTGAGGTTTATCTTTTAGAAATTCCTTTAGTAAGGATGTTGGTGATAAACTCAGTTTTCATCAGAGTTGTCTATATTGTCTATGTGTCGGTCACCTCATTGGAAAACAGTTCTGCTGGGTATATAACTTCAGATGGATATTTATTTTCCTTCAGCAGCTTAAATACATTGCTTCCTCTCTTGTGGCTTCTATTTTGCTCTTGGCACTTACACTATCAGTCTAATTTTGTTCTTTGTTGGATTATCAGTTTTTCCTCTCTAAGCCACTGTTTTTGATGTTTTGCAGTTTTATTACTATGTGTCTGATAGCGGATTTTTTTTTTCATTTTTTCATTCCAGAAATTTGTCTTTTCAGGGAACAAGCTTTCAAGTTTGATAATCTGTTGTTTCTTCATTCTGTTGCATTGTTATTCTGCTCCTGAATTTTTCATTCCTGAATTTTCAGCTTTTATTTATTTATTTTTAAAAGAGGCATGCATTTTTATTCATTTATTTATTTATTTATTTGTTTGTTTGTTTGTTCATACATGCACTGGGTACAGTCAGAAGCGTGGGAGGGTGAGAGAATTCACCAGAGCCAGAGCGGAAAGCAGAGCAGGCAGAAAGACCGAAGTACACTGCTGAGGGGAGCAGCGGGCGGCAGGAGAGGTCTGTGCGCCATGCGGGACCCTCCTCCGGTGGCCGGGGAGCAGCTGGGGATCGAACTGGGGCTGCAGAGGTCGCGGGCAGCTTCGCAACCCAGCGCTCAACCGCTGCGCCACCAGGGAGGCCCTCAGTTTTTATTTTTAAGACTAAAAATTACCCATGAATTGCTTCTTCAGCTATATATAGTTGTAATGTGTACTATTAACATTCCATTTTTAATATTGTGCAATTTCCATTGTACTTTCCCATTTTTTCTTTTTACCATTTGTTCCTTGTCACTTATTTCTCCCACTACTCACCTCTGGCAAACCACCAGTCTTGTCTATTGGTGAGCTTGGGTTTTTTTCTTTGTTTCTTTTATATTGATTCCACATGTAAGAGATCATACTGCATTTGTCTTTATCTGTCTTATTACACTTAGCATAATGCCCTCAAGGTCCATCCATGCTGCTGCAAAGGGCAGGATTTCATTCTTTTTAATGGTTGAGTAATATTCCCCCCCACAATTTCTTCATTCATTCATTGATGGACATGTAGGTTGTTTCTATATCTTGGCTAAAAAGCTTTTAATAGCTTTGAAAGCTTTCTTTTTACACTAACAACAGCAATTAAATAATAAGACTTAATAATTCATCCTCATATTTAATTGGCATTTCATCAGTTTTTGTAATAGCATTTAGTTACCTTTTCCTGAATTCAACTTGTTTTAAAGATTCTTTCATATGTACCTTCTATAAAAATACGGTATTTTTGTATTTAGAGTTGTGTTTTTCTTCTCAAACTCTCATACACAGAGGGCAGGTGACTAGGTTTTAATTCTGTTTCCATTTTTGCTGGTGCACATTTCTAAATTTATATTTCAATAGGAAAAGGTGATAAAGTACGCAACAAAGACAAGAGGAGTGTAAAAAAGGCTGCAGTGACAAAACCAAACAATATCAAGTCAATGTTCATTGCTAGTGCTGGGAAGAAAACCGCAGATGTGAGTTTCATGGTTTTCTTATATTTTGTCTTTTTCTTTGTGAAGAGAATTTGATTATATAGATAACAGTGTGCAGTATACGTGAGCTCAGATTTATGGATATTTTCCCAATTTCAGTCACTAAGTTACTCGTATAGTAAGGTGAATGGAACTTGGGAGCCAGAAAACAAAATTGAACAGAAAAGCTGAACTGTCAGTGTGTTTAATTTCAGTCATTAGCAGGAGGATCATGGAATCAAAATGAAAGTAGAAAATGGGAGCTCTAGTTGAGGAGTTATATCTACACAGCCGGTTGTTAAGGTCTGTGAATTGTCGATGAGCACTCAGTGAAGAATGAAGAGTCAAGGGCTGACTGGCTAGATTCTTCCTTCACACACATATGGTCTAGGTGAAAATGTGAAATGCGGGGCTTTCTCATTCTACTTCCCTTTATAATTTCTAGAAAGCTGTAGACTTGTCCAAGGATGATCTGCTAGGTGACATTCTACAGGATCTGAACACTGAGGTAAGTGAATCTCTAGGTGTTGTAAAATATATGGGGACATAGACTGCAAAACAATTTGGTGATTACACAAAACAGACTATGGCTAGAGTTAAAAAAAAAAAATGCAGGGCCTCCTTGATGGTGCAGATTGTTGAGTGCCGCAATGTGAAGCTGTCCGCAGCCTCTGCATCACGGGTTTCATTCTGGCCCCCTGGCGAGAATCCCACATGGTGAAGCAGACCCCTCCTGTCTCGCCCACTGCTCCCCTCAACAGTGTATTTTGTCAGTCTGCCTGTTCTGTTCCCCGCTCTGTCTCTGGTGAATTCTCTCACCCTCCGGAGCATCTGGCCTGTACCCCGGTTCTTGTATAAAAATAAATAAATCTTAAAAAAAAAATTTTAAAAAAATGCAATGACAACACCCCCTCCCACCCCATTAAATTATTTTTTTCTGACTATTTTAGGTGAGTAGTTTCCAGCTGTTATAAACTATGCAATTATGTAGATAGTGCTTCTTGGGGCCTGTTACAAGTGTAAGAGTGCATACACACACACACACACACAAAATACAAATCGGTACTGGCAATGCACACTGCTTTTGCTCACATGCTGTAGTGTATGTTCCCTAAATAGATTGAAGCCTGTCAATCTGCACAATCAGGCGTGAAAATCTTCATCTTGAATTCCTAGTGGGGGTGAAGGAAGAGTTAATGAACTGTCCCTGATAGAACTCAGACAGGCTCGGTTGCACTGGGAGTTTGCAATTTGGCTGTTTCACATAAGGACTAAACTTGTGTAGAGGTGTGCTGCTTTCAGAGTGACCCTTGATTAAAATGAGTAACACCAACACCATGTGCTTCTAGCTTAACAGTTTTAAAATGTAATATTCTGGAAGGGTAAGGGAAAGTATATTAAGTTTTAAAAAGAAAATTTGGTGTGGGTTGGATTCAATATCCTGGTTTTCTAGTGAGTCTGTAGAATTGTTGCTATAGTAACTGCAGTGCATGAACATAGCTTTGTGGGGGGAGCAGGAAAAGAAAAAGATACTTTGCTTATTGGCCGTCCATGGGTGAAGAAATGTCCTCTTTTTATCTTTTGGTAAACCACGTATGGCAGCGAATGTCTGTCTTGCCCTTTCTATTAGACACCTCATGTAACTCCACTACCTGTACTGATACCGAAGAAAAAAAGGTCCATGGGAACCTCACTGAATCCTTTCTCTGTGCAAACCCCCAAGGTAAAATGTGTGGAAGTTCCTTCAGTCTTGATTTATATTACTGCTGAAAAATTGTTTTGTTGCTTTTCTGTGTGAAGGAAATACCTTTGAATTTGTGGTTGGTTTTTGTTTTAGATTAAGACTCCCGTTTCATTATATAGTTTCATGCATTTCAAAAATAGCATATGCCTGTGTTTTTCATAGTAAATTTTGTAGTAACTAGTATGTGTTTATTATAGGTATTACAACTGTGCTAAATGCAATAATTTTCCTCCTGGAAACAAGTATTTTTTTGTAAACCTAGGTAACAGTAAAATAATTGAAGCTGTTATATTAATAATACACAAAAGCATTTTATAAATGGGAGCTGTCATTATCTCTGGTCAGGGTAGGACAGTTGTACATTTTTAGTATGCAGGTCTGACTAAACATTAAAAAACATTTACAGGCAGTTCCTTCAGGAAAAACTGCTTCCCCTGTCTCAAGAATGGAGCCTCCATTAACTCCTGTTCCTCTTAAACGTGCTGAATCTTCTGGTAAGTCTGATATTAGGCAGAAGTGCGAGGGTGGTTGCTGAGCAGTTTAAATTGCTGTTGAAAATGGAGGCCTTGTGAATGAAGAAGAGGAGGTGCTTTTGAAGGTATTGTGATAGCAAGATGAAGTGTGAAAGATTTGAATTCATAGCAGTAAAAGTTAAAAACATCTAATTTGGAGATTGAAGAGAAATGCCGATGCATGTGGGAAAGGGATAGGCTGTTCCCGCAGCCTCCATGTGCTCCATGGCCACAGTCCATGATGGGCACGTGTGATGCCTTCAGGGGAGCCTGTGCCGGCTTTGTGTACAGACGACAAGGAGTCGGGGGCAATGGATTTTGAAGATGGTGACTTTGATGAGCCCATGGAAGCTGAGGAGGTGGACGTGGAGCCTGTGGCTACCAAGACTTGGAACCAAGAGAGTGAGCCAGCAGAGGGGTTGAAACACGAGGCGGATCCTGGGCAAGGGAGCACGTCCTACTCGTAAGAGCACTTTATGACTTTTCTGGCAAGTAGAGCTACAATTATTCTGTGGGATTTTGAAAGGTTTTTAAAAATGTCTTTTGCAGAGGAGATTTTCTCCCAGATGTCTCTTGTTGGGATATTGATCAGGAAGATGCCAGCGGTTTTTCAGCCCAGGAAGTTCAGGTGGATTCCAATCACCTCCCACTGGTTAAAGGGGCAGATGAGGAACAGGTGTTTCAGTTTTACTGGCTGGATGCTTATGAAGATCAGTACAGCCAACCAGGTAATCATCCCTACGGTGTAACTGTAGGTCTTTCATACAGAACAGTGGCTTACCCTTAAATGCTTTTGTGATTGTAATGGGCATAGGCTCTGCCCTCACATATGTACATAGCAAGAGAGTCACACTCATTCATTGTAAAGTGCATGAGCCACTGGTTGGAGAGGAGTTGTGATGTGAATAATCCTTCAAGATGCTTATTCTGAAAAACGGTTATGTACTTTTGGAGTGTGTGCTTGTAGTTCACCATCTATGTATCTCTCGTTACTGGAATGTGCTTGATTGTAATGAAGTCAGTCATTCATTTGTTCCTTTGTTCAGCTAATTGAGTGTGTGTTGTGGGCCAGAAACTGAAATGGGGTGAATGAGCTAAACAAATTCCTTATACTAATGCCGCTTATGTTCTAGTGGGCAGGAGGAGGGGGAAAGCCAATAAATATGGTAAGTTGATAAAGGGTGTTAAACAACTAGTTGACAGTCCTCCCTGGTGGCACGCATGGTTACATCTCAACACTATGAAGCTATCAGCAGCCACTGCAGCACGAGTTCGATCCCTGGCCAGGGAGATACCCACGTGGCATGGCAGACCTCTCCTGACTCGCTTGCTGCTCCCCTCAGCAGTGTATTTCAGTAGATCTGCCTGTTCAGTTCCCCACTCTGTCTCTGGTGAATCCTCTCGCCGCCCCCCACCCCTCTGGCCTGTACCCCAGTTCTTATATGCATAAATAAATAAACCTTTAAAAAATAAAAAATAATAAACAACTAGTGGACTGATGGGCAGGCCTGTTGAGGAGACCACTGTTGGACTGAGATTTGAGGTATGTGCAGAGCTCAGGAAAGAGCATTTCAGCCTAGGACACCAGTAAGCAGAGAAGCCTGGAGCAAGAAAGAGGCTTGTGCAATTGTAGCGTAATCAAGTGATGAGATTAGTAGCAAATGAAGTTGGAGATAAAATGCAAAGGCCAGATCATGAAGGACCTTGTAAACCATGTTAAGGCTTAAATCTTATTCTAAAAGCAATGGGGAGGCTGTGGAGGATTTTCAGTGTGTGGGAGCTATGGTCCAGAGAAGTGGGGAGACCCTGGACGTATGTCCATCCAGGAACTTGGACGGGTGGCTGCTGTGGCAGTGGAGAGAAGTGAATGCATTTAGCATGTATTTGATATGAGTTTGTTGATGGATTGATGTGGGGGTTGAAAGAAAGGAATTGGGTGTTTCCCATGGCCTCCAAATGAGCCAATACTGTGATTCTTAAAAGGCCAGGAGACTCTCCATTTTCCTTTTGTATTGCTGGGACCCCTTTCCTTGGGGCTCGATCTGTAGGATTAATATAAAATACTGTGTACACCATGAAAAAGAATTGCCTTTATTCAGATTCTTTTCTGGACCTGAGGGTAGAGGCAAACTTTTTCAAAGTGATTTCCCGGAGACTACATCTGGTGAAAATAGAGTATCTAGATGTCAGTAAAGCTGATGAATAAGTAGGCAGAGTAGGTATTAACTCTTGGACTTGAAGGCCAGATTTACCTTAAGGATAATGAGGCATTGACTGTAACTGGAAAGATATTAACGGTCTCTCAGAGGGGAGGGGAAATACTTAATATGCTTCAGCTTATCAAATACCTAGAAACTCTTGCATGGCCACTTGAAGCATGTTGCCATGTGTTAGTTTCTTAAGAAAAGACATAAACAGTCTTGAAAGGTATCTTACCTACTTCAGCTAGGGCAAGGTAGTTTGGTTAGACCCTATGTCCTCTTTGACTACCTCTGTTAACTTGCTGTTGGAGGGTGGGCTCGCATGTGGGATTACAGGAATCTGAGCTAATTATTTCTCATCTGCGGCCAAAAGGCAGCCTCAGGGGACACCTGCCTCAGAGGACGCCTAGTGGGCTCGCTGGAGTTGTGGGACATGGTGGGCCTGCCCAGCCCAATGCTGCACCTGTACTTTGCTGTGCCTGCTGGCGGCTGGATTTGTTTCCCATCAAAAGCAGACACGTGGGAGCTAACCTTGATTTCCCCCATTTTCCTTGCTTCTCCCCCCAACTCTTGTTTTCTCCTAAAGTACATAAACTGTCTTTTCTCTCTCCTCACAACTCCCACTCCTCAGCCCTTCTTGCTGACCAAAACCACTGCAGCAACCATTGCTGCCAGAGTCACATCATTCCCTCCTTAAGAACAAATCCAAAGAGGCCACTGCCTACCACACAAATCTGAGTTCCTTGCCATACTTCTGATGCCTGCCATGTATGAGTTTTGTGCTTCAGAAAATTTCTGGTATTTCTGCTGTTCTTTACTCCATGTCTCTTTTCTCATCATGTTAGGTCTGATGGACAATGCTCATCTCATATATAATCTCTTGGAAGTTTTCCTAATCTTTCACACTGGCCTGAGAGCCCTTTCTGCGACCTCATCATACCTTTTCCCATCACAATATAAGTCACAATATAAGTTATTTTGAAAAGATCTGATTTCATGGATTTCTTTCTTCCAAATCCTATAAACTCACAGAGGACTGAGACCTTTTATTTCCAGCATCCAGCATGATGCCAGACACTTAGTAGGTGTTCAGTCAATGTTGAAATGAAGTGCAATAGTCAGCAGTCCTATAGTTGTACCTGAAAGGTTCAGAGAACCAGAGTTGCATTGGCTGCTATTGCTCAGTTTGCTTCTTGAAGCCTTGTACAGTGTGGGGAACAGTGGGGAGCACAAGTCAAGGTGCCTCCATAAAGGACCAGATTGAAGTGTCAGCTGCCAAGTATTAGAACCATAAGAAACAACAATCTTCTACTTCTTGTGTGAAGATGAAGTTTTTATTCTTAACCTTTTGCAGGACCTGGATCCAGAGCTGCACTGTCATCTGTGATGGTCACTGGCCAATTGTAGCTCTTTACATTTACATTTAAATTAATTAGAATGAAACAAAGTAAAAATTCAGCATTGGCCACTAGCCACCTATGACTATTAGCTACTATATCCATGGATGGCACAGACAGAGGACAGTTCCTTATTTGCAGAAATTTCTGTTGGCTAGTGCTGCTGTCTGGTAATGGTGTTGGAGGTTAAGATTGAGTCATTGAAGTATAGCTGTACTGGCAAAGCAATCTATTTATATGAATTGTTGAATTCCTGGTACTAGCCATAGCCATGATAGGCCTTTTCAGCCAGTCTTGGAGGATATTTTGCAATTGAAAGGTAGCAGTCTGTTCTCTAGGTTCTAAGATAAAAGGAAATTTCTAGTGTTGAAGAAGGCCTCAGAGACCATCTAGTCTAGCCAGTGACTTTTAGAGGAGGAAGCTGAGACTCCAAAGGGCAGAGTGATGGGCTTCTCACCCCCAGTCCACTCGGCTGCTCTGTGGTGCTACTCAAGTTGTGTCCTCTGTGATTGATGCCAATGGGTTAAATAAGATGACTTAAAAAAAAAGTCCTTTAATTTCAGAGGGTTGAACTGTTTCATCATGATAGCAGGTAATGATCACTGAGCCTTGGTGAAATCAATGCTGCTAATAAAACCAAAGTACTCCCATAGACCCCGTCATTGTTTCTCACTTTCTTACAGATTCTGAGTAAGTCAGTTGTTGCTGAATGCTCCATAATTATGAAAAGAATCTTACTCTTTGCATATGGGAAGATATCCTGTCTTCATTATGACTTTTTCAAGGTTGAATAATCCTGACTGCACCTGGTTTCAGCTAGTAACTTTGGGGGGAATGTAATCTTTGTTTACCATGATCTTTTTGTGGCAAATGAGGCATAAACAGTGTCAAATGCGTTGCATGAAGAGTGATATTAGTTTGACTGTAAAATGAGCTATTTGAATCTTTGAATCCAATATTAGGGTCTTTATTTTTCTTTGCATGGAATTTTGTTTTTTTCGTCTGTAACTGTTGTGAGGATGACTTTTAATTTTCTGAGCTACTGTGATTTTTTTTCTTTTTTAATCATCCCCACAGTCCTCCCTTCCCTCTCCCCATCTCCCCCGCCTCCTTCCCCCCAGCTGAAAATCACACAACTCTTGTAAGAATTTTAATCATCTGCAGAAATGAAAATTTTTGATGGTCTTATTTCTACTAGGATGAGTGACAAAAGGAACCACTGATGAGCTGTCTTGTGAAACTGGAATAAATGGCCTTGTGAACAGTAGCCTTTACATGTGCTGGCATTTTCTTAGTGTCTTACATCAATAACTGTTGCGTGACTATGTTGATTACTGCTGTGTAATTATTCATGGGGCCCAGAATTTTGCACAGTGACCACTCCTTGGGTTGACTATCAAATCCTTGAGGTCCTTTCTTTTTTTTTAATTTTTAAAATTTTTTTTTAAAGATTTGTTTATTTGTCCATACAAGAGCTGGGGTACAGGTCAGACTTGTGAGGGGGCAGGGGTGAGAGGATTCACCAGAGTGGGGAACAGAACAGGCAGACTGACGAAATACACTGTTGACGGGAGCAGTGGGCGCAACAGGAGAGGTCTGCCGTGCCATGTGGGACCCTCGCCGGCCGGCCGGAATTGAACTAGCGCTGCAGAGGCTGCAGACAGCTTCACAGCGCAGTGCTCAACTATCTGCGCCACCAGAGGAGGCCCTAAAGGATTTATTTTTTATTATGCGCATAAGAACTCGGGCATAGGCCAGAGGTGCGGTGGTGGGGAGGGGTGGTGAGAGGATTCACCAGAAACAGAGTGGGGAGCAGAAGAGGTGGATCTACTGAAATAAACACTGATGTGAGGGGAGCAGTGAGCAAGACAGGAGAGGTCTGCTGCGCTATGTGGTTCAGCTCACTGGCCAGGCATCGAACTTACACCACAGTGGCTGGTGATTGCTTGACAGCACTGAGACTTTAACCTCTGCACCACCAGGGAGGCCCGAGAAAGACTTGTTTTTATTTGTAGTATACATTACTTAGGGATCGCAAAAGGACTGTCTCTGCTGACTTGGTTGCTAGACCATTTGTTAAACTGAAATAGAAGAAAAGGAAACATTACAAACATTACCTAGCCAGATGTTTTAAGGAGCCTTTTAGGTAGAAAGGGTGAAATAGGAGATAATAGTTGAACCCTATTATGAGATATTTTTTATTATATGGGATGAGGTATATGAGATGAATTGTGTTTTTCTCAGGCACCGTTTTACATGTAGAAAAATACTGGTGCACCATACATAGCTTCCCTTATATGTGAATATTAGTTTTTATGAATAAATACAAGTGGGTAAAAAGGAATTTAGTATTCTCAGGTTTGTAGGTTCTCACAGGAGCTTTAAATGTGAGATTGGGGGAAATGGTTAGTGCTTTTTGTTTTTCCTCTTGTGTGTAATCCTAGTTACAGGGAATTTTTTTTCTGCACTGATTTCTAAGTGGTGCCTCCAGTGACCTGGGATGTCTCTTAATTCTAGCGAAGATGTAGAGATAGTAAAAAATAAATCACTCCAAGGTAGAGAATCATCTGTCCAATGTGGTATTGTTGGATGGCATGGGTGCTGTGGAAAGGAACTGGTCTTGGGAGAATGGGCAGCAGATACAAATTTGTTGTAAAAACAAATGAATATTTGTGTCCACATAAATATGTGTCCACATTCAGTGATCCGCTATCTTGCCTCCTGCCTTGTGACATAATTGAAGTGTTTCCCTTCTCATGTTTTTCTCTTATTTTAGGTGTGGTATTTCTGTTTGGCAAAGTTTGGATTGAATCAGCCAAAACCCATGTGAGCTGTTGTGTCTTGGTGAAAAACATCGAGCGAACACTGTATTTCCTTCCCCGGGAAACGGTAAATATCGGTGATGAGCTTCTGGTACCCAGTACTTGTCAGGGGCGCATATCCCATGTCCTGCCGCCAATCCTACCCTGCAGCAAGGCTGTGGATTATCTACAACCTCCAGGCCTTCTTGTCTAGGCTGCCTGCCTGGTGACCCTGGTAGTCAACAGCTTCGTGAGAACTTGGGAAAAGTAGAGTGTAAAACGTCTAAGTTCTAGTATGTATGCAACGCTTGCTTCCCCCATCCCTCATTTCCATGTGACACCATCGTGGGCAGTTTTCACACTTTGGCTGTTCGGATATCAGTGTATCATTCCCCCCATAGCCATTTAACATGGTCAGTTCCGTTTGCTTCTCCTTAAAATCTACACTCACCTTTCAAACCCAATCCCTCCCCATCTCAGCTGAATTGTGGAGCTTCTTGGTCGGGATTTTTACATTCTCCCCTTTTCTAGAATCAATCATCTTTATCTCTGACTGCTTCTATGATGCTGCTGAGAGGAATTGGGCATTGGGTTTACTACATTTTGGGGTCTGTTTCTGAGTTCGCTTGTAAAACTGTTCCATTAAATGTTTATATGAGTGAGGATGAAAATTGATGTAGACTTGGCTGCCTGGTGTTTCAGAAGATCTTACACACAAATTCTTTTTTCCCCTTCCCTTCCCTCTCTATGGGAGAGCAGAAAATTAACCTAAATACAGAGAAAGAAACAGGAGCTCCAGTTACAATGAAGGATGTTTATGATGAATTTGATGAGAAAATAGCAGCAAAACACAAAATTATGAAGTTCAAGTCCAAGGTTTGTATTTGGTAATAATTTTTTCCAGTTTTAATTATTACTTGTTCATTTCCTGATTTAGTCAATAGTTATTGCATATCCTCTTTGTGCAAAATGCCATCTGTGTGGTTATAATTCACTGAATGGGAATTTTCATATGTGTCAATGTCAAACCAGTATATTAAATTTGTGAAAGTATTTTTTCTTTTTAAACTGCTTATAAAATAATGGTCATTAATTTCAATAGAAAATAACTCATAACACATACTTCCCATACTTGTAGCATATTTTATGCTCTTAATATGAAATGGAAAAGAGGCCATTCTCATCTTATATATTAGTTATTACCAGGCCGTCTTTGTCAGAAGGCTAAAGTAATGTTTACTGCACTAAATAAAGTAAGGTTTTAATCTTCAAAAATCAGGTGCTGTGATGCTTTTACTAAACAGAATAAAAATCTACATATTGATCAGTTGTCTTGATTTTAGTGAGTTATTCATTCCTTTGGCCATTATTGCAGGGAATCTGTCTCAACATATAGGCTATTATCGGTGATACTGTTCAAAAGGGAGGATGGAGTTGTGGAACACATGACTAATTGCCTTAACTATTTGAGCTTTGAATTATGGCTGATGGATCAAGTCTCTGAGATTCTAGAGCAATGTGGTGTAATGGTGAAGCCCATAGATTCTGGGGCCAGACTGCTTGTGCATCATGTGACTGACAAGTGCTTAGTGACTTCTGGGCCTGTTTCTTGGCCTGAGAAGTAAGGCCCTATTTCAATAGTTGTTGAAAGGGTTGAACTAATGAATTCATATAAGGTGATAAGAATAGTCCTTGAGGGCCTCCCCGGTAATGCAGCGGGTTGAGTGCAGCACTTTGGAGTTGTCCGCAGCCTCTGCAGCGCGGGTTTGATTCCCGGCCGGCCAGGGAGATACCCACATGGTGCAGCAGACCTCTCCTGCCTCGCCTGCTGCTTCCCTCAGCAGTGTCTTCGGTCCATCTGCCTGTTCTGCTCCCCGCTGGTGAATTCTCTCACCCTCCTGTGCCTCTGGCCTGTACCCTAGTTCTTGTATAAATAAATAAATCTTAAAAAAAAAAAAAAGAATAGTCCTTGGTACATGGCAGCTCTCAATAAATATGAACTGTAGTTATAATACTAATTACTAGTTTTTCTAGCAAAATGGAGTTGCTTAGTATCAAAGAGTAGCACACAATTTTAGCGTATTAATATTGTAAAAGTTTAATAAAATTTTTTATTACCCCCTTTGAATATAAATATTTCTAAGTTTTCTAGTGTCCATTTTGTCACTGGGTATTTTAGCAGTGGAAAGAGCAAAGGATACCTTTTGACATTATATAACTTTGTGTTCTCTAAGGGTACTAGATTCCTAGTGATTAAATATGGGGACATGTGTTGTGTATGTAATGCTTATCAATCTCATCTGTGAAAAGTTTCTGTCTTAATGATTTTTATATGTCTGTTTACCCAGATAGTGGAAAAGAACTATGCTTTTGAGATACCTGATATTCCAGAAAAATCTCAGTATTTGGAAGTTAGATACTCGGTAAGTCAAACAAAGAAAATTATTAGGTTTTGGTTGAGAGTAATTTTTTTTCTCTTTCTGAGCTTTCAGCTGACTTTCAACTAGGAGTATGGACAGGGCTCCTAAAGCCCACAGTTCACTGAGGTGGACTTCCATAATGAATAATTAAACTGGGTCATATTAATTTAAATAATGTAGACTACAGATTATACTTCCTTTGTCTACTTTCAAGTATGTATCAAGTATTAAATAAGTTGAAACAGCACGGCTGTTTGTCAAGTGGAATGAATGCCACAGGATGGAGTTGGACATTAGTCTGTTGAAGTGTCCTTTCTGAGCAGTGGAAAGGTGAGAGAGGCGCGTCAGTAACATTCCTCTAGCGCTGCTCCTGCTCCTAGGACAGGCAAGGTCATTGCTGCAAGATGCTAATTAGCGACCATGACCTCCTTTTACCTCTGTTTTAGTGTTTTGATCCCATGATGTTGGAAATGGGAGACTAAGAAATGTTTCTGACAGTGGTGATAAAAAGTACCATGGAAGCGTTTGGAATGAGTCCACTCTCTCACTTTCATTCTCCTAATGGAGTAGTACTTATTTGGCTGTTCTTTATCAGCAAGGCATGTACGGCTCTGGACAGAATTTTTCTTTTGGGGGAGCTTTCTGGCCTACTTTTCTTCTAATGGGTGTCATCAAGATGCATTATTTTGTCATCGTGAATTGTTTTTGTTTCCTACTGTGAATTGTTTTGGATTTCATTTGTGGCAAATTACATTTCATATATATCAAAGGCATTTTTGCTGGTGCATCACATAGAGGCTTTTGTTTATTTCAAATACGTACTTTGGAAAATGTGAAGTAATAATTTCAAACAAAAAATTTTTTTCATTTTTTGCCTTTTTCAGGCTGAAATGCCACAGCTTCCTCAGAGTTTGAAGGGAGAAACCTTCTCTCATGTATTTGGAACCAACACATCCAGCTTGGAACTATTCTTGATGAACAGAAAGATCAAAGGACCTTGTTGGCTTGAAGTAAAAAATCCACGTAAGAAAAAATTTACTTTCAGAATGCTAAGTCAATTGCTGATAAATAATGGGTTTTCAAGGAGAGTTAAGGAAGTCTGTTTATTTCTGTGTGTCCGCTCTCTATGTTTGACAAACAGCCGTGCTAGTGGTCTAGTTGGAGGGTGGTCCTCATTAGCCCTGGTGGTCTATTGGTTGCATAGTGAACACTGACCTCTGATGGGGGGGCATCACTGCCCCAATGCGAATAGTGCTTGTTTCATCTCTTTCCTCATGCTTTTCAGTATTTGCATCTGTGATAATAATTTTGCCTTCATGAACTCCTTGGAAATGTTCTGTGAATCCTCCAAGGCACACAGTTTTATTTATTTTTTTAATAAAACCTCTGGATTCTTTGGAGAATAATAACTGTGGGCCCTTTTCCCAGGAAAATGAATATAAAGGGCCTCTCTGGTGGCACAAGGGGTTAAGCCCACACTGTGAAACAGCTCTGGGTGGCCAGGGAGCAGCTCACATGGCGAAGCAGATCTTCCTGTCTTGCCCACTGCTCCCCTCAGCAGTGTATTTCGGTCAGTCTGCCTGTTTTGTTCCCCACTCTGTCTCTGGTGAATCCTCTCACCCCGCACATCTCTGGCCTCTACCCCAGCTCTTGTATGCATAAATAAATAAATCTTAAAAAATGGATGTAATGTACACACAAGCACATGTGTGAAGATTTGCATAAAGCCAATAATGTGACTTATTTTTAGAAGTTATAATAAGGTATTAGAGGTTGGGATAGAAGATCATCTTAGTTCATTATAGATGTTTTAATTATAGTAGTTTTTCTTTTTCAGAAAATGACTATTGATCTGTTGTATCCTCTTTTCAGAGCTCGTGAATCAGCCAATTAGCTGGTGTAAAGTTGAGGCAATGGCTTTGAAACCAGACCTGGTGAATGTAATTAAGGATGTCAGTCCTCCTCCGCTTGTGGTGATGTCTTTTAGTGTGAAGACAATGCAGAATGCAAAGACACATGAAAATGAGGTAAAGAAATAGGTCAGGTTTATTTTTGAAGATTTATCTTTATTTGTGCATACAAGAACTGGGGTACAGGCCAGAGGTATGGGGCTGAGGGGCGGTAAGAGGTCTCACCAGAGATAGTGGAGAGCAGAAGAGGTGGATCTACTGAAATACATTGCTGAGAAGAGCAGTGGGTGAGACAGGAGAGGTCTGCTGTGCCATGTGGGTTAGCTCCCTGGCCAGGGATCGAACTCATGCCACAGTGGCTGGCGATTGCTTGATAGCACTGAGACTTTAACCCCTGTTCCACTAGGGAGGCCCCAGGTCAGAATTTCTAAAAAATATTTATTTATTTATTTATTTATACAAGCACGGGGTACAGTCAGAAGCGCGGGAGGGCGAGAGAACTCACCAGAGCCAGAGCGGGGAGCAGAACAGGCAGACTGGCGAAGTACACTGCTGAGGGGAGCAGCGGCCGGGGCAGGAGAGGTCTGCATGCCATGTAGGACCCTCGCTGGCGGCCGGGGATTGAACCGGTGCTGCAGAGGCTGTGGGCACCTTTGCAGCCCAGTGCTCAACTGCTGTGCCACTGGGGAAGCCCCCCTAGGTCAGATTTTAACGTATGTTTCTGATGCAATACTTGCCTCAGCACAGCTTTTCTGCAAGGGAAACTTGGTCTTTTTGAAGGGAGAAGGATACTGATTCACTACTAAAATCTATTTTGGAGAACGAGTTGGATTTCTTTTTTAAAGACTTGGACTTTATTTTTAATTTTCTTTTTGGAGAACTTTCTATGGACACGGAATAATTTACTGAACTCCCATTTAACTGTCACTCGTGCATTCAGCAGTTAGCAAGATTTTGTGACATTCGTTTATCCTCCCCTCTTCTTTTTTCCTCCCAGAGCATTTGAAAGTGAATTTTAGACATTGTCATTTTACTCCTGTATACTTTGATATGCATCTCTCAAACTATGTGTACTTTCTTACAGAATTTCTTACACATACCATTATCACACCTATAACATTAACATCTAAAACATCTAGTATATATTCACATCATTCCGTTGCTCAATAATGCTTTTTAGCACTTGGTTTTTTTGAATCAGGAGTCATACAAGAGTCACAGATGGTGTTTAATTTTTATGTCTGTTGAATCTCTTTTGAAAGGGTGCAGCTCCTCCTGCCCCTCTAAATTATTCAGTGATATTGACTTATTGAAGAAACGCTGTCGATTGCCTTGTGGAATGTCCCATTTTCTGTTTGTTTGCTTTGTTGTGGTGTCATTGGTGTTCTTCCTCTGAATTAGTGTTGGCAAATTGGCCTGTGGTCGAATCCAGCTCGCCACTTATTTTTGTAAATAAAATTTCATTGGAAGACAGTTTGTCTATTTACATGCTACCTATGCTGCTTTTGTACCACAGCAGCAGAGTTTGTAATCATGTCAGATAATGTGGCCTGCAAGTTCTAAAATATTTATTCTATGACCCTTAATAGAAGTGTGCCAGGCTCTACTAGTTAGTGCCAAAGGACTGATTCGATTCAGATTTGCATTTCTTGGCTAGAATACTCTATAGGTGGCACAGTATACTTAATGGTGCACCATAGCAGGAGGTACATGTCTGGTTAAACCACCGTAAGTAGGACTTATTGATTAGTCATTTCAAGTTTCATCTAAGGCAGGGTTTTCAGCCTTGGCACTGCTGGTATTTTGGGCTGTGTAATTCATTGTTGTGGGAGCTGTTCCCTGCATTGTGTGGTGTTTAGCAGTATGCTTAGCTAGGTGTCAGTAGCAAACCTCTCCCCCCAGTCAACACAACCAGATAAGCCTCCAAATATCACCAAGTGTTCCCCTGGGTAAGGGTGATTATTCCCATCTGAGAACTGCTGATCACTTCATCTGTTAGTGATTTTTACTTGGATTACTTATCTCGTTAGGGTTCGTGAGCTGGTGGTTTTCTGTCAACCTTTCCATGTTCATTAAACTTGTTAAATATTAGGACATCTATTAGCTAAGTTTTTCTATAAAGGTCATTTTTTCTTATTAACCAGCACTATTTGTTTATATTGCAATAGTTTATACAGGAAGGACAGATACATATGTACTTCTTTCTCTCTTTGCCAATTTTCTGGGTAGGAGGTTAGGGAATGAAATTACATGCAGTGCTGACCAATGTTTTTGATTATTTTTGTTATTTATTTTTGCTTTTATGGAATTTCATTATGAACTCACTGGTTTTGTATCTATTCAGTGTATTTCAATCTATTGCATTCATTGTTATTTTTGATATTTTGTCTCTGGTCAGTGGGAACTTCATTACATTCTAAATTTTGACATTGATGGGGCTGTTATTTAACAGCAACATTTGGGCAGTATTTTTACTCTGATTTTTAAATGAACTGATTTGATCTTTTAATAAGTTACTATAGCGTAAAGGGTCATAGTTACTGGTGGAGTGTTTGAAAAGGTTTAAGTAGTTAAAAAAAAAAAAACCCATTCCCTAGTGTCCAGAATGAGTTTTCTAAATGTTACTTTCTGGTAAAGGAAACAGGGCTCCATGCAGAAAAGCCTGATTCAGGCCAGGAAATGTCTGAGATACACCTGGAACATTTTGTTATACTAGAAAGCATCTAAAGGTGTGCCAGAAGGGCTAAGGAGTTAATCCGAGTTTTCTATTGGCCAAAGATAGGGCAGTTTGAGCAAAGATAAGAATAGCTACAACAGATGGAAACACATAAGTTCATAATACTACTCTATACATCCTAACAAGACCACATTGGCCACCTGTGGTGGAAGTTAGGGAGTCAATTCATTCTTCTAAAAATTGATAAAGGATTGAATCACGTATTGATCTGAATGTTTGGTTACTCAGGTAACCAAATAATTGATGAGGGGAAGTTTTTCTTCATAGATTTCTAGTTAATAAATGATGATGGAAAAATTGAGTTATTATACTTTGTAATCTCAGACGGAATAAATAATGGATCTAGGCATTGATCACCAGTGGCTATTAATATCACTAAAATACAGATAACTAGACATGATTATCTCAGAAGTAATCACTTTGGTGCCTCCAAAGTATGCTTGCCAAAAATAGAACCTGATTTTGATCAAGCCTTTAGATCTAATGTGAATTTATCAGCAATACTAAAACAGAGGAACTCGTTAAAAGACAACTTTGTGATGCAAACAGCAGAATCCACCTATCAGGCACTCTAGAGGGTAAATGACCCAGTTTCCACAACACATAAATTGCAACGATGTAATAGTTGGGTGGGGTTGTGTCAGCAGTTTTACCTATATCAATCAGTTGCAGATATGGATTTTATGTAGTAAATAAAATGATAAAGTAGTTGGGAAAACAAAAATTTGAACCCTGCGTGGATAGTGATTTTAAGGATTTGCTGTAATTGTTTTTTTTTTCAAGATTTATTTTTTTAAAGGTTTATTTATTCACGCATACAAGAACCAGGGTACAGGCCAGATGTGTGGGAGGGTGAAAGGATTCATCAGAGACAGAGCGGGGAACAGAACAGGCAGACTGACTGAAATACACTGCTGAGGGGAGCAGTGGGCGGGACAGGAGAGGTCTGCCGTGCCATGTGGGATTCTTGCCTGCCGGCCAGGATCGAACCCACACTGCAGGGGCTTCAGACAGCTTCACAGTGCCGTGCTCAACCGCCTTAGCCACCAGGGAGGCCCTTTTTAATATTTATTTATGCATACAAGAGCTGGGGCACAGTCCAGAGATGCAGGGGTGAGAGGATTCAGCAGAGACAGAGTGGGGAACAGAACAGGCAGACTGACTGAAATACACTGCTGAGGGGAGCAGTGGACGAAACAGGAGAGATCTGCTTCACCATGTGGGTTGCTCCCTGGCGGGCCGGGGATCAAACTTGTGCTGCAGAGGCTTCAGATTGCTTCATAGTGGGGTGCTTAACCCCTTGCGCCACCAGAGAGGCCTGATTTGCTGTTAATTGTATTAGCTAGAATGACCGTGTTACATTTTAAAACTTCTTTTAAAGTAGTTGTTCTCAATGGGGTATGATTTCGCCCTCAAGAGGACATCGGCAATATCTGGAGATATTTTTGGTTGTCACAACTTGGGTAGTTAGAATGCTGCTAGACATCACACAATATACCTTATGGCCTCCACAACAAGGAATTTCATCCATAATGCCAAGCTTGTGAAATCCTGTTTTTGAGATAATAGGCTGAAATGTTTCTGGATAAATTGATAGGTTTGGGTTTGTTTAAAATAATCTAGGGGGAGTGAATAGGTCTGCAGGTGAGTTGATAATCGAAGTTGGAGGACAATTGTATGAGAGTTCACTTTATTCTGTTTTTTAATTTGTTTAAATATTTTCATAATGAGAAGTTAAAAGATAGTCATACAAACTGGAATCTATTAATCTTGGTGGTTTTGATGAGAAATAGAACACACAGTAATGTCTGATGCGTGGTGTGTTTTCCTCCTTTCTTTGCAGATTATCGCCATGGCAGCTTTGATCCATCACAACTTTGCATTAGATAAAGCACCCCCACAGCCTCCCTTTCAGTCACACTTCTGTGGTATGATTTTTTTTTCTAGTTTATTAATAGTTTGATTTTATTTTTTCTTATTCTTTCTCCAACTTTTGGATCAGTAACTTTTTTTTTAAATATTTATTTATACAAGCACTGGGGTATAGGATAGAGGTGCGGTAGGGTGAGAGAATTCACCAGAGACAGAGCAGGGAACAGAAAAGGCAGAAGGACCGAAGTACACTGCTGAGGGGAGCAGCGGGCGAGACAGGAGAGGTCTGCCTCACTATGTGTGTATCTCCCTGGCCAGCCGAGAATCTACCTGGCGCTGCAGAGGCTGCGGACAGCTTCACAGGCACTGCACTCAACCCGCTGTGCCACTGGGGAGGCCTTCAGTAACTTGTTTTTGAAAACGTTTTCTGAAGTAGTTAATGCATACTGTTAGAGAAGTTTTTTTTTTTTTGTGTGTGTGTGATCTGTGAACACTAAGTTTTATTGGATTGATTGCCTCCTATTGTTCTGGTAGCTGAAGTTGGGAGGCAGCTTGGTATCTCAGAGTGACTGTTTTGGGGTGGAGTAGTTTTTTCCTGGGTCAAAGTATGCTTTAACTTTTCATGATGTTATTCTAAAAGCTCATCATAGAAACCTTGCCAAGATTTGCAGTGTGATGAGGCAAGATGCCAATGCATAAGTAAATGCTTACTTATTTGGGGGGAGTTACGGTAATACTAAATTGGAGTTGGGGTGTGCTCTGCATAAAATCCAGTGGTTAAAATTATGCCACAGAATTCTGCATGCCAGAATATGTTCGATGTTGCAAGCTTGGTCAGGTAAGTGACCTTTTTTGTTTTGTTAAAAGGCGGGACATGCGCAGACCTCTCCTGCCGCCCGCTGCTCCCCTCAGCAGTGTACTTCAGTCCTTCTGCCTGTTCTGCTCCCCGCTCTGGCTCTGGTGAATTCTCTTACCCTCCCGCGCTTCTGACTGTACCCAGTGCATGTATAAACAAAACAAACAAATAAATAAAATAAATAAATAAATAAAAAAAAGCCTCTTTAAAAAAAAAAAAAGGCGGGACATGATACCATTGACCTGTTATGCTTCGCTGGGATTGTTTGTAGCCCAGAAGCATTTGCTGCCTGGGTATCCTGGGTATTAGGAAAGTGGGGCTAGGGAAACAAGCAGAAGAGGGAATGTGACATATTATTATTTTGAAGTTTTACCCTTTCAGTGGGGTGGAATACACAGAACAAAATGATGAGAATAGCCTGGAAAACATGTGGAAGAAAGTAGTCATTAACTCATTTCAACATGCATTTATTCCTCTCCTCTGTATATGTCACTGTGAACAGCTGTTGTGAGTAGCAAGGAACAGTGTGTAGTGGAGGAAGCTCCAGTCATCTTTACTTCTCTAACGTTGAGAAGGTTGGATTGAGTTCCTCTGATAGATTGTTTGAGGCTTTGGTGATGGTGGGAATTGCCTTTTGGAAAGTGTCAAACATCCTATATTCTGACTCTGATGAGTAGCAAATGTTTCATCAAAGAGCTTTTAACAATTGCTGGGACTTGGGCTTTTGTGTGTAGCTATTAATTTGAGGTCCAGCAACATGAGCAATGGAAATACTTAACTTTTCAGAGATTGGGGAGAATTTATTTTTATTTAAGACAGTTTCCATTCAGAAACATCCCGTGTGTGTATACTTAAAATTGGACTAAGATGGGTGTTGGAATCTTTTTCTTCTTACAGTTGTATCTAAGCCAAAGGACTGTATTTTTCCATATGATTTGAAAGAAAGCATTAATAAAAAGGTAACGTTATTTATTCCTTTTCAATATGAAGCATTTGTTTAGAAAGAAAAGGAGGATGGTATGGATTAGAAATAGGCCATTTCAAAAAAAAAAAAAAGAAATAGGCCATTTCATATGTTAGTTTATTGGTAGGTTGAACTGTGACATTAACCCATTAAAGTATATTAGAAACATAAAACTAGAAACATTACTGATTTAAAAATGTTTAAATGTTTTACCACCTTACATTAATGGATACTACACCTTATTAGTAGATGGATAGGCTCATGCCCTCCTTCAGATAGCTTAATTGGAAGCTTTCCCAAAATGCATGATCCATGATTACTGGTTTGGTAAAGTGGGGGGTAAAGCCCTGCCCTCCCACCCTCCAGCTTGAAGGGAGCCAAGTGAAGTTGGGAATGCTGTGGATAGTTAAAGGGGACATGTATTGGAAAGGTTAATGTAGGGTGGGCAAAACTGATAATTATCTCCAAGTCCCAATATACTCCATGAAGAAGTATTAATGGGGGGGGGGTAGTAGTATAATGAGGTTTTCACAAAGGCAGAGATAGTTAGTGTAAAGAATTTCTTTTTTGGATATTGTTTCTTTTTTGAAATGATTATGTTGGTGAATTTATAGGTTTTTTTTTTAAGGGTCCTCACTTGACAAAATTAGATGTGAGTGACCTTGTCAGGGTTCACTTCTGTTAAATTGGCGTGAGAAATCCAATAGTCTGGGGATACTATTGAATCAGGCTGTTTAGTATTTGTGAAGTACCCTGAATTACCTAGCCAAATAAAATGACATGGAGAATTCCATTAGATTCAAACTGAATCTAACATATAGCCACCAATTCTATTTTAAAAGATTCTTAATAAAGTGGATCTTTTGAATACCTGACTTAAATTCAGTAATTCAAATGGAAGCCTTTTGTGTGAGATAGCTTTTATTTATATTTGAGACACTTGTAGTTCTTAAATCATGTTTGTTTTTAGTCTGGTTTCTTATTTATAGATTTTTGCACCACTGTTTGAGATCAGTTTATACTATCCTTGGGATTTCTTTATATGGCAAATACGTAAACTGTGAAGTCTACCAGGGATTATATAGGAAAGTAAGTAATGTTTTTGATAGGTACTCTGATTCATATGCTATAAAATGTGTCCAGATGCACTAGTGTGTCCCTGTGGAGGGACATTTCTGTACTTGATAGTTTTCAGCACTTAAAATTTTGCTTCATTCACATGCTTATTACTAGAATGAGCTCCTCCGAGACTTAGTGCAATTATTACTGTGAAACCTAGAATCAGGAATTTTATTGCTGTAGTTATTTTTGAAATGGATGGTTTCTTTTAGCCCTAAGAAATCTTAGCCTGCTTGAACAAGGAGCCAAGGTTTAGTACTTGAGTGTAAAGAGTGAGTGACTGGTATGTTTTTATCTCACAGAAAGTGAAGGTTGAGGTTGCTGCAACAGAAAGAACACTGCTAGGTTTTTTCCTGGCAAAAGTTCACAAAATTGATCCTGATATCATTGTGGTGAGTAGATGCTGGGTCATGATGTGGGGGAGCTCTTCACTTCTTACTTCTCAGCAGCAGAGAATCTTTTCAGAGTGAAATGACCCCTTGGACTGGTGGGAGTTTTTATACTACTTTCTGCTAACAGAAAGGGGAAAAAAATTCTAGCCCATACAAAATAGCTTTTTCCCCACTAATAGAAAAGTAGCTCGTGAATTATTGTTGAAGTTAGGATTACTCTAGTTATTTACATGTAAGAGACCAGTCTGTAAGTACATAAGCTTGTGTCAACTGTTGGTAGCTCCCAAATTTTGATTTAGTAGCCTGGCTGACAGTGGTCACAGTGGTCACTACAGTTTGGTGCCAATAGCCAAACTAAATATTTTATTTTTTTTAAAGATTTATTTATCTTTATTTATCTCCTCCTAAGGGGAGCAGCAGGTGCGACAGGAGAGGTCTGCGGTGCTATGTGGGACCCTTGCCGGCAGGCCGGGATCGAACCGGCACTGCAGAGGCTGCAGACAGCTTCGCAGTGCGGCGCTCAACCGCCTGTCCCACCAGGGGAGGTCACCAAACTAAATATTTTAATTTTATAAGCTGTGTGGATCTCTATGATATGTTCCTTTGAAACTCAGGGACAGTAATCTTTTTTTTCTCTTAGCAATCGCGTATGCTCCCACTAGACAGTAAGAGGTATTTTTTGCGTTGTCTTTGCTCCAGTTCCTAACCCATAAAGCAACATTTTGCTTTGTGTTTCCTCTGACCTTTCTATTTTGTAGGTCCCTTGATAGAAGTTCCTTTGTGTTTTTTTTTGGAGGGGGTTAATGAATCAATCATATTATATTGTGCTTTTGTTGTTTTTCAGAGTGAGGTAGGCTGTGAATACCTGTATATTAAATGTGAGATCCATGATTTAGTTACATTGAAGCCTTGTAAAACGTTTGCCATATATTTTTCCATGTTCATTTCTGCTCTTGGATACCTTTCTTGATGATGGTTTTGCAAAAGTACCAAGAGCGTGTGCGTTCTTACCCAGTGTCTTTGCACCGCCTTCCCTTACTATATTTGAACATCCATGTTTAGAGTGCCAGGGAGACTCTCCACATACCTGCCCGTGGTGTTCTGGCTCAGCACGAGGTGCTCATCCAGGATCCATTAGCAGCAGTCTCTCTCGGGCCCCAAGGAGATGTCATGGTACCCAAGGGACCTGACTTGCCTTAGGGTGCTACAGCCAGTTCTCTGTGAAAGAAATCCAAACTGATGTAAGAGAGAATCCTGACATGGGTTTGAGTCCTTATTCCCAGGTATGAGAGTTTGAAAATGAGACTTCCACATGTTCTTTAAGTCTCTTAATTTAATAGACAAAGCTGTCATAAATAAATAGTGCTATGTATTTTTAAAATTAAAACGAACAACAAACTTGCTTATCTGATATATTTTAAACTTCATCTAGTTTTTTTACACATAGGCAATGAACCCTATTAGTCACATGACGGAAGTCATCATTACTGTAAAGTCATTTTTACATTACATGTAAAATTTGATTGCATTTGTGAAATATTTTCTGCTTGGTATAGTTTTGCTGCCTTGTTAACAAGTTTCTTATTTGAACTATCAAGTGGTATTGTATATTTATTTTGCTGCCCATTGATTAAAATGTGTTTGAATTCAGTTCTTTAAGAAGAACTAGGTGCAATTCCTGTTTTTTGTAAGACGTCTATAAATTACCACACAGCACAAGCTGGTTCTTAGTTTTTAAGGAAGTAAAATGGAATTATTTGAATACAGCTTTTACTGATCACGTGAAAAGTATGGGGACTTAAAATTTGCATTTACCTCCGAGACTGTGAGGCATGAGCTGCAAATTAAAAGACATCATATGAACCCTGCATCAATTAGGATGAAATAAAGTTTATTCTAGCAATCTGCTTAGCAGTCTTGTTAATGTCAAGGCTAATGAATGCTGCTGATGAATAAATTCCTGAAGAAGAAAGAACCCCAATCGGAGGTAAGCTCATGATGCCTTCAATTAGAGACCAGAAAAAGAAAGGGCAAAGAAATTCTATGCATATGAAGATAAATCCTCTAATTTGCATTTGTTATGTTATTGACTGCCTTACTTTTCTGACTAGGGTCATAATATTTATGGATTTGAACTGGAAGTGCTGTTGCAGAGAATTAATATGTGCAAAGTTCCTCACTGGTCCAAGATAGGTCGACTGAAGCGATCCAACATGCCAAAGCTTGGGGTAATGATAATTTTCAGTCTTCTTTATCTGGCTTTTTAAAAAAAGATTTATTTATGCATACAAGAGCTGGGGTACAGGCCAGAGGCATGGGAGGGTGAGAGGATTTTAGAGACGGAGCGGGGAGCAGAACAGGCCGACGGACAGAAGACACTGCGGAGGGGATCAGCGGGCAAGACAGGAGAGGTCTGCCGTGCCATTTGGGTATCTCCCTGGCCGGCCAGGAATTGAACCCGCGCTGCAGAGGCTGCAGACAGCTTCACAGCATTGTGCTCAACCTGCTGTGCCACCGGGGAGGCCCTATCTGGCTTTTTTTTTTAATATGGAATTAACTACTGGGGGATATAGTCTTCTTTGACTCAGAACAGGTTGTCTTGTGAGAGAACATTGTAACTTTGGCACTCAACATCTTTTCCTTTGAATACAGCATTTTTTTTGATATAAGCTATTGGTAGTTTTTAAGATTGGTGTTAGAACCTAGAAAGTGCATCTATCTGTCTCCTCCACTTTGGGATCACAGAAGCATTGCCCTTAGGATAGAGCTGCAGGGCTTAGAAATACGTGAGTGTTATCATTCAGGAAGAATAAGGGAAGAATAGAAGGGAAACGGTGTTCATTGTCTAGGAAGACAACATCTCAGTGCCTCCATACTAGTTGCTCTCACAACAACTCCAATTTTGTTGTATAGACATTCTCACAGGAGTAACAGAACTTGTTCAAGATCATAGAATAATAAAGGGGAAGAGCTGAGATTCTGAACCCAGGCCTGTCTGACTCTTAAAACTCCTGGGTGTTTTATTTTCATTCGCCCTGCTTGCTTCGCTTAGGAAAGTTTTGGTGGGTTTTGTATGAAGAACCTTCATTTCTTAGACCTGACACAATTTATTTCTTGAAATCTTACTTTACTTGAAGCTTATAAATAAAATGGGCTACCTAATTTCTTTATCTTTATTTGTTAATGTGTATGTCTAATAAGATCAAGAATCTTTTCTGTTTTGCTCATTTCTATATTCTGAGTGCCTAGAACAGTGTCAGATACATAGTAAATATTCAAAAATATTTGACCGATGGCTGAGCGTTTGGATGACTGGAAGAATGAGAGTTTGATAATTGTAATTTTTGGGCTAGCCTCAAAACAATTTAGAAGGAAATGTTCTCAGTGTCTCCTCTTCAATGGGATTTGCTATTTGTCCTTCTGTTGCAGGGTCGGAGTGGATTTGGTGAAAGAAGTGCGACCTGTGGCAGAATGATCTGCGATGTGGAAATTTCAGCAAAGGAGTTGATTCGTTGTAAAAGCTACCATTTGTCTGAACTTGTTCAACAGATTCTGAAACGTGAAAGGGTTGTAATCCCAATGGAAAATATACGAAATATGTACAGGTATGCTCCTGGGTGCTCCAGAATTTGTCTTAAAACAACAGCAAGATGCAAGTATCATCAGGGAGAAACAGAAGCCCATGGTGCTGTGGAGCTGGAAATTGTGTCTTCCTGTCCATATTACCATCTCCATTGCTTTAGTAATTGAAACTGGTCTCTTGCATTATCCTCGTTTGATCAGTTTATCTCCATCTCCCTCACTTAACACCAACTTGATGTTTCCTGAAACCAGTTTGGAAATTGATGTGATATTTACTACCACCCAATGGAATTCATTTATTATCATTTATTATTTATTAAATAAATTATTTCAGGAGTTAGTGTAAATATTTTATTACTTTTTAAAGATTTATGCATACAAGAGCTGGGGTACAGGCCAGAGACACGGGTGGGGGGGCGGTGAGAGGATTCACCAGAGACTGAGTAGGGAGCAGAACAGGCAGACTGACTGAAATACACTGCTGAGGGGAGCAGTGGGTGAGTCAGGAGAGGTCTGCTGCGCTATGTGGGTTGCTCCCTGGCCGGCCGGGGATTGACCTCGTGCTGCAAAGGCTGTGGATTGCTTCATAGTGCAGTGCTTAACCCCTTGCGCCACCAGGGAGGCCCAGTATAAATATTTTAGAACTATAAAAACTGAGAAATTGTTAGATTTTATTTTATCCAACTCTTGAAATAAAAGTGATAAGTAAAAAGTACATATATTTAAGTTGTACACTTGATGTTTGATATACATTATACATTGTGAAATCATCACTACAATCAAGCTAATTAACATACTGTTATCTAATAGTTTCTTTGTCTTTATTTTATTTTTTAAAGATTTATTTATTTATGCATACAAGAGATGCAGTACAGGCCAGAGGTGTGGTGGGTGAGAAGATTCACCAGAGTCTTTGTCTTTATTTTTGTAGTGAGAACACATAAGCTGTGTGCTCAGTATATTTCAAGTTTATGATATTTTATATTATTATTGTGTCACACTGCTCGTACATTGGATCTCCAGAACTTTTTTTGCATGACTTTGTGTCTGATTATTTTTTAAATGGTGTTTTTTTTAAAAGATTTATTTTATTTTTATGCATACAAGAGCTGGGGTACAGGCCAGACGTGTGGGAGGGGTGGGTGAGAGGATTCACCAGAGACATAGTGGGGAGCAGAACAGGCAGATTGACTGAAATACACTGCTGAAGGGAGCAGCGGGCAAGTCAGGAGAGGTTTGCTGTGCTATGTAGGTTTCTCCCTGGCCGGGGATCAAACTCGTGATGCAGTGGCTGTTGTTAGCTTCATAGGTTGTGTCTTAACCCCTTGCACCACCAGGGAGGCCCTAAAAACAAGGTTTCTTTTACCCTTCTGGCCACTTCTTAATCTTTTCTTCCCATTTACCTCTCTCGCCACTTCTCATTCTTTTCTGCCCATTTTTTCCAAGTGCTTGGACTACTGCTCTTTCTGACTGTGCTCCCTCTCTAGGTGATCTTACTGAGTTTTAGGAATTTAAATATCATGTGGATGCTGTTTCCT
This sequence comes from Talpa europaea, assembly GCF_964194135.1. Lineage (NCBI taxonomy): Eukaryota > Metazoa > Chordata > Mammalia > Eulipotyphla > Talpidae > Talpa > Talpa europaea. The sequence goes on from NC_140081.1 coordinate 13,255,632, forward strand.
CCTGATACATATCTTCAGCTTAGATCTTCCCCTGAATTCCAGATTTATGTATCCAACTGCATCTTCTGTTTAATGTCTAATAAGAATGTCCATCCTGTTAAAAAACTCCTAATCATCTTCCCTAGGTTCCTTTGTAGGCTTTCCTTAACTAATGGCAATTCTTTTTCCGTTACCTCTGGAAACATCCATAATTATTCTTGACCCAAAATTTCTGAGACATCCGTGATATTTCTCCTGACATCCCATGTTTCTCCATCAGGAATTTCTGTCAACTCTCGCTTCAAAATGTCTGGATCTGACCACGTCTCAACCCTTCCATGGGATACCCACCCTGTCCAAGCTGCCAGCCCCTTCCCCCTGGATTACTGGGTCTTCTTTTAAGCCCACTGCTTTCCTTGTTTTTGCCTTTACTGTGTGTATTGTCAACCCAGGAACCAGTCGTCCAGCTAAAGTTTAAGTTAGATAAAGCACTCAGCTCAAAATCTTCTAGTGGCTTTTGTTTCATAGAGAGTAAAACCCAAAGTCTTTATTTTGACTTACAGCGTTCTGCATGCTATCAATCTCGGCCATTACCTTTGTCCTTATCTTGGCTACTGTGTCCATCATTCTCTCTGTTCCAGGTGCATTGGCCTTCTTCCTGGTCCTAGAACTGCTGGATTTGTATTCAGCTCAGGGCCTTTGTGCTTTTCTCGCTGCCTAGAATGCTCTTCCCTCGGATATCTAGCCACAGGGATTGTCCCCTTACCTCTTGGTGTCTTTATTCTCAGTCATCTCACCCAGTTCTCTAACTAGAATTTTGGATTCTGCTTCTGACAATTAACATTCCCTTTGCATCTTCACTATTCCTCCTGAACACATAACATATATTTAATATTCTATTTATACTGTTTCCCCCACAAGGACAGGAATTTTTCTCTGTTTTGGTCACAGTGAGCATCTAGAACAATGCCCTGCATACTTAGACATACCATATGTGCTTAGTGGATGGAATAAATGAAAGGATTTAGGTAGTTGTCAGGTTTACATTTAATGCATAGCTTCATTTTATCTTTGTGGGATTTTTTTTGTGTTTCTTTTGGAGAAGGGCATTGAGATCAATGGTATGAATGAATTCCTAGTTATATACCAACCTTATTTTAAATTGTTTCTAAAGCTGAGGTGCCATTACACTGACGTTACTTATACCAATTTTTTTTAATATTTCATGAAGTTCTGATTATAGTCATTGTTTCTTTTAATTACTTGATTCTGTTTCATTCTTACTTTGCTGTACAGTGACTCTTCTCAGCTGTTATACCTGTTGGAACACACCTGGAATGATGCCAGGTTCATTTTGCAGATCATGTGTGAGCTAAATGTTCTTCCATTAGCATTGCAGATCACTAGCATCGCCGGGAACATTATGGTAAATTTAACTTAGAATGGGGGAAAAAGCACTTCCTGTTGGATTCAGTGTTTGCTTGGGGTAGTTGTTATATGATAATGAGTCTAAATGCATGCTTATAAAATGAGTGACTTGTATTCTGAAAGCTGGGCTGCTTTTGTAAAGTGAAGAAGTGGTTGGGAGAAGGGGAGGAAAGCCAGGTGCAGTATGTTGAAATTTGGGTGAACGTAAAGATCATCTCTGACATCTGGATGTGTCTGATTTGTGGAATAGTCCATTTGAGAGTAAAGAAGCCCAAGTTGTTAATATTTTAAGCTCTTGTCTCTTTTTAATTATAATGCATAAAGAAAATGCTAGAAATAATCTAGTATTTTTTTTTTTTAAGCAGCTCTTGTTATGAGAATGATTTTGAAGGGGGTGCTGTGACTAAATTTAGCAAATCATGTTGCTTTTGTTTGTTTTGGTTTTGAGCTCAAATTTAAGAAAGAAATTCTATTTCACAGTCTAGGACACTGATGGGTGGACGATCTGAGCGTAACGAGTTCTTGTTGCTTCATGCGTTTTATGAAAACAACTATATTGTACCTGACAAGCAGATTTACAGAAAGCCTCAGCAAAAACTGGTGGGTCCAAAATGGTGTAGTATTTTGCCTTTTTTTCCCTCCCCCCTCCCCCATTATTACTTAGCTAACTAGCTCCCCCCCCCCCCCCGTGATACACATGCTTCCAAAGTAACTAATCCCCTGTTTAGTGATATTCTTCGAAGGATGCATTGGCTCCTTCGATGGGTGACCATCAAGTGTTTTGCTGCTTTACCCGTACCCAAACTCAGGTGCCAGTTAAACTTTTTATTTCCTTAAACCTGTGAGCCTTTTTTCTGTACTAGAATGATTAAGGTCATGACAGTTAGGTTTCTGACGTGGCCTTCGTGACATTGGAGCTAAAACTCAGTTGCTGTTTTATCAGCACTAGCAGTTGTTGATTCAGAATGGGAATTTAATGTTGAAATGATTTAAGAGATCAAGTTCTCATATTTGCTTGTTTCATGTACATTTACAAAATCGGTGTAGGCAATATTAACTTGGAGCATTTGAATGGATTTTCAGTATTATTTACATACTTCATTTCAGGTGTTCATATTAACAAAATAATATGAAATATTTTATACTTTTTTACATCACAAATGATAGAGTAGTAAATTTAGGAGGACTTTTTAAAATAATGTTAAAGTTATATAATATGAAGAGTTATATTTTTAAGAGCCATTGATTTTTATTTTTAAAGATTTATTTATTCATACAAGAACTGGGGTGTAGGCCAGAGGTGCAGAGGGCTGGAGGGTGGTGAGAGGACTCTCCAGAGACAGTGGGGAGCAGAGTAGGCAGATCCACTGAAACACACTGCTGAGGGGAGCAGTGGGTGAGACAAGAGGTCTGCTGCACCATGTGGGTCAGCTCCCTGGCCAAGTATCGAACTCATGCTGCAGTAGTTGGCCGTAGCTTGATAGCGCTGATTTTAACCCCTGTGCCACCACAGAGGCCCAGAAGCCATTGATTTTATAATACAAAAGTTTCTATGAATTCAGAAACATTTTGAAGTAGAATTTGCATATTTATTAGTATAGTATTTGTTTTGATAATTGCTATACTTGAAATTCATTTTGATTCATGAACATATTACAGTAATTGTCTTTCCCTACACATAGGACCGCTAACTAAAAGTAAAGAACGGTTGTTAGAACTGTAGTTGGAAAAGAGGGAACCATAAAATTTAATTAATCAGTTGCTGGCTGGTGAAGTTCTCTTTCCATTTGATATTAGGGAGATGAAGATGAAGAAATCGATGGAGATACCAATAAATACAGGAAAGGTCGCAAGAAAGCGGCTTATGCCGGAGGCTTAGTGCTGGACCCCAAAGTTGGTAAGGCTGGCCAGTGGATTAATTCGCTTGTGGCGTAAAGAATTTTTTTAAATTGTATAATTTGTTGCTGAGGTGATGTTGGTCTACAACACTACACGATTCAGTGGTACAGGTTCACACCTCTTCAGGTGTATGTTATCATATCATGCCTGCCACCCATAATCCTCCACCAGAGTTCACTGGGCTCCCTAACCCCCTTTACTTTTCACCCTCTACCCTACCCATCTGGTAGCCTCAATTCTATAGTCAGATTTTTAGGGTTTATTTTGGTTTAATTTTGTTCCTTTGTTTCGTTTTTTTTTATATTTCACATACGAATGAAATCATCCAGTATTTGTCTTTCTCTAAAGGAATTTTTATTTCTTTTTTAAAAAATTTTATTTTATATATTTTTACATCACTTTTCATTTTTGCACAATGTATGCATTTTCATCTTGGTTATAGTCCCCATACAATTCCCACCCTCGTTATTTTGACCCTAATCCTGCCTCCCCTCCACCCCCCATAGTGTGTCCCTGGTTTATAGTTGCTTGTTGATTTTTGTTTTTACTTTATTTTAATGAGTCTTTTTCCTGGTCCCTTATTTAGCTTTTCTAAATTCCTGCTATGAGTGAGACCATTCGGTATTTTTCTTTTTCTTTCTGGCTTATTTCACTGAGCATGATCCTCTAAAGGAATGTCTTAATGCAAAGCTAGGCCTGAGAAAGAAGAAGGTCTGAATTGTATTTTGTAGGTTAACAACTAAGTCTCATAATGACCTTATTTTTTACCTTATGTTCATGTGAAAACCTGACATGAATTAATAGGAATTTTTTTTGCCGTGTTCTAAGGAAAATTCTATGGACATCAAAATTTAAGTTTTGTGTATTTTTTATGTATCATGAAATATTCTGCTTTTGATTGTTTTCAGCCATTTAAAGATGTAGGAACTATTCTTAGCTTATAAGTGGTTGATAAGGAGGAGTAGGCTGGATTTGGTCTGCTCATAGTTAATGAACTCTTACTGCAGTTTATGGCTGTTCTGTCTTGTGTGGGAGCGCCTTTGTCTTCTTTCATCCACTCTTTGAGGGTGAGCTCTGCCTCTGCCCGATGTGCTGGAAACAGTGCAGTTGGATAGAAAAGTGAAGGAAAGTACAGTCAGTAAATGCCAGATTAGACTTTTAATGAATAACTTTTACCTGTTGTCATGAATAGCAAAGGTTTTACATGGTAACAGAATTAAGAAGGGCTTTTTTTTCATCACCTTACTCATTTTTAAGTGTGCACTGGAACATGTTAGATGCACTCAACTTTGTGCAGGAATTAATGTGATTTTGCTCAGTAGCTGAACTCCCAGTAGGAGTCATTTTTTTGACAAAACAGATGGTTAGTCCTTTGGTATTATGTAATATGGACATTTACTTTTATTCAGTTTCTTCTGAAGGTGAAGATAACTAATGGTGAATGTCCTAGAAAAATATAGTAGCTTTCTGTTTATCCTTTGCAAGTAAAAAGGGTGAATCGTTCCACTACTGACATTTATATATAAATATCTTTTATCTAATTATAGCACAATTTGTGTATAAATGGGCTGCCCATTTTATTTTTTATAGATGTGGTTGTAAAACATACATATATTGATACATAGAAACCATTTAGTGGGGTATACTTCACTGAACATAGTGGGGGTGGGATGGGAGTGAATGCTCCCTTGAAGGAGAATTTAACAATCTTTTTCTTTAATGGATATGGCACTTATCTAGAGTAATTGATATGGAAGGTGTTTGCCTATACTGACAGTGTGCTTTGGGAACTGCTGGGGGAAGTTGGTTACAAGGCTCGATAGGATTTCTTTCCTCTTTTGTGACCTGGGCTTTTGTTCTAAGTCATTTTGGTGGAGTGCTTGTCTATTTCTGTTTTCCTCTGGAGGGTATATATTTTCTAATGTATTTCATAGTATACAGTACTTATAATATGTTTTGACAAATCTGCATTTTAAAGACTTTATGATGTGACTTTTTTATTTCAGGTTTTTATGATAAGTTCATTTTGCTTCTGGACTTCAACAGTTTATATCCTTCCATCATTCAGGAATTTAATATTTGTTTTACAACAGTGCAAAGAGTTGCTTTAGAAGAACAGAAAGTTGCAGAGGTTTGTATTCAACTGGGGGTCCTTGAAATTGAGACTTAAAGTAGTACTAAAACACAAAAGAGAACCAAAGGGGTTAGAATTCTAGTTTTTTATCTCATAAGTATATGTCCTTTCTTAGTGGTTAAAAAAAAAAGGGGAAAATGCTGGTTAGGAGATTCAGACTGGTTCTTTTTTATTTAACAGTTTTTAAAAATGTAATTCACATACCATACAATTCACCCATTTAAAGTGTTCAATTTAATGACTGTATTCACAGAGTTGGCAGCTTTCACCACAGTCAATTTTGGTACATTTCATTACATTGTGTATTTTGGACATTTCATATAAATGGAATCATCTGACCTTTAATATTTGGCTTATTTCGGTTAGCAACTGTTTTCAAGGATCATCCATATTGTAGCATGTATTGTACTTCATTCCTTTATATTTCTGGATTATATTCCATTATATGGGCATATATCATGTTTGTTTTAGAATTGTCAATTTCTGCAAAGATGTCCACTGGGATTTTGATGGGAATTATATCTGTAGATCAATTTGGGGAATATTGCTATCTTAAAGTGTTTTCTAATCCATGAATATAGGGTCTTTTCATTTACTGGTCTTTAATTTCTTTCAGCAAAGTTTCCCAGTTTTCATTATACAAGTCTTGTACTTATTAAATTTATTTCTAAATAATTAATCCCTTTTGATGCGATGTGGATGGAATTATTTTCTTAATTTCATTTTTTGATTATTCATTGCTAGTTGACAGAAATTAACTTTTATGTTGATACTGTTTCCTTACAACTTTACTGAATTTATTAGTTCTAGTTTTGTGCGTTCCTTAGGATTTTCTACATACCAAATCTTGTCATGTACAAATAGAGATACTTTTAATTCCTCCTTTCTAATATGGAAGGCTCATTTTTTTGTGCATGGTTTCCTTGGCTTGAGCTTCCAGTCCACTGCCGAATGGAAGAGACAAGAGCAGATACCCTTGTCTTGTTCCTCATCTCAGTGTGAAAGCAGCCAACTTTCACCCTTAAATATGGTGTTAGTGCTGGACTTTTCATAGATGACCTTTAGCAGATTGAGGAAGTTTCCTTCTGATCATAGTTTGTGGAGTGTTTTTATCATGAAAGGGTGTTGGATTTTGTCAAATACTTTTTCTGTATCTGTTGGGATGATCATGTGATTTTATTTTTTTTCTTTTATTATGATATATAGGTAGCCATATATTGTACCTACCTGCCTGGTATTCCTGGGATAAACCCTACTTGGTCTTGGTAGAAAATCCTTTTTATATGTTGCTAAATTTGATTTGCTAGTATTTTGTTGTGGAGTCTTGTGTCTTTATTCATAAGGGCTATTGGTGTATAGTTTTCATGTTACGTCTTAGTCTGGTTTTGGTTACTAGGTTAGCTCTGGCTTGAGGGAATGTGTTGGGAAGTGATCCTCCCCTTGGTTTTTGGGAGAGCTTGTTAGGGATACATGCTAATTTAACTATTTGGTAGGGGTCACCAGTGAAAACTGGTCATAGACATTTTTTGATTATTAATTTAGTCTCCTGTTATAGTTCAATTCAGATTTTCTGTATCTTGAGTCAGTTTCAGTAGTTTGTGTCTTTCAAAGAATTTGAAAGACACAAGTTTTATGTAGCTCATCTAATTTGTTGGCATAAAATTGTTCATAGTATTCCCTTGTAATTTTTATTTCTTTAAGCACCTGGTTATGCCCCCTTTTTTATTCTGGCTTCTTAGTACTAATTTTAGTTGTTTTTTTCTTTGTTAGTTATAGCTAAAGGTTTGTGAATTTTGGTGATCTTTTTAAAGAAAAGATTTCCTTGATTTTCCCTATTGCTCTTTCTGTTCTTTATTTCTGCTAAAATCTTTATTACTTCCTTTTTGCTTTGGTTTAATTTGCCCTTTTAGCTTTTTTTTTTTTTTTTAAAGAGGCATGTTTTTATTTATTTATTTATTTGTTTGTTTGTTTGTTTGTTTGTTTTGTTTATACATGCACTGGGTACAGTCAGAAGCACGGGAGGGTGAGAGAATTCACCAGAGCCAGAGTGGGGAGCAGAGCAGGCAGAAGGACTGAAGTACACTGCTGAGGGGAGCAGCGGGCGGCAGGAGAGGTCTGCGCGCCATGCGGGACCCTCCTCCGGTGGCCGGGGAGCAGCCGGGGATTGAACCGGCGCTGCGGAGGCTGCGGGCAGCTTCGCAACCCAGCGCTCAACCGCTGCGCCACCGGGGAGGCCCTGCCCTTTTAGCTTTTTAAGGTGGAACGTTAGGTTATTGGTTTGACATCTTTTTAATTATAGATGTTTGCAACTATAAACTCCCTACAAGAGCTTTTCTAGCTTTTATTCCATAAGTTTTAGTATATCATGCATAACTTTTTCATAATCCCCTCTCCCATTAGTTAATAATAGATCTGATCTCTCTATCACCATAGCTTAATTTTGCCTTTTCTAGAATTTCATATAAATGGAGTGATACAGTATATACCCTTTTTGTCTGTTTCTTTTTATTGTTTCACATGTTTTTGAGATACATCTAAGTTGATTCATCAATAGTTCTTTCATTTTTATTGCTGAGAAGTAATTCCACATTTATCTTCTCTCCGAAGATGACCATTTGGATTATTTTCAGTTGTTCACTATTAGTGAAGCTGCTGTGAGCATTCCTGTACAAATATTTTTGCGGATATATGCTCTCATTGTCGGTAGGAGAGTTAATACCTTGGGAGTGAATTTTCTGGCTTGTATTTTTATTTTTGTGTAGAAGAACTGGAGTGTAGGCCATAGGTGTGAAGGCTGAGAGGATTCACCAGAGACAGAGTGTGAAGCAGAACAGGCAGATTGACTGAAATACACTGCTCAGGGTAGCAGCGAGATAGGAGAGGTCTGCTGTGCCATGTGGGTAGCTCCCTGGCCAGGGATCGAACTCATGCCACAGTGGCTGGTAATAGCTGGATAGTGCTGAGACTTAATCCCTAGGCCACCAGGGAGGCCCATGAAAGCATTTGTAATGATTCTGCTCTCTAAACAGACTTTCCAAATTTTGTATTATCTTACATGGTTTTAATCTAACCAGTGATCATTCAGTCCACAATTCTTTTTTTTTCTTAGTTTTTTTTTATTTTTATTTTTTAAAGATTTATTTATTTATTTATACAAGCACTGGGTACAGTCAGAAGTGCGGGAGGGTGAGAGAATTCACCAGAGACAGAGCGGGGAACAGAACAGCCAGACTTGATGAAATACACCGCTGATGGGAGCAGTGGGTGCGGCAGGAGAGGTCTGCACGCCATGTGGGAACCTCGCCCGGCAGCCGGGGATCTAACCGGTGCTGCAGAGGTTGCGGGCAGCTTTGCAGCCCAGTGCTCAATTGCTGCGCCACCAGGGGGGGCCCAGTCCACAATTCTTGATAAGACTTAGTGACTTAATGTGTGGTTCTTCATATATACAGTTGACTGTCTAGAAGGAATTTAATTAGATTTGATTCCCTAGCAGTAAAAGATGTAAATTAACATAATCTCTGTATAAAAGTTCCGCTTTGTTTACATGGCAAAAGATGTCTCTTTGCCCCTTCTTCTGAATTTACATGTTCCTTAGTTCCAGCCTCTTGTTTGGGACCTGTTTTCAGTTCCAGTTCCTTTTTCCCAGAGGAGAGAATTTGATAAGCTTGCCTAAATCTATGAACATGCTTGGTCCCATCAATTGTGAACACAGGAATGGGTTCACAGAATACAAATATGGCTGCTAAGGGTGAACCTTTCTGCGGATTGAGGCTAATTTTACAGAGAAGGTATTAGGTAGTTATCCCCAAAGGTAGTGACCACCTTGATTAATAGTATTCTTTGGACTCTGTCTTCCTACTGTGTCAACATTATGATAATTATTATCCAGCTCCCCATTCCCACCCCCATTTTGTTTATTGAACTTTCTAGTTTATATTCTGGGTATATAATAGATTCATTTCAGAATTGAAAGGGATCTTGGAGGTCATCTAACAGGTACTATACCTGTAGCATTTTATAGGTTCCATATCATTTTCTGGTGCAGTGCCTCATTTGCTTCTTCGAACAGCTGGTGGTGGAGCTGGCATGAATTATGTTTTTCCTCTCTCCAGATACTTTCAGTTTACTTTTTATCTGAACTCTGTAGTTGTCTATAAATAAATTGGAATGTGTACCCATATCTCTTTAATAGGCTTGTGACCATCTGTTGCTGTATTAGAAAACAATAGGTCCCTGTTACTATTGTAGGATTGCTCATTTAAAAATATTGATCTTCATTAAATCAGATACTTTGTAAAGGTTGGGTTATCAAATAACATTGACTTGACATACTTTAAGCCAAGAGGTTTATTTTATTTATTTTTTTATACGGTATTTTTTTAAAAGATTTATTTTATTTTATTTTTTTATTCATGCAAGCACTGGGTACAGTCAGAAGTGCGGGAGGGTGAGAGAATTCACCAGATCCAGAGCGGGGATCAGAGCAGGCAGAAGGACCAAAGTACACTGCTGAGGGGGAGCAGTGGGCCGCAGGAGAGGTCTGCGCGCCATGTGGGACCCTCCTCCTGTGGCCGGGGAGCAGCCGGGGATCGAACCGGCGCTGCAGAGGCTGCGGGCAGCTTCGCAACCCAGCGGTCAACCGCTGCGCCACTGGGGAGGCCCCAAGAGGTTTACTTTAAACTCTGAACCTTTGAAAGGGCAGATATGCCTGGCTTTTCTTTGTAGTATGTGTCTAGAATTAACGGAGACTTGAGAAAACTGGTTTAATACTTCCTCTAATTTTTCCTGCTGTAAATTTTAATATAAGAAGACTGCTCATTGCTTTTCTAGATGTTGCTATTTTTCTACCAACCATTTCTAGATTAAAAAGTACGACATAAGTACCAAGATATGTGCACACACTGAGACACATTATATATATAAAGTTTTTAGTAATGTCGTGGTCTATTTAAATATATGCATCAAAGTCTCAAATAGCTGATATTTAGACTTTTAATTTTTAGTCTAAGACAGTTATAGTAATTGCCATTTCTCCATAGTTAAAATAAATCCTATGGTGTTTTGTTTGGCAGTACACAGGACTTAAAAAACGTAGTTTACCTGTTTTTTAATCTTAGAGGTTTCCATTTTAAAAGGAATTTCCCCCAAAATGTTGCTCCCCTGTGTTGTTGAAGAGAGGAGAGGGGCTCGTGTAAAAATTCGTCCCTTTGAATGATTTCTGCATTTGTCAGTAACGAGAGGGGTTGATGATACTGGGAATGATGGACTGATAGAATTCGGAGAAAAACGGTCATTGTGGACTTGTTCTGCTACCCTCATAGCTCTTTCTTCTACCATCTATGCACTGTTGATCTTCTTTATATAAGATAGTGGCTTTTCACGATGTGATCATAGGGTAGAACTCCAGAAAATAATATTTCAGAAATTTAATTCACGATAGTTTGATTTGTATGAAACTTCTATTTTGTGTTCATCAGGATGAAGAACAAGAACAGATTCCTGAGCTGCCAGATTCAAGCTTAGAAATGGGCATTTTGCCCAGGGAGATCCGGAAACTGGTAGAGCGGAGAAAACAAGTTAAAAATCTAATGAAACAGCCAGATTTAAATCCAGACCTTATTCTTCAGGTATGTCTTTTCACTGAGCGACATCTGAGTGACAGTCTCAGCTGTTAGAATTTTCTTATCTAGGAGTTACTTAAACATGATGGTGTTGGCAAATTAATACATGTGCTTATTTTAAGTTTGTGGGTAGGAGATGATTCAAAAATGTAAAATGCCTCCTAATGGACGATTCCTCCATCTCTAAAGCTGTATATGAGCTTTGATTTGTTTACTTGCTTCTAAGAATCTGGGAGGATGGGTGGAGTGTGTTAAGAGTTTTTTTTTTAATGGGGATATTGAGGGTTTTCTCCTTATTGGTGGTCTAGAAAGACATCTTGTTTTTGTTGCTTAAGCATCTGCAAATATTGTTGCTTGTGTTCTGTCCTTCTGTTGTCTACAGTATGACATTCGACAGAAGGCTTTGAAGCTCACAGCAAACAGTATGTACGGCTGCCTGGGATTTTCATACAGCAGATTTTATGCCAAACCACTGGCTGCTTTGGTGACATACAAAGGAAGGGAGGTAAATGGTATAACATTAACATCTCTAAAAATGAGAGTATTTTTAACTATCCATCTTTCAGTCAGGAGAGCCAAATAATTATTTCCTAGTTTTGCAGTTTCAAATATCCCTTTCGTAGGACACATTTGAGGCCAGTAGGCTTTTAAACAAGGATTTATTCATTCATCCATTGAATGTGTATGTGCCCGTGCATATTCATTCATCATTTATTAACTGCCAAGCTTCTGTGCCCTACTCTAGTCCCTGGGGATAGAATGTCCAGCAAGATATAGAAGACCCTGCTATTGTGAGGCTCACATTTTACTCAGGGCAGGGTGAAAAGGGGCATGCACTGGGGACATGGAATGGGGAGAGAGTTGTTTGGGAAAATAGACTGTAAATAAGTGAATGAAGAAATAAAAAGAATAATTAAGAAGCTATCGTATAGCTAAATACTGTGCAGATAATTAAGTGACAGTAAGGCACAGAATGTTTACATGGCTATTTAGATGGGTCAGGGAATGCTTCACTGAGGAGGTAAGATAAGTGAGCTGTAAAGGAGCTAGTTTTTGTTTTTTTATTTTTTGCTGATGTATAAGATTGAAATGTGAGGGAGGGGAAGAAGTCAAGGAGGATGCCTCTGTTTTTCTCTTACAGCTGATTAACTAGTGGAGCCATTTGCCAAAATGGAAAAATCTGGGAAAGAGGGATGAAGAGTTCTATCTTGGATGTGTTATAATTGAGGTTTGCAATAGCTCTGGGCATAGTAATTAGGCTGTTAGATGTAGGAGTTGGATATAGGAGTCTACAGTTCCAGGAATGTGTCAGGACTCTAGTTACAGGTTAAGAGTTAGTGGCCTTAGAAAGATGGGCCCGATACCAGATTTGAGGTACTGTCACTTTATGAACACTATAAACTCCATCTGCTTTAGTACTTCGTGCTTTTTCTTCATTCATAAAAAAGTTAAAGATTAAATATTAATTCCATATGACTACAGCAATCTATTGATTCTGTCAGTAGATTTAAGACTACTACAGTCTTAAGAACACAGTGGTTATGGACAGAATGCTTGTGTTGTAGGGGTCTAGACTCAGAATAATCTTGAGCTGAAATTGGCAAACTGTGATCGGTGGGCCAAATCCAGCCTGCCATGTATTATTGTAAAGTTTTATGGTAACACGTTCATGTATCATCTCTGGCTGCTTTTGGGTTACGGCAGTAAAAAGTTGAGTAGTCAAAGTCAAGACTTGCATGTCCCACAAAGCCTAGACTATTTACTTTCTGACCCTATTGAGAAAAAAATCTTGCTGACCCCTGGTTTAGAGTCAGACCAGTGTCAGGCATTTGAACTTTGAGATGATGAAAATATTCATCTCCACTAACCAAGTGGCTGGCAAGCACTTGATATCTGGCCACTGCCAATGTAGTTGAGGAACTGTATTTTGAATTTTATTTATTTATTGTTAAAATTAATTTAAATAGCCACAGGTGACTAGTGACTACTGTCCTGGACAGTGCACATCTGACTGACATGAAGCAAAATGAGCTGTTCAGAGCCACTCTTCTGTTGGCAGCCCATCTCAACTTGGTATAGGGCACAGTGGGTAAGGGAAAACATGTATTGAACACCCACAATGTGTGAGAAGCTTTCAGATGCTGTATTTCATTAAAACCCCACAAGAATCCTTGATATAGGTAATAACACTCCCATTTCCAGGTGAGGAAGTTAAGAATCAAATGAGGTGAAGTCTAACAAGTAACTGTTTTGAATTGGAATCCATGGCTTCCAGCATCTAAGGATTGTCGGCCCCATCTCAGGATGTCTTTCATGACTGATTCTGCTTTATATCCTTACCTCTCATTCTTGGAAATTCATCTTTTTAAATATTCGTCTTAAAGCAGAGGACTTATTTTACATGGAAAAGATACATGTGTTTCAAAGGCTAGTTGAAGTGAGGGAAGGATGTTTTCAGTTTCTTAGGCTAAGTTTACTTTAAAATTATTTAAATTTTATTTCTGTATATGTATCCAGTGGCTTCTGATGGAATACCATCTTATTTTTGTATTAGGAAATGCACTCACTATGCCCCAACTGGGTGATAATACATGGGTTGACTATTGAGATTGGATCAAGGTTACTCTTAAGTTTCTCACGAGAGGCAATAGTTGACAATTTACTCCCTTGGAGAGTGCCTCTTGCTGTTGGGAAATCCCTGTGGTTATATTTTCTGCATTGGCTCAGAAATCCACAAGCTTAAAAGGGCACTGTTGATAATGATAAGCCCCAAATTTGTCCAGTGATCTCCCCCAATCCCCTAATCCATTGTATTTTAAGGGCAATGTTTTCTTGTAGCTGGATTTTTAATATGGAGTTGAAATCCAAGTTTTGTTTTTCTGTTATATAAAACATAACAGTAACAAATCTTCAGTAAATAAACTATAAAAAACCCTGCTCTCTCCACTAAAAATCACAAAATTTCAGCGAAATTTAGAATCATGTGATTTAAATTTTTGGTTTCTACTTTGCTCCTTTCTCTTTCCCCTTTGCTCCTTCCCAAATGATAAATAAAACAACCATGGAAAGTGTGCCTTTAAGGTAATGTGAGGTTAATGAGAAATGATAATTACACAGTTGCTCCCTAGAAATCTTATTCTGGAAGATTCAAAGTCACCTACAGCAATTTTGTCCTAAAATAAAAATTATTAAGGTATTAGTGATAATTGTTAGCACTAGTGAATGGGAATATTCTGTGTGATAATCTGTCTTTGGGCTTACTAGTATTTTCCATATATGCTATTAGGTCTTGCTGATTTTCAGCATCTCTTGATTATTAAAGAGGCGGAAGGAGTGAAGTGTAAAATGAGAGGCAGTTTGCTTAGATTTTGGACTACCTTTGTAACTTGTCAAACCTGGTATTTTTTGTATTAATACAGAGTGGACAAGAATAATAGAATAACCTGAAGATCAAAGATTGTTTGCTTTTAAAGGTTTTATGGGATAAATTCAATTAAGGTTCAATTGGGATTAATGAGGAGGAGACCTGGTGCTGTGTCATCTGAAAAGATTATAAAATTTTACATTTGACTATGTGGTTAATACACAGTCTGGAGAGACCTTGAATTCCCCCTCCCTTTTAATTTTTTAGTCTATTTCTTGTGCTCAGTTTTGTTGGAATCATGTAGGTTTGGCTGTGATGACCTAATAATTTCTGTAATCAAACGTATTATGGCTGCTAGAGTACTCAGAGTAATTACTAATTGTATTTTTAAAAACAGGTTTATAATGAAAATGCTGATAGTTGTGTCAAATGGACATCAATATTATCTTTTTCCCAGGTGTCATCTTTCACACATAAATTCTATGATTTTTAATTGCTCATTGGTAGAAGAATTGGTTTAACGGTTAAGGAATTGTGTGAGGGACCTCACAGCTTGCAGGTTATTTAAAATAGTGAAGTCACTGTTTTCAGAGAACTAATATGGAAACTTAGTTTACAGATACTCGAAAGTGAATCTGTACAAATACCATCTGGTATTTGTGTTTGTTTTCAATGTATATGTCGAGACACATAAAAAAATACTGGTGAGGTTGGTACCACTAAGTATTTTTTAAACCACCAAGAAAACAGAAAATATACTTGGCTATCAAGTGACTGGTGTAGTAATTGAAGTGATTGTTCACTAGATGGCGATAGATACCCTGAGATCATTAATCAATTAAGGATTTTATTCTGTGAACAATGGTGAAGGCCATTTAGTGACAAGCATCTGTCCAAATTTTTTACTTTTGTTAATTTTGAAACTATTAAAGAAAGACTAAAACTGGACCAAAGGATTGTGGTAGTTTAATCTATCTAGTGTTTAAAATAATGATGGTATTTGAATCCTAAGTTTTATTGATAGGAACAATCATTTAATCATTTAATGTATCATAACAAGCTAATTCTTTTATCAAATAGCCAAATTCACACCTCTGGCCGTGAGGCTACAATACATGGCTCCCTCAATCACAGTATCAGGCTAATCTAAAGAGAATAGAAATGATTTTGATATATAATTTTGCCTCTTTGAATTTTGTGTTTTATTTTTTCGAGGGCCTTTATTCTATACTTATAAGCATACTCATTGCATAATCCGTAGTGTAATGGTAATATTTGTCTTTATGGAATAATTAGTACTTATTGACATTGGTATTGTTTTATTTTTACACTCTGTTATTTCTGTGCCCTTGAGAAAACGATTTTTGGTCTGGATTTCTGATTGCAGTTTAAACGTATGTTCTGATGTTTGGGTGTAGAGCCCATGCGTTTTCATTTTCTCACCCAGTAGGCTGAAATGACTCTTTGCCAGCCTGCCTGCCAACCAGTTGTAGACTGCCTGGCTTTCAGTTGTGCTCGGAGCTGAATTTGTGCATTTAGAAAATGTGTCCAAATTGTTGCATGAAAACATTGCTGTCTGGGCAAGACTGCCTGGGAGCGTCCGGGACGGAGGCCTTCAGTCTTTTGGTGTCATTGGAAAGAGAATGGATGGATACAGAGAATCTTAGAATTCATTCTTGAGGGAGTTTTTTATCTTTATCTGGCAATAAGAAAAAAATTCATTTTTATTTTTTTTAAAAAAAGACCTAGCTTAAAAAGATGTAAATGCAATGACATACTATAGAGACAACTAAAGATCTTTTTCTCCCACCCTCTTTCATTTCTTTTTCATCTTCCTCAGAGGTAACTGCTCTTAGGGTTTGTCCTTATTGTCCATGGTTTTTTGCTTTTACAGCTCAGATATGCGTCTATACATGTGCTGCGTTGAAAGTTTTGATCATCTATGTGTCATGCTACACATAATTTTTTCCAGCTTCTCCAAAAAAGAAAAGTAGTGGGGAAAACCCTATTCTGTATATCACATTTTAGTGTTGATACATTTTTAATTTGATTTATTTATGTTAACTATTGTGTATTATTTCATTGAACACTAAATACAGTGCAGTGCATTTTTAATTTTCCCATTGTCCACATTTTTAGTTTTCCAAGTTTTCACTTGAGATTTTTTGCTGTTATAAACACTGCTTCGTTAGACAGTTTGTCATGTCCAAGAGTTTCTGAATTTCACATCTGCACTCAGTGTAATGACATTTAATTGGTAGTCAATTACTTCATTTATCAGAGCAAGCAAATTCTTGCAAATAGCTAAATTCACATCTATGGCCATAGGGCTACATAACATGGCTCCCTCATTTCCAGTATCAGAGGTTAATTTAAAGAGAATTGGAAATACTTTTGATGTACAATTTTGCCTCTTTGAATTCTTTATTTTTCCTAATCAGGGTTTTTAAACTTACTATATACTTAAAAATATTGGTATAATCCTTAGTTGTTCTACATCCTTGTCAGCACTTGTTATTATCAGAGTTAAAAATTTTTGTCAGTCTCACAAATATGAAGTTGTATCTCATTGCCATTTTAATTTGTCTTTCCCTACCTATTAGTTGAACATCTTTTCATGTTTTTTAACTCATCCATTTTCTTGTGTGAGTTATGTATATGCACACATATGCCCTATTTCATTGGGCTGTATATCTCTTGGTATTTCTGCTAGGTATTCAAAGGCTAATAATCCTTATTTGGCCACTTGTGTTGCAAAAGCCCTTTGTCCGTGGTATTGTTTCATATTATTTGTGGTCTTTCATTGTGTTGAAGTTTTTTATTTCAGTGCCAAATATTTGATTTTTTATTACTGCCAAAAATGTATTTTTTTAAATTTTAAATCTTTCCCTCCTCTAATTACAGACATTTCCCCCTATGTATTTTGTCATATCGAAGTCTTTAATCCTTCTGGAAATTATTTCTAGGGATGGTATTTTTCTCTGCTTCCTTGTGGAGCTGTTCATCCTCTTCCTCTATTCCAGGGGTCAACAAACTAACCCTGATGGGCTAACTCCTGTCTACTGCCTGTTTTTCAAAACTAGCATTTTTTTGGATCTGTGTTTGTGCTGTGCTACAAGAGCGGAGTTGAGACCTGCAAAGCCAAAATATGAATTTGTGCCCCTTTGCAGAGTAGTCTGCAGGATTCTGGTCTGAAAGAGAGGCATGCATAACAGAAAAGTCACTCTCATTTCCTACAGTATCAGTCAGAAGAGGGGAAACAGAAAATTACACCAAAGGTAATGAAAAAGGAGAAAAAAAATCTTTTGAACATATATAAAAAAAAACCCACAGATTTTGTTCTTAGATTGTTATAGGAGAATTTCTCTCAACCCAAGTAGAGCAAAGGGGAGAGACCCATGAATCCTCTGAAGTCATGGGCAGCAGTTTTGTGTCAGGCAGATGTGTCCTTTGTGCAGGAGAGGCATGTTGCACTTGTGAGCTTCTCAAGGGGGACTGTGATGTAAAATAGTAAAGAATTGTTGGTTCTTACATTTTATATCTGCCCTCTCCTGTAGGTTGAGGGGAAACGTTTGCCTTAAAAATGTATGCTTTTGTCACCTAAAACATGGCAATGTGAAGAATTTTTCTTGCCACACCAGACCTATGGAAACTGTGTGGGTGGTAGGAGGGAAGAGTTCTAATTCTGTCTACAGAATTTTAATAGCCACCATTAAGGTTACTTTTAACTTCAGCTGACCTAGTAACATTTTGATTTTTTTTTTAATGTAAGAAGAGAATTTCTTCTAAGGTTGAAATGAAGGTTTAATACATTTTGGCAGAATATATTTTATGTTTAAAAAGTATTATTTTCTGGTGGTCACAGATTACTTAACACGTTTTGAATTTGCTTGCATTGTACAATTGTAAGTCAGAAAAACTTTGATTGTTTTATTGTCGGATTTTGTGTGTGTTTGGATTCTAAAATCTTTGTGGTTCTTTAAAACTGACGGCACATACGATTCAGCTTTATTAATTCATTTCCACTAATGCAGAGTTTGTGGTAATTCGGTGGAATGGGTTGAATTCTTTATAGTATAAATTAATAGTTGTTTTAGAGCCTAGGTTCTCATGTATCTTTAAATTCTATAGAAACACCTGTTTCTACTTAAGTAAGTGACATCCTAACTGTAGCCCTTTTATATTGATGACATTTTACTAAGGAACATGTACATTTCCCCATCTATTTGTCTGTATCCTTTGTGAAAATGGATAGAAATAGTTGATGAAAGAAAGATAAGGGGAAACACTTATTTGGAAATACCCCATGGAAGGCCAGCCCAAATTACAATGATTTAGACTTTCAGTAATTGAGAGAAATGTGATGATAAAAAACTTTAAATATATAGAGTAATTCATGTTTTATTACCACAGTGTTATATTTATAGAGATAAATAAGTGTGCTACACTAGGCCTGGCTTGAATTACTCTATATATACGTGAAACCACTGACATAATATTACTTTCAAAATAGCCCAGACGTCAGACGTTTAAAAATAAATCCAGGATGACCTTATCTTTCTTTTTTAGCAGTTGGAAACTAATACCTCCAAGATGTCTGGACACCCACCTTTATGTGGGGTTTGGGGTTTGGACCTTGCAAGGTGGAGATTTAGGAGAACACAGGCAGTTGATGTTAGGTTCTGGGAAGAGAGAGACTAGGATGAGTCCTGCTGTGATGTGGGCTGGATTCTGAGCATTAGGAGAAGAAGCTTTACAGACTTGGTTCATCTTCTTTGCATTCTTGATGTTTTGGAGTGGTTGCCTCCTCTTTGCTTTTACCTAAAGCTGTAGGGAATCCAGGAAAGGGCCCATTTACCCTGATAATGCAAGTCTTTATCAAGAAGGGATACCTCAGAGCCCCCTTCAGGCAGCAGTGTGAGATCCAGGCACCAAGGGGCCGGCTTCCCCATATCTTGCAATCTTCTAGCACTAACCTTCAAAGTGCCAGGCTTGTTTCATCCAGGAGGGTGGCATTTCCTTATGTTCAACCTTAGGTTACTATATTTCTCGGGAGGTGGCTGTTTGGCCTACTTCTTTATTTCTTTTACTTCGTGCATTTGTGCCCTGGAAGGAACAGGTTAAATGGGATGAGAGTGAAAAGATGTGAGGGAATAGGATTCCTTGCTGTTTTTGAAGTTGGTTTTTTTTTTTTTTACTCCTTTTGAGAACGAGAGTTTGTAAAACAGTCTTTTTCTTCCTTTTCCTTTGATTTAAAAATGTTAGTCTGTGGTGTGACATTTAGTAGATATGTTTTTAAAAATCATCCGGTTTCATGAACTTTTAAGCCAGTATTGATAAGGTAATATGTAAAGTCAAAATACACCTGCTGTATGAAGGGTGCCTGGGTTGTTTCAAGTGTGGAGTGGATGGGAAGGTACTGTTCATTGATTAGATCACTGTATTTTATGAAAACATGAACAGGGAAAATAAAAGGTTTCTTTTTAAAACCCACATGTTGTATGTTTTAATACTAGATTTGGAGTGGGTCTACATAACTAATCTAAATACTTAAAACTTTTCAGTAACAAAAGGAATAGGTCTCTGGCCTCCAGTTGTTTCTATATTCTGCAGTCTCCACTTGGCTTGGTTTGTCAGAGATGGCTTTTTTCCTCTGGAGTGGAGTCTTGATTGTGGCTCTCTGGAATCGTGCCTACTAGTAGTTTTCTGCAATTCCAGATGGGTGGACGTGTAGGAGATGCAATTTTTAAAGAGGATCTTGGTATTTCCGCCTATTTGAATTTACAAGAATGGCCTAGATACTCAGAACAAGGAAAAGGATACTTTGTACATTTTTACTAAGTGTTCTCATTGGAGAAGGCAGGGTCCATACTTTCATCTTGATATTTTGTCCATTTAATTACTGAAACTACTGGCAATGTGGCTGAGGACGGGAGATAAAAAATACCGGACTGACCTTGTGTCAGTCCTGCTGATCTCTGCTGAGACAGATTGGGTTTCATTACTTTGTGATTCACATAGAACTGAGTCCCTGAAGCCTTTCTTCCCCAACCTTCTCCAAAATGAGTGACTTTTTGTTAACCCAAACTCATTCCTTTTTCTACATATGTGAGCATTTTATATAAACCTGTTCTGGTATATGTTTCTTGTTCACAAGCCGCATGTTATTTGACAGGTGTTCTAAAGCTCCTTGCCTTGGCAGTGAACCAAGATGACAGAGCAATAATGATTTCAAAAGTGCCATTCCCTCCTTGTTAAGAGACAGAAAAGTGTGAAGTTATTAACCACTATTCACCAGTGGTATAGAAGTTGGCATAAGGTTTAATTGTCTGGTTCTCTAGTCAGTCAGCATAGGTAGTTTCCTGGGTAATAATACCACTCTTAAGGAAAGAGGAAAATATCATACGAGTCTCCTTTTTCCTCCCACATCCTCCCCTACCCCCGCTTTCCACAAATTGCAGATCCAGATGGACTGAAGAGAAAGGGTCACTAGGAAACCCAAGTCTCATCTGCCCAGGTAACAGATTTATAGGTGATGTGGCCACACTCAGCAGCCTTGCAGACTTCCCATCCCCCAAATGGATCAGCTGTCCCAGTGTTTGCATCTGATAGTGTGCAAGATGTCACCATACTGTCTCCTTACTTTAGCCATGCTGGGTGCATTATTGCTAATTGGAAGGCCCTGCCTTCGGCAAGCACTGCCTTCTGCTGATTTGAGCAGCAGCAGTACAGCCAGACACATCCACACATCCATCTCCCAATTTAAAAACAAAACAAGCCTGTTGGGTTTATTATGGCTCAGGACTGGTTAACTGAGAGATGGCTTATGGAATTAGTGCCTTATGTTTGTGTCTTATCATTTCCACAGGCAGCGTGAGCCTCTGTCAATTTGCCATATCATAAATACTGTGTTAAATTACAGGGAGCTGAGTTTGGTAAGTTGTGGGAGTTTGGAAGGCAGAGAGAAGAATGACTTTATGTATGTGTGTGTGTTAAGAAGTTGTTTGATTTGAAGCCAACGGATTCCTGAGCTCCCTAGTCATCATTTCAGAGACCTTGCCTACGTTGAAATTTGGTGCCAGTGTTGGGTTGTACAGCTGTCGCGGCTTCCTCCTCCTTATTAATTTTTGTGGTTGATTGGACTTGTGTCCTCTTTAAACTTGAGTGTGTCTCAAAATTAAAAAAAAATGTTTTGAAAACGTCCCTCACCTCTTAAAATGAAATGGGATTTAACCAGAAAGTGAATCTCTACCTGTATTTTTATTTTTTAATAATAATAATCATTATTTATTTTTGCATAGAAGAAATAGGGTATAGGCCAGCGGCACAGGGGGTGAGAGGATTCACCAAAGACAGAGTGGGGAGCAAAAAAATGTAGATTTACTGAAATAGACTGCCAAGGGGAGCAGTGGGTGAGACAGGCGAGGTCTGCTGTACCATTTGTGGGTTAGCTCCCTGGCCAGGGATCAAACTCAGGCCATAGGTGTGATAAGCTGAGACTTAACCCCTATGCCACCAGGGGGTCCCTCTACCCATATTTTTTAAAGGAGCAACATGAGTAGTTTCTAGGAATGGTTTATGGACAATTCTTCTTTACAGGTTTGGGTTTTGTTTTCTAAGAGCTATTTTTTTTATTAGCTTTGCTGTTTTACATTTAACAGGTTTGCTCTATAGAGGGCTATGATGAGGTTTTTTGGTCGTAGGGCTAAGAGTTGAGTGGGGATGGGAGTGGAGCAGACATACCAAGTTTGTTTCATAATTTTGAATGTCAGACATTTGACTGTATTTGTTTCAGGGGCCTTTTTGCCCCTGCTGACATAACCACACATATTTTCAGCTCTGGGCAAGGAAGATGGTATGTCTTCCGCAGGCAGGGTGGAGGGGGGTTGAGGAAGAGGGACTTGAGAAAAGGAATAAGCTCATAGGTGCATTGTTCTTCAGGCCACATGTGATGTTCCTGTGCGCTGGCCAGCAGGGCAGGGCGTATGTTCTGCTTATATGGATGGTGCATGGATGCATAGGTGAAGGAAACTCTATGGGGACTACACCTGAGGGGGTGGGGGGAAGCAAATGTTGTTTAAAAACGAGCAATGATGTGAAAAATTTTAAAAAAATTAAAAAATAAATGGAACTGCATGACGTGATGGGATAGATAGCCAATAATTGAATCACAAGAAAAATCTGGAATTTCTTTTTTAATGATGTCCTGATGGGGCAAAAAATAACTTGTTTTGAGGAGATTGGCTTAGAGTGGGTGAATATATTTAATTCAATTACTGATTCTTGCCTCTTAGCTAGAACTTTTTCAATTATTATTTTCTGCATGTGTACTGTGGAGGGAAATAGAGACAAATGACATTGCTTGTGACCTGCAGGCTTCAGATGAAAGCCTTAGGTAAAGATTCCAATAAAATTAGAGCTAGAGCTGAGGAGGCCAAACTCGTGATTACTTACTAGTAAACAAGAGAAAAGATCTTCTGGAAGCACAACACCCACACAGCGAAGCATAAGCGTGCCCTGGAGAAAGCTTGGGCTGGAAACCAAGGGCACCATGCTCACCTGCCTGCTTGTTTGCTTTGTATGGCTTAGACCAGCCCGTGTGCTATTGTTTTCATAAGAACCTGGAGAAAGGCACCCAGCCCCTGTCAATGTTAGGCATGGTGTTGGTGTCTTGGGGATGCGGTGGTAAATTTTAAGTATTCAAGGACTTGGTCTTCATGGAGTTTTTAGTCTGGTAGATGAGCATCATTAAACAAATGGTCGAATGAATAATTTCACTATTCCAAAAGACAATAGTGCGAAGACAATGAATAGGAGTTTCTAACTGCTGATATCAAGGGCACTCTGAAGAAGCAGACAGTGTAGAGTGAGGAATCAAAGGTTTCCTGCACCAGTGACATGAGCTGAGATATCTGAGAAGTGCACACAAGTTAACTAGCTAGAGGGTGGCAGGGATAAGGATAAGCGTTCTAGAGTGAGGGATGCCGTGCAGGGTTCCTGTGGTGGTCCAGGAATTGAGGGACGTCTCCTGTAGCTATAGTGTTGAAAGAAGAGGGGAAGCTTGGGAGGTGTGGCTGGAGAGGGCCTCGCAGGCCATGTTGAACAAGGAGCAGACATGGGCAGGTTCTAGTGGTCATGGAGGGATTGATTCCCATTTGCATTTTGAGAAGATGACCCGGAGCTGAACGAGTTGGACAGGTCAGAGTGGATGGGAGGAACAAATTGTTAAGTAGGCTCTTGTTAGAGTATTCCAGGCAAGTGATGGTGGTAGCCTGGCCATTGTGAAGGTAGTTGGAAGAGGGCAGGATATGGACATCATAGATTTAACAAGAAAAACCCCGGCAAAACCTGGTGATAGATTGGATATGGACTTAAGATGGTGACTGAATCCAGAGCAACTACTGGCTGTTTGACTTGTGCACAAAGGTGGACCAGATGCCTTTCACTGGCATGAAGAGTCCTAAGATGACTGGATTTAGGGCGACTGGATTTAGGGGTGCAGGAATAGGGGGAGAACTTCAGCTTACATTTGCGTTCACACACTCTTAAGAGTTGGATTTTTGTAAGTATGTTATGTTTGCTCATTCAGTTTTACTAAATTAACTCCAGGCACCAGGAGTGTTTTATTTTCATGCCCTTCAGCAACAGGTAGTGCAATGCTTTAAAGTAGTAGGCACAAAGATGGCAACCACTGTAAGTATTTGTAATATATAAGAAATCATTGTCTTTCCTATCACTTTCTTCTTACCCAGTCCTAAGATCCTGTTATTTGTAAGTCCTGCCAACCTTACCTTCACAACATACAGATTGCCACTGCTGCCCCTTTTCCTCTACTTAGTTCAGACCACAGTCATCTCAAGTCAGGGTCACCCTGCTTTTGGCGCCTCCCTTCTACTCTTGCTGCTGATAATTCGTTCTCAATATAGGAGGGGATGGATATTTTTGATGTGTGATTAAATCAGTTCATTTCCAGTATCTTCCCATCTCAGTTCACCCTGGCCCCCAAGGTCCTATATGGTTTACCTTATCACTCCAGTTGCCTTTTCTGGTACCAACCCACTGCCGTCCCCACCTTGACTTTGGTCCTCCTCCATGGACCACCATTTTCTTTTAGTTCTGTATGCACGTTGCATTCTGTCCCTCCATAGGGCCCTTGTACACCCGGGCTCCTCCTCCTACCAATTATTTTTCCATTATTTGTTACAGAGTAAAATAAACATATCCCTGTGGCCATCTCCCAGAAGACTTTGTTATAATTGCTTCACTGTAAATTATATTTGGAGATACCTATTAGAGGGGAAAATACAGCTATAGTTAAGCTCCATGTTAATGCTTCCTAATTGACTCTTTTTAACTTCAGGGTACATTGGCTGCTCCTCCATCCCCCCATTCATTGTGGCACATGTAATTGGCTCTCAGCTTGGGTTGGGTAGCAGTTATTATGAACTTCCAAAGAGAATGAGGATCTGGTCTCAGTTTCTCCTCTTGTATATAAATAGTAAAAAATTAGGCACTCAGTTCAATTAGGGATAATAATAATAACTAAGATATATTAAGCATTTGATGCTTGCCAGACACTGTTTTAAGTACCGTGTTCAAAGTACTGCCTGCCTGAGACTGGTTAGCATAGGGTTTTATTCTATGATCTCCATTTTATAAGTGAGGGACTTGAAGTACGGTAGTGTCAGTAACTTGCCCAAAGTCACAGGGTTAGTGAACAGCGGAGCCATAGTTTAAATCTAGGCAGCCTGAGCCTTCTTAGTTCTCCCAGGGAGTACGGCTTGCATTTTTTTAGTTTGTCTATGCATCAGGCCTCATGAGATGGGAAAAAAATAGTGTGATTTCTGGGGGCCTCCCTGCTGGTGCAAGGGGTTGTTAAGTCTCAACATTATGAAGCTGTCAGCAGCCAATGCAGCACGAGTTCGATCCCGGGCCAGGGAATTAACCCACATGGTGCAGCAGACCTCTCCTGTCTCGCCTGCTGCTTCCCTCAGCAGTGTATTTCAGTAGGTCCACCTGTTCTGCTCCCCACTCTGTCTCTGGTGAATCCTCTCACCCCCCACACCTCTGGCTTACACCCCACCTTTTGTATGCATACGTAAATAAATCTTTAGAAAAATAATGTGATTTCTTCACAGTGCTTAGAGCCATTTTTGTTTGAAAAGATGGAAGCTAGTTTACATGTATCATTCTGGGTTAGTTAATGTTTGCTGCCACTTGATAGCATTTCTGAGAGCTTTGATTCTCCTTTTACTTCTTCAGTCTTTGACACTATCCATAATGGATCCATAGGAATTCTTAGGGAAGAAGATCAGGTGAAGCAAGTGTGGAAAGCCAGGGATGTGGAGGAATGCATCTTTCTGTCATTCGTGGTGGATGGAATAAATGGGGTGGACCATCCACCATAGCTGAAATGGAGATGATTCTGGAGCTTGCCTTGGCATAGCTTATCTATGGCCCTCACCGCCTGTTAAAGTGGTGAAGGTCATAGAGTGTTTGCCATACGTAGAATAAACAAATAGATTCAGAAAATGTATTCAGTAATCTTTGCTTGATGAGCAGAAGCTAGCAGTTGTTTAAAACAAATGAAGGGGATAAAAACTCTCCTAACTTTTATTTACCAATCAGATTGCAAAGGAAAAAATAGCCTATTTTTAGACTGAGGCTCCAATTATGCTAAGCCTTGAAGATAATGAAACAGTCTGACACAAAAGAGCGTGGTGACGCAAGTTTGTGTGGTGAAATTCCAAGACATTCACTGACTTTTTAGGATTCTGCACAGTGAATATTAAGCTCCAAGAGTGTTTGTTGCCCGGAAACAGTGTTTTATTCTCTTGCATGCAGTGTAATGAAGTGAACCTGTGTTGTAATTTGTTTCTTGCAAGGGAAAGGGAGAATTAGCACACATCATCTATCCCTGCATCCCATCTTTGGCCTCTTGTGTGTCCCTTTTATTTGCTGAAGCCATCAAGTCCTACTGTTGCTAACACTGCATACTGCTTCCTGTTTCAGTCACTCTTAACATTCCATACAGAGCGTTTCCTGTTTTCCCATTAATTCTATATTGTCAATTTGGCAGAATTTGGGGGCTTCCCTTCTCCCCCCTTTCGTTCTGCATAAGATTGCCCTTAGCTTTTCTGCTTCTGTTCTTACGTCAGGTGACATCTTTCCTTGGACCTAATTAGTTGGGGGATGTAAGTGAATGTGTGCTGGCACAGGGCTTCATAAGCTGGGCTAGTGGGGGCTGGCCATTTGTGCTCAGTCTCACGTTGCCTTTCCATGGACAAGTTTGGTCATGGATTTCTGAGATTTCCTTCTGCCTGTAGTTGTCTTTCTGAAAACAAACCTAGGGTGCTCATATTGATGGACAGAAAGTATAAATCATTCTCCGAAGGCCACATGTTTTATCACTTCTTGATTTCTGCTGTCTTATGAGTCCTAAGGAGTTGACTTCCCAGCACCAGGAGCTCTGCCATTTTCCAGTTAGCCTCAGAGTTCTCTCTTTCACTGCCGCAGCAACAACTAGCAGGAAACAGAAGGAAAGACCCTGCCACCCAAGAGGCCAAAGTGGCAAGCTTCTGGCTCTGGTGGGTTTTGGAGAGATTTGATGAAGTGGGGAGGGAATGGGTTGTGAAGGAGATGAAAGAACTCCTCTGTGTGGCTGTGTTAGCATAGCTGAAAACGTGAAGTAGCCATCAGGTGACTGATAATGATAAGGAAGCGTGCTTGGGTGAAGTGGCAGCTAGCAAATGTCACTGGCTGGCTACCTGCTGGCCACATGCAGTCCCTACTCTTTTCACTTAATTTAACCTCCCACAACCCTGTAGGTTGGGTAGGGGATATTCCTTTTCACAAATGAGGAAAGAGTCTCGAAGGGATTAAGTGAATTGTCAAGGTCTCTTTACTCGTTAGTGGCTAAAATAGTATGGCTTCTTACATCAAGCCATGCTTCTGGAACACAGGCAACACAGACAGCAGTTTTTTTTTTTTTTGTCATCTTATGGTGAGTAAATGTCTGTGGTCCAGCCACTGAAAAAGCTGTCATGGCTTTTTTGTTAACTATGCGTGAATAGCTTCGTTTTTTAAAAAAATTATAGAGGGACCACACTAAGTTCAGTTGTTTGGCCCACCATGTAGTATGCAGGCATAGTATTGAGTTAGTGATACAAGGTTGGGTGAGACCATGGTCCCTGATTGTAGTGTGAGTGGAGTGATCTGTAATTGAATTCTGTACCATATGAATAAGGTGTGGGAAAAGAAAGATTAACATTACCCAAGGTTAAAAATGATGTCCACGTTCGTAGACTAATTTCTGCTCGCAGGTTCATTGCTTCTTTGTTCTTTGCCAGGATTTTCTCAGAGGTATGGATTGTTGTTGTAGGGGTGACACCCAAGAAGAACCATATTATGTTATCACAACCTTGGGGACCTTTCTTAATGGTTTTTAGTCTTTGGTACATGAGAAATCTTCTATTTCAGTGATTATTTAGCTTTTTCTTAATTTTAACTTTCTTCAGCTGTACCTTCCTTGCCCCCTTCTCTGACCTGGGCGGGCAGAAGGGTTTCTTATGCAGCTCAGCCTGTAGCTGACCCTCAAAAAAATGTTTTATATTGTTACAAGGCAATGGAACTTGAAATCTTTCTGAATTAAATTCATTTTGATCTTTTGGGAAGGAGCTAGGAGGAGATTCATTTTTGCAGATTATAGAGCTACTTTTCTCACCTTAACAGCAATAACAAAAATGATAGATACATCAGTAAATGTAAAAGTCCAAGAGAAGTGAATAATACCTCAAAGGTTATTTTATAAATACCATCCCCCAGCTAGGTGCATTCCATCTCAGCCCAGAGTGGGGCAGATACTTGTAGTTCCTAGCTCATGCCTCACCCTTGATACATGCCCCGTGAACAATAGTGCCTTTAGGAAACCACTGTTGGGAATCTGAGGAATTCTGGATAGGTGTTCTGGAGTCGGCCCCACGTGGAGACCACCTTCCTTTCCTGGAACAGACTGATCTGCAGGTCTTTTTGATCACAATCAGATGGGAATTGTAGGGAGGACTTTAAGAATGAAAGATCAGTCAGAATGCTTCACCTGCTCTCAATTCCCGGGTAAACACTGGATAAGCAGTATTTGGACGTTGCCCTTAGCCTGAAGGTGGGATCTTTAGCATTTCATACAACAAAAGATGGCAAATCTTTCAGTGCTTCTTTCAGGGCAGAAATAGCAGGGTCATTGAGTCATAACTCTGGTAATTTGGGAATGCAAATTACATATAACCACATCATGATTTTCTTGCGGTTTTCCATCTAGCAGACCAAAGACAGCAAGTGTTGATTCTGTTTTTTAAAAGGTGAACTCTAGAAAATTACAGACTAGTGAGCTATACAATACAATTCTATAGAAATTGCCAAGTAGTTGTTTTTCAGCATTTTATGGCGATCACCAAGGCTCAGTATTGGTTCACCAAGAACAAGTAGTGTCATTAATTTTATTTTTCATTTTAGGCTTAATATTAGGTTGACCCACATGAAAGTGCTAGTTTTGGAAGTCAAAAGCAGCTGAATATCAGCAATTTCATAGGCTTCATCCTAAGTTTTTATTATGTTGTTTCTGATAATAAAATTAATACATGTTCATGTAACATACTTAAAAATAAAGAAAAATAGAGGAAAGTAAAATTTACACATAATCTAACAATCTAATTTTATGCTTGTCTATCTTTCCCAGTATATTTATAAGAATACTATTTTTTTAAACATAATTTAGATTATAGTTCATTTTTGTGCAGTGTTTGGTTATTTATATTGACTCTATCATAAACACTCACCTATAATTAGATACATATAGGAACTGAATTTTTACTATTATGATTTCACCAGGTAGAGATCACATAATTTACCCGTACCCCTATTTTAACACATTTCTGTTGTTCTTAGTGTTTTATGACTTTACAGTTATAAATAGTGCTTTAATAAACATCCACATGAATATTGGCCCACATCTCCTTGGTATAAATTATTAAAAGTGTAATTTTTAGGTTAAAGGTTATTAACTCTTAAAATGTATTTCCAGGTTGCTTATCATAGAGGATATACTCTTCTCTGCTTCTGCCAACATTGTACAAGAGAACCCACCTTACTACAGCATCGTCACAAAACTAGTTACTAACTTCTAAAACCAACAGACACAAACAGGATAGGCCAATTTTGTTTTTCTGCCATTGACAGGTCTCTACTAAATAAGATGATATAATATGATTTTATTGAGGGTCTCGACAAAGTTACTCTTTTTAATTGTTTTTTTTTTAAGATGTATTTTTATCTATTTATACAGCACTGGGTACAGTCAGAAGCGCGGGAGGGTGAGAGAATTCACCAGAGCCAGAGCGGGGAGCAGAGCAGGCAGAAGTACTGAAGCACACTGCTGAGGGGAGCAGCGGGTGGCAGGAGAGGTCTGCGCGCCATGTGGGACCCTCCTCCGGTGGCCGGGGAGCAGCTGGGGATCGAACTGGGGCTGCAGAGGTCGCGGGCAGCTTCGCAACCCAGCGCTCAACCGCTGCGCCACCGGGGAGGCCCCGAAGTTACTCTTAATATCAGTATGGTCCAGTCAAACCAGTGTGAAGTAAATGCAAATAGAATTGAGAGATCTCTAGTTTGCTGAGCAGCTAAACCCTGGAAAGGTTTTATTAGTGGCTTATTGTCAATACTGCTATTAACAGTTGGTGTTGAGGCTCAGTGGTTCTATCCTGACCAACAATATTTGTAGAGATTTTGATGTGAACACAACATTTGATAAGCAGATTTGCAGATATGTTACTAAACTGAGAGGGATGAATATGAGTTCTTTCCCTACCAGACTCTATGCATGGGAGCCAGTGTACTGAGAGCATTCCTTCTGGATCAGCTGTGTGGCGTTCTACAGAGTTACCTAACCTTTCTGTGCCTCAGTTTTCTTATCTATAAGTTGGAAATCAACAGAATACTTCCCTCATAAGTTTGGAAGAGTCAGTGAATTATTAAATGGAAAAGTACTGAGGATAGTTCCTGGCCCTTATTCAGTGATCAATACTTGGTGCTATTGTTGTTGTTGATGTGGTAGACAACATACACTTTTTTTTAAAGATTTATTTATGCATACAAGAACTGGGGTACAGGCCAGAGGCGTGGGGGGTGAGAGGATTCACCTGAGACAGAGTGGGGAACAGAACAGGCAGATGGACTGAAATACACTGCTGAGGGGAGCAGCGGGCAAGTCAGGAGAGGTCTGCTGTGCCATGTGGGTAGCTCCCTGCCCGGGATCGAACTTGTGCTGCAGTGGCTGCGGATAGCTTCATAGGTTGCGTCTTAACCCCTTGCGCCACCAGGGAGGCCCCGAGAACATATACTTTTAAGTGAATGAGGGAATCAACATCTTACAAACTTTATAGGCCAGTGGAACAGACCCACATAGCAAATGAAATGCAATGGACAGGTCTTGTGTTTGTTTATAAATATAAGACTCATGTAAGACCTCCCCTGGTGGCGCAGCGGTTGAGCACTGGGCTGTGAGGCTGCCCGCAGCCTTCACAGCGCCGGTTCGTTCCCCGGCCACCAGCGAGGGTCACACACACACACACACACACAAAAAAAACACCTAAAATAAGACCCATGTAAAGAAAGGGTTGAGATTTATACTGTGCAGCTCCAGAAAGTAGAGATGTGCTTAATTGATGCAAATTAGCAATAAGGGACTTGTATTAAGTAGTGGCATTGCCCTTTTAGATAGTGGAAGAATTCAAACAGAAGTTTGAATAATAGAAAAGAGAAGTCTTCTTTGGATCAGTGGCTAGATGAGATGTCCTCTGACGTCCTTGCCAATGCTAGACTGGTCCTGTGCTTCTGAATGGAATATGTGGGATTATCCAAAAACATGCAGTAAGGCCCCATGAGTGCATCTTTGGAAGGGTTGATGCTGCTAATCCGTGCCCACCCTTACCCTCCCTGCTTCAGTTTCTTTCACCTGTTGTCTGGCAGTGGATCATTCTGCTTGATGTGGCCTACAGTCTAGTTTGGTGTCCCAGGCTGCCCCCTCCTCAGCAACAATGCCTACGGGATGAGTGTTTGAAATGAAGGCACATTTTTCCTAATTGTACAAGAAAATTGTTGGTATCTCAGAATCCTAAAAAAAAAAAAAAAAAAAAAAAAAAGGTTTTGTCCATGCTGGAGGTACTGTTGTAGTTGTATAAAGGGGTAGAGGGTGGACTTTACCTTTTCCTCAGGAGTTCGGGGCTCTGGCTTCCTGCACTTGCCTGGTTTCTCCCCTAAGTACTGCCTCAATACTCTAATCCTCTGGGAAGGATCATTGCGCCCACATTGTCCTACATTCTATTGGCTTGCGTACCTTAGGTTGAGATGTTCTTAGGAACTTTGATTCCTTGCCCTTAAGTTATTTAAAGGGAACCTCAACATAAAGTTAGAGCACTGGCTTGGGAGCCAAAGCAATTGCTTGCTTTCTTAGGGCTCTTTGCCGAATGATTTCTGACATGTCTTGTCATTGTTTTGTGCTGCTCTCCCCACTTACAGTATGTGGAGCATTGGCTTTTTGCCACACTTGTCAGGGATTTATGGGAGTTAATGACACGTAGTATATAAAGTGCTTTGAGATTCTTTCATGCAACTTGGTATTATCTTGAAAGCAAGAGGTTTAACTGTTCATTTGTTAGATAACTAGTGGGATTTTTAAACAGATGTAATCATACCATGTCTATTATTTAATGTATTAGGTGATGTGCACAAACTTTACTGCTCAAATTGTAAATGAAGTGGCATTTTTTTCCTTCTCTTTTATAAAACTCATTATTAGGGAGCACCTTGGGAAAAATTAGGAGTCAAGATTCTGAAAAAGTTGTCCAGTCCATGGCTTTGAGTGTTCTGCCTTGCCCTTAATTTTGCTGTTTGGCCATCAGAAGGGAAGAGCTCACCGCATCGCTGCATCTTGCTGTTGTTACCAGTGTGTTCTGTACCTTGCTTTACAGAGGTGCTAACTGAAGTCTGTGCTGTGCAGCGCACAAGGCCTAAACAGTTGCAATGCTTAGTGTGCCAGGTGGAGTAATATGTTTTTGAGAAAGCATCTGTGGAATTTTACAGTGGATGTTCTTTTGTAGCCATATTAATTTTACTCCTTTTGAGTAGTATCGATTTACCAGCCAGAATCTAGAGCATGCAGATGCGTTCTCAGAGTGATGGGTAACAGTGATGTGCGCTTAGGGAGTGCGTGAACTTTATGGGGATGGTTGTGATGCCTTCAAGACCGAGGGTCTTGTTGCATGTATTTTGAACTGGAGTGTTAAGCCTGATGCCTTAAGAAGGCTTTGCTTCTCCTTTTAATATTTAGAATTTATAAAACCAAAAGCTTTGTAGCCCTTAGTAGGGGGATTATGACATGTAGAGCCTGAAGGTCCTTGGAACATAGTAGCCATAGAGAGGAATAGATCTGTGCTCACTCTTGTCCTTGTGGTGTGTTAATGTGCACAATGTGAAACTCTGCACATGAGAGTTGGAATATATGGAAGATTTTTTTTTTTTTTAGAAAGACTACTTACAAGCATTTGATTTATAGACTAACAGGAACCTAGTTCAGCTCCCTCATTTTACCAGTGAAAAGATGGAAGTCCAATAGGGCCCCACTGAGCCAGACACAGGACTGCTGTGTAACTGAGGGGTCTGCCTTCCCAAGCCAGAGCCCATTGGATCACACCATTCTGGTAACTGCCCTAGGCCACCGCTGCAGTATTTAGAAAATGCCAAATCATCATATAAGAAAATGACTCTGGTGGCACAAGGGGTTAAGACGCAACCTCTGAAGCTCGCTGCTGTAGCACGAGTTTGATCCCCAGCCAGGGAGCTACCCACATGACGCAGCAGACCTCTCCTGTCTGCCTGCTGCTCCCCTCAGCAGTGTATTTCAGTCCATCTGCCTGTTCTGTTCCCCGCTCTGTCTGTGATGAACCCTCTCATCCCCCACAACTCTGGCCTGTGCCCCAGTTCTTGTATGTATAAATAAATAAATCTTTAAAAAAAATGACTGATAAAACAAGGCCATTGTTGAGTCCATAGTCCCAGCAGGTTTTATCATTTGTATTGAGTAACTTCAGCTGTTCCATAGTCTTTGTAAAGTCTGAGCTGACTATATTTATTTTGTCCACCTTTTCCCCAGTTAACAGAATGCTTACTCTCTTATTGCCACTTAAAAGTCATCTGGAAGACTCATGCTGACAATGTAATGCATGGTGAAGGAAGGGGGTAAAGTAGGAAAACATAATTATTGCATGCACGGTCTTTTTAAAGGCTCTTTTATCTTCCCTCCTCTCTTTTCCCCAACCTAGTTGGGTGGATTTGTGTATAGCCTTTTTTCCCCCCTTTTCTTTTCTTAAATTGGGTAAGAACTGCAAAACTATTCAGGAGAAGCTGTAAACTAGCAAAGCACGTGAAAAGACGGTAGTTTGTGCCTTTCTCAACCTTGTTATAGATCTGTGGATAGTCTGGAGCTTACAAAACTGTACTTAAATATTTTCTATAATATAGGTTGAGGACAGATTTCTATTTGCTGTTGATAACTGTCAAAACAACTTCCCTAGAGCGATTGTCACAGAGTGCGGGGCCTCATTTTCTGATGGAGAAACTGCTTTGGTTTATCCTCACTGTGTTTTTACGTGATTATTTCTTATTTTCTCAAGTGCTTATGACATTTAATAAATTTGTAGTTGAGAATTGTGGCAGCTAGTAAAGCAAGAAAAGGAAATTGGGTGCCTGGAAACTATTTAAATACAAACAAATGACAACAAAATTTAACTGGGAAGGATATGATTTTGAAATTGTGAATGAAAGCGATCTCGGCCTAAGACAAGCTGAAACTGAATTTCCTTTCTTTTCTTAACCAGAGTTGCTTTTCCTCAAACACAAGTAACTGTTTTGTTTAATCCTTGGGAATTGATTCCCAGGGACTGATTCCCAGCAGTTCTTTATTTCAGTTCTTGATGGGCAGTATTCTTGGGATTCAGTGGTCAAGGTATCTGTTTTTCCAGTTGTCTTTTAATGAATGCTAAGCTTTGAAAATTGGCACTAGCACTAGACCAACTTAGAGTTTATGGTGCTTTTTTTGTTTGTTTCTTGCTTTTGTCTTCAACTATGTTGGGCTTCTCTGGAGCATGAAATACAAAAATGTTTGACCAAAGCAACGTTGTAAGCCTCCTTGCTATATGTATTCTGCTCACCGGGAAAATGTCTGGTTAATTTTTAGTTACACCCAAAGCATTTTGAGCAACTAGTTTGATATGTAGGATTAAAATTACTTAAATGCTGAGATTGCATGGTTTTGGAAAGAACTTTAATATTCATTCTTTTTATATTATATGCTCTTGTTAAGGCAGTGGAAAACTATTTGGTAAATATTCAAGGTATAGACTTTTTTCATCTTTAATTTTTTTATTTTTAAGTTTACTTGTATGATCGTTTTTATTGTGCTTAAAAAAATACATGACGCTTAACATCCTATTCATTTTTTGTGTGTACAGTTTAGTAGTGATAAACATATTCACATTGTTTAGACTGATCTCCAGAACGTTTTCATCCTGTGTGACTGAAGCACCATACCCAATGATGAGCAACTCCCTTTCCCCCTGCTCCTAGCCCTCACAGCACCATTCTACTTTCTGTTTCTCTGAGTTATGACTAGAAACAATATGCGGAGATAAATGGAGTCATACACAATTTGTCTTTCTGTGTGTCTGGCTTTTTCCATTTGGCATAATGTTAAGGTTCATCAGTATTGTAACATGCCAGGATTTCCTTCTCTTTTCAAGGCTGAATAGTACTTCATTGTATGTATATACACATTTTGTTTATCCTTTCACCCATTGTTGGGCATCTGGGTTTCTCCTACCTCTTGACTGTGGTTATTAATCTTCAGTGTTTCTTGGATAATGCATTTTTGCTAGGTTAAAATCTGAACACAAATCTGACAGGAAAATGTGCGTAGCTGAGTATAGCAATCGACAGAGGGTATGTAAAACACCTGCAGATTTGAAGACAGCAATGTATCTCTCCTAAAATTCTGTAGTATTGATAGTGATTAAAATATACCTATTTTGTGACTATATTTTATTTTTTGATACATGTTTAAAATATTTTTTGAAACTGAATTTCAACTAGTTGACCCTGGAAACTGCAGGGAAAGTTTTTGAGACTGTGAACTATTAACAGAAG
Organism: Talpa europaea; assembly: GCF_964194135.1. Classification (NCBI taxonomy): domain Eukaryota; kingdom Metazoa; phylum Chordata; class Mammalia; order Eulipotyphla; family Talpidae; genus Talpa; species Talpa europaea. The sequence continues at coordinate 13,291,303 of NC_140081.1, forward strand.
AGGTTTTTATCCCAGGCATGTACGGCCTTAATTTTCTTGAAAGTGAAATTACCTTTGAATTCTTCTAAAAAACTCATTTATAGTTTTTACCGTATGAGACATACTGTCAGTTATAAAATCATCTATTTGAAGTTTAGTGAAGCATTGCGTAAGCAGCCTGACGGTGGAGGTGCAGCATGCCATTCATTGCCAATTGCTGTAGAGTAAGAAGTGGATATTTGCCTTTTGGAATCTTGGGAAGAGGACTATTTCCTTTGACTAATCCTCATTGAATCATTACATGTGGAGAGAATGTTGAGCTTGCTTCTCTATAAGACATTTACTTAAGCTTCTTATTACCATTAATTGCCTCTATGGGCCAGAGGAAATGAGTGTGGGCAGGCAGTCAATTGGCTACTGATGTAAAGAGGAAGTGAAATGTAGGACTGGATTAATAGTTCAAGGTTGAAAGTACACACAATTAACAGTAATTTTATATGATTTAGTTGTCCATATACCTGATGTGAATAAGAATTAATAATGCCAGGTGATAAGGGAAGACTTATTTTAACCTTTGTGTATGTTTTGGAAATAGAAGACAGGGGGATTTAAAGAACAAAATAAAGATGTTCCAGCACTGGCAAGTAAGTTTATTTGATGTGATTTGTTATTAGGATTTACCTTTTACTAGAGGGTCTTAGTAGTTTGTATCTTTTATGACGACAAGGTAGGAGCAGTTTATTATGTAACTTAGCTATATTGCTACTTGATTGTGAGTCTTAACCTTGTTGAATGGCCTATGTTTATTTTGTGTGTGAAATACATTAAAATTAATTTGATTTTGAGAGTGTTTGAGAAGTTAATATAGCTAATGCTTACTGTCTTTTTCCTATGTGCTGGACACTATTTGAAGTACTTTACTTGCATTAGTTTATTTAATCCTCATGGGACTATTTCTGTTTCACAGAAGAGGAAATGAGCAACAGGAGGCTAAATAATTTGCCTGAACCTATGCATAGTGACAGAGCTGAGGTGTGACCCCAGTTGTCTCACTCTAGGCCCACAGTTATCATTTTAATTACTATGCTGTGTGACTCCTTACTTGGTGTGTGAAAGGTCTTGGCAATCAGCACATTGTGGCGTTTGAGTAAATATTGGTAATATCTGTTAAACTTCTTAGGGGGGCTGAAGATGCTATGAGTTTGCTGTAAAGGTGTGATAGGATGATGTTGCTCTGGATGCCATTGATTTATCTAATTGATTTCAATCCAGGAATTGATTGGTTTCTAGTCTCGAGGTTAATTTGTCACTCTAAGAGAAACTGAAGAATGACTTTAGATAGTCATTAACATTTGTGAGTGTAGTGTGGTGCTAGAAAGTTTTTGTCCCCTGCTTTCAAAATAGTAGAAGAATAGAATTTAGGAACTGAGCCTTACTTTTGAGGGAGTCTGAGTCAGCCTCCTCATTTTACTATTTGAGGAAGCAGGTGCAAGAACCTCTCATAGAGCACTAGAGTTGGAATTGATGTAATAGCTTACATGGCATTACTTTTACCATGTGCCAGGCACTGTTTTAGGTGCTTTACATAAAGTCATTAACTATTCAGAACAAACCTATGACATAGATATTTTTATCTACCCATTTTACAGATGAGGAAATCATGGTTATGTAACCTACCCAAAGTAACCCACACAACTAATTACTAACATAATGTAGTTGTCATCTATTTTTAGGGGAAAATGATTGAAATCAGTCATTTCATATGGTTCAATCTGATATTAGTTGAAATCCTTCCACAGTATTTCACCCCCTTACCCTAATGGGAGTTTGTGGTTATTAACAGTATTTGCATATTCAGGGCTTTTCCCAGGGCCCCAGCCAGCTAAAAAAGATGCTGTTGTTTTTAAACATTTTTGCATGTATCTCTGCTTTAGTTTATCATTACTGTTCATTTTTCCTCACTGGTCAGTGGCTCTCCCAGTGTCATGTTGCAAGCAAGTAGTGAGAGTGGAGACCCTTGTCATACTTTTGATACTGGGTGGAAAAACGTTCAGTCTTGTATCATTAAGTATGTCATTGGCTATAGGTTTTTCTTGGATGTCTTTTTTTAGGTTGAATAAATTCCTTTCTATTCTTTGAGAGTTTTAAAAAATCAGGAATGGATATTTATTTTAAAAAAATGCCTTTCTTGTGTCTATTGAGCAAAAAGATTTTTAAATTCTGTTTTATTTTTTAGTTTGTTAATACAGTGATTTATATTGATTGCTTTTTCACGTTAGACCAACTTAGTATTCCTGGGAAAAACCTCACTTGGCTACGATCTATCGTTTTAATGTATTTTTGGATTTGATTTGCTGAAGTGTTTAGAATTCTTATGTTTATGTTCACAAGACGTATTGGTTTTAAGTTTGTTTTTTTTTTCTTTTCTCGTGATATCTTTGTCAGTCTCAGACCAGGATAATACTAGTCTCCGAGACTACACTGGGAAGTATTCTGTCCTCTTCAATTTTCTGGAAAAGTTTGTGTAGAATTTGTATATCCCTTTAGTATTTTGAATAATTCACCACTGAAGCCATGTAGGCCCGGAGATTTATTTGTGTAAAGATTTGAATTATAAATTTAGTCCAACAGATAATGGATTGTTCAGCTTATCTATTTCTTCTTGGGTGAGCTTTGGCAGTTCGTTTTTTCAAGAAATTTGGTTTATTGGTGTGAATTATTTATAATTACGCCTTTCGTCCTTTTGATAGCTGTAGAATTGGTATGGTATTATATTTTTTATTCCTCATATTGGTAATTTGTATCTTTTCATTTTTTTCCACCTACTGTGGTCAACTTGAACTCTCTTAGTCAGGCTACTGTTCCATATCACAGCTGTGGTACCTGTACTCAGGCAGAAAGTGAGGAAATTGGGCAGCTTGACTCAGTCTTTATCTTTCTCCCACTCCCCTTCTTGGCCTGTTTGGTTGCTCTTGCATACCTTTGTAGCCAGAGACTATGACCGTTTTCTGTGGTAGAGTTTATCCAACGCTGGAAGCAGAATGTGTGGGCTTTTGGTTTTGTGACATTCTAGCAATTTGAGATTTGCTATAGTAGCTGTATGAAAGTATAGAACTGGATAACTTAGCACTTTTTGGTCATTGTTGCCTTTATTGGTTTTGGTTTGTAACAACAGCTGGATATTTTGAAAAATTATGGAGTTAGGGAAAGGCAAAAAGGAGAAATGGGCTTTTACCAGGGTTTCCATGGGGAAAACCATTATCACTTTAAAAAGTAAGCATTCTTGAGTACTGAATATGTCAAGTTTCTCAATGATTTTGAGTGCCTTTGCTTGTCATAGGGAAGTGTTTCAAGAGAAAATATGAAAGTATATTTTAAACATAAAAACAAAGTTTCTAATTGTTTAATGTTCATTATATCAAATAGTTAGATCATATTAATGACAACTGATACATATTTTATTTGTAATGGACTTTACTTTCTCATCACTTTACATTGAACATTTATGCCTTTTTGGTCCATGTTGCAATTTGAGTGACATTAGAAGTCATAGTAGGTCTGTGGACCTCAGACTGTTACTTACTGAGCAGCTATCATGAGTCATGCATTGTTCGAGGCACAGGAGGTTCGCTGGTGAATAAGGAGCTTATATTCTTAGAGGCTCAGAAATCTGACCCTTTTAGCACACTGTGGATGGTCAGCCTCACATGTACATGCCCTCATGCCAATTTGTTCATTTGAAATGAGAACTACAGCTGTTAATTAGACTGGTGAGGTCGAACTGAGAGATTAGTGCATTTTCTCTTTATAGACAAGCCACATGGGAAGCCAAATTACAATCATAAGGTTGCTTGGTGAGAATGGAATCAAAACAAAGGGACTTGGTTAGATAATCCATGATTAGGATACACCTGCCACAGGGACTATTTGGGTTTCCCCTGAATAATTCTGAGCAGTAAAGCTTGCCAATGTCTCGTTCTTTGGGCTTATTTTTATGCTGACCGTTTTCCTTTGTTCACACAATTTTTTTGAAACCAGGCTGTAATACAATTTACTAAATGGCAAGCACATTCTAGGCCTGCTTCCCAAGATTACACTTAGATCATTTCTAGAAACATTTAGAGGCTTTCAAATTCTGGGTCTGGGCACATACACAATCTCTTGGTTGATTTCAGTACTGTGTTACCATATCAATTGTACAAACAGGCTTTACCCTCAGAGGGTAGCCTTTTGATTTGCCTTACATTCATTCTCTGGAAGGAGTGTGTCCACATGTGCTGCCAATGATGTATTTTTACTCTGTTTAACTGGTTGTACAAAATTTACTTTTTTGATGTAACTTATTGATGCCAAATCTTTGTTCTTTAGATAAGTCACCACTTATTGTTTTAATGGGAAATGCTAATCTGCCCAAATGGAGGTAAAGTGGGTTTATTTGAAAAGGTAGTTAATGTCTAAATGTAAAGCTGGAAAGTCTTAGAATCCAAAATTACATGTCTGATTTTTTTAAATTAAGGAATATACTAGAATTCCCTATAAAGGGTCCAGGGCACATAAAAGTAGTTGCCTTCAAGGAGAAATGTCATTCCTTGAGGTACAGTGAGATTTAAATCTTGGGATTGTGAGCTATCAATAATTTCAGTTACCCAGAAACTTAATATCATTGCCTCAATTATTGTCTGTACCCCACCTGTCCATAATCAGGGTAAAAGCCCACTGTCACACAGTGCCCTTGTTTTACAAATTAAGTTGTTTTGTCAAAGTTGAGATTATACCGCTTAAGAATCTTAACACCAAGGTGATGGTTTGAGATGAAAGTAAAATTAAGATTCAGTGCCTGACTCTTGAGTGGTGACTGCCCTTTAAAGACTCACTGTTTGTTTGTTTGATTGTTTTGTTTTTTTTAAGATTTATTTATTTATTTGTTTGTTTGTTTGTTTATTTATGCAAGCACTGGGTACAGTCAGAAGCTCAGGAGGGTGAGAGAATTCGCCAGAGCTGGGAGCAGAGCAGGCAGACTGATGAAGCACACTGCTGAGGGGAGCAGCTGCGCGCCATGTGGGACCCTCCTCCGGTGGCTGGGGAGCAGCCGGGGATCGAACTGGCGCTGCAGAGGCTGAGGGCAGCTTCGCAACCCAGCGCTCAACCACTGCGCCACCGGGGAGGCCCTGTTTGATTGGTTTTTTTAAGCAGATAAAAATACAAGGCTACTCTCTGAACCTTTTTTCATCTCCACACCATTTAATCTTAAAATACATTCCAATTAATAACAGCTTTCCTTAAATACATTACTTCTTTCCATGTTCTAGATCTCCACGGTCCAGCCACAGGTGGCTATTTAAATGTAAGTTTCAATTAATTAATATGAAATAAAATTAATATTCAGTTACACAGTCACCCTAGCCATATTTTAGGTGCATAATAGTCACCAGCCACATGAAGGTATTTAAGGTAATTATTTTAAAGCCAAATAAAATTAAAGATTCAATTCCTTAGTCACACTAGTCATATTTCATATTTCAGTAAGTATTTGTGGCCAGTAGTTATTTCTAGCATTATCAGTGCAGGTAGAGAAAATTTCTATCACTGCAGGAAATACTATCAGATGATGTTATTTGAGAGAATCTAATTTCTACTTGTTTTTTTTTTTGAGGAAGACTCTCAAATAATTCTGCCATTGTTTATAATTTTATCTGCAGGGTTTATGTTTCTCAGTACATTTACTGAGCCTGTTTATGTGCTGTAAAATAAGTATTTTAAGTATGCTTTTTGAAAACATACATTAACTTTTTGTTATCTTCCTAAGTAGCATGTCTTACAGCTAGGCACCAATGGGAATCGAAGTAGAAACTCATGTGAGAATAGCATTGTCTAATTTCTCTTCCCTTCCGTAGATATTTGCTGAAATGCAACAGAAAATTTGATTCAGGAACATGATTCTACTCTACTTAGAAAATACAAAGCCATCTTATAAAGAAAAGTAACCTACTAACAGTAATCTTAAGATGATTCACATAGTTGAGATTCCATGATATAAAAAATTAGGTCGATTGTACTCTCATCAGATTAAATATTAGTCAGAGAGTTTAGCTTGAAAAGGCATTTGACAATTGGAGAATCTCTCAAGTGTAAAGCTGATATTAAAAATTTGGTATCATGTTAGGGTCATAAGTATTACTAGTTAATTAGGTAAGATGCCGAGCATATCTCAATTTTCTTTTTTTCTACTTAGTTCTACACAACTTGAATCCAGACTAATGTTCTAGAACTGTATTTTTGCCATGAGTGACTCAAGGAACTTAAGGTTTAAAGTAGCAGTGTGCTATAATGTATTCAGATTCACTAGCATAAACTACTCAGAGAAATGTCTTTGATCCTTACCTGTGTAAGTGTGGGTGTCTTGAATGGCTGAAATTAATGGAGAGGTCATGGTGAAGGGTGGGATTGGATAGGTCTTCTGCATCATAGACGGAGAGAGTTGTATGGATATGAAAGAAATGATCACCCTTTAAAAAGAAGACACCATGAAACGCTGGCACTTATGTTAGTGTGATTCTATGAGATCAATAATGAGTTTAGTTTTTTCACTTTTAAAGGCCTCCACTTTAAAAAAAAAAAAAAAAGGCCTCCACTTTTTTTGCAAAGTAAGACAGCATTAGTGCCTCAAAGGACAGCTTTTTTTTTTTTTTTTAAGGGCCTTTCTACAAGTTGGAGTATTACGTGTAATATTCACATAGAAAACAAATATTCCGCCTTCTATTTCTATATTCATTTTAGATATTCTTTTCTTAAGTAGCAGCTTGTTATGAGCATGAGCATAGAAGAGAGATTTTTATTCATATTTAAAGAACATCAGTAATAAAAACATTTCCCTAGCTGTGACAAAGAACAGTCTTTGTTTAAGGGTTAGGTATGTCTAAGGAAGTGACTCTTGTTAAGAACTGAGGAATAAAATATAATTCATCTTGTGTAAGGAAAATTGTCCTAGCTTGCATGCTGCTGAGTGCCTAATTTACATTTAAAGCTGAAGTAATGAAGCTTTTATTTTTTTGCCAGAAACTCCCATTTCTCTCCCAGATATATTCTCTATCAGACAGAAAATTTAAAAAAAAAAAAAAAAAGCTCATTATTTTGCATGGTAATGTGTCTTTGCTGATGCAGAAAAGCAACATAATTCAGGATGAAGGATTAATTTAATCTTTCTTAGGCGTTCTTTTGCAGATAATTAAAATTATTTCTAGGGATCAAAAGGTGAGTTTTTCAGAGCACACCAAAAATAATAGCTTCGTCCTGGTGAATTGCAAAAGAATGGTATAGCCCTGTTCTCACCAGTAGGAAGAGGTTCCTAAAAACTGTCATTGATAAAGCTATAGATCTGAGGCATACAGTGAGGGGGGAGGAGGGCGGGGGTCAGGTCAGGTGAGGGAAGAGCACAGGGACTATAATGATGGTTCATGGATGATGTGGTGGTGGGAAATTTATGGGAATTATACCTGAGGAGAGAAATCAAATATTGTACAAAGTGAACAATGATGTAGGAAAGCAAAAAAGTTTAATTATTAAAAAAAAAATGAAAAAAACTGTCAGAGAGAATTTAAATCTGAGAATTTTGGACCTTATGAAAAGTACAGTCGCAGAGGGCTGAAGTTTAGAGTAGATCTGTGGAAGTTCTTAGTAATAAACTATATTCAGTTAGATAAATATAATACTATTTTATTTTATTTTTTTAAATAGAGGCATGTTTTTATTTATTTATTTATTTGTTTGTTTTGTTTGTTTGTTTGTACATGCACTGTGTACAGTCAGAAGCGTGGGAGGGTGAGAGAATTCACCAGAGCCAGAGCGGGGAGCAGAGCAGGCAGAAGGACCGAAGTACACTGCTGAGGGGAGCAGCGGGCGGCAGGAGAGGTCTGCATGCCATGTGGGACCCTCCTCCAGTGGCCGAGGAGCAGCCGGGGATCGAACCGGTGCCCATAGGCCGCGGGCAGCTTCGCAACCCAGCGCTCAATCGCTGCTCCACCGGGGAGGCCCCAGTTAGATAAATAAATCTTCTAACATAGTAAAATGACCTTTTCACTTCTATTCTGTAATAAAAGGGGTATAAAAGTGGTACTGTATATCCATTTTTATTTACCTTCCATCCCTGTTTAATAGAAAATTTGCCTTGTTGTGGACAAGAAGTATGCTTCAAGACATTTCCCTTGTCCCTCATGACTGATTTTTTTATCTAATAGTTCATTGCTGTTCTCATGTTCAAACTCAGAAATTGCTGACGTCCATCTCCCTGGGGCTCTGCACTGCCCGCAGCCACTCATCGCTGACTCTTAGACACCATCAGTGTGTATTGGTAGTTTGAGTTCCGGGTGTGCTTACATCCACCTTGTGTTTTTTTTTCCTATATCCTCACTCTAAAAATCTTTCTTCTGTTCTGCCATAGCTTTTACCTTTCTTTCCTCTTCCCATCCCCAGCCCCATCTTTCTCTAATTATCCCCAACAGGATTGAATCATCGTTTGTGCAATTTGCATATGCTCAAACTGAATGAAATTTTTAAAGTTGCCCCCAAAATGCACAGAAGTGAATTTGAGACTGTGGAAGCTCAGTTTAATAAGATTAAATAGGGGAAATTAGTGTATTATCCTACAAGTGTGTGCGAATGTGTTTTCTCAGCATCCCATGTGTGTATACACCCTACACTCACATATAATTAACATTTGACCTAAGAAGAGCTGGCACTTGTTAAACTACTCAAGACCTTTCAAAAGATCCAACGCAGTTGCACTTTTCAGTGAAAGCAGCCAGTGTGCTTGCTCTCGGTAACATAATCACTCATTTATTCCGTACTACTTTGGATTTGTGAGCAACTGGACATATTTGCAGCCTTTTGAAACCTGACTGGTTCTGAAATTAAAGAGCTTCTCAGTTACTGCAGTGTTGAGAGTTTCAGGGGACAGTCACTCAATAATTCCTAAAGCCACCCTGTGGGCTTCGAGGGTGTCCCAGATGAGGTGGGAATGTCATTGATTTGCCCTTCCAACTCTGCCCAACTGAAAATCATTAAACGTTGGAGGAAGCAAAAACAGCTTCTCACTAGAAAGGAGGTTGAAACTTTCATCCTATAACTTCATTTCTTGTTAGAGCCTTGGTTGCATTGTTTTTAAATTAATCTTTTAAGGAAGATGATATGCGTTGGTAGGATGCTTCAGTCTATACATTTTTACAGAGATGAGCTGAAATGTTCTGATTTCCATGTCGCTTAGAGTTCTTGTCTCATAGAGGAACATTCAGAGAGAGTGAATCTAGCAAATTGGGGATTATTTCACCTTAATTTGGTGTTCCCTGTAATGGGGATTTTAAGAGTTTTTCATGGGATCATCATTATCATAGTTACAAGTTATTTAATACGCAATAACCAGAACTTTAGATTTGGGGAGTACTTGGATGAGATATGTGCAAGAGATTCAAATATTGTGGCATTCCCACTCTTGTAACAGAAAATATCAAAGCTACTGCCATAGTTCATCAGAAATCAGAAGGAAAACTTTTTGTATTGGCCCAAATGAACTGAAGTTCAAAGTAAAACTGTGGTCATTACTCATTACCTCTTTTCTTTCATACAGTAAAATTCTTGGGTTTCTATGGACAAGGCTGCTTTTTAATGGCATGTTCTCCAAACAGCTGTTAAGCACCCCCCTCCCCAATACCGCAGACCACATCTGTTCCCACTGTTGATTAGCTAGAGGGTGGAGAAAGAAGAGAGGCTGTAGCATGTGTAATTACCAGTAATTAATTCTTGTTGAGCCTCCTCATTTCCTTCTATTCTAACTCCACCTACTCTTCTTCCTGTCTCTGTTGTAAATTTTATTTCATGTTGGCTACTTGTGGAAAATAATCTGGATTGGGTATACAGCTGTTTTTCTAAAATTTTACATTCACCTTACAGTGCTTTTATTTTCCTTCTGGTGGCGAAAGCTCTTGATAAGGCAAAGCAAATAGGAAAATTCTAGTGGAAGAGAATGGTTCTCTTGAGGCTCCATTGCTGCTTCCTGAAGGTTTGTTTCTGTTGGTTCTATTTCCAGTTGTCAGCAAATATTAATTGACTATATTCTCTTTTTAAAGGAACTATAGCAAGGCATGAATGTGAGGAAGACAAATGTAACACATAGTTCCGGCCCTCAGTGTTAGTGTAGAGTGTACTTGGAGACCTAAAATATGTATATGAAAAAATGGTGTAAGTTAACATGTAATAATTGTAATATCCAATAGTTGCCAACATTTGTCAGGACTATAGTATTCTGTTTTTCTTTCTCTTTGGGGTTAATTTGGGCTAAAGGAAATATATAAATTTGAGCATTTTTAATTAATATGCCACAGTTAAAGAGATATTTCATAGGTTTGCTCTTTAAAGAAAGTTCAAAGTATATCATCTTTACAAATCTTAAAAGCCTAGATTTTCAAGCTATGATGTTTCTTGTGAATCTGCTTTCAGGAGGATGGAGCTTCAAGTGGAACATTTTAAAAGTGGTTGTTTTTAAAAGTCCAGATAAGATTTAAAATGTATTTGGTGTATCAGTCAGGGCCCCAGGAGGAAAGAGATGACACCAGGGTTAATAGGATTTGATAAAGGGATTAATTACCAAAATGTGGGTTGGGTACACAGTACACGCACAAGAGCAGTGCATGAACTACAGGGCTAGTAATAGCAGGAATGTTGAACTCTCAGACGAAGAGGAGAGGAGGAACAGGCACCTAGCCCAAGAAGATGGAATTGAGTAAAGAGGGCCTTATGATCGCAGGTAGATGGGTCCAATCCATCCCTATGAGACCACCCCTCAGGGAGAAAGCCCTGTGCATGGATAACTTGCCTGCTCTTCCTCCCTCCCTAACTTTGCAGCGTTCCCCATTAGCCAGACTCAACAGGATATCAGGGAACAAGGGAGCTCTTTGATGCAGTCCATTCATTCTGCCTTCCCTCCCAGAGACCTGGGCGGAGAGTGAAACTGGATGGCAAAGGATTTGGCATATTTGGAGACTTTAAGTTTGCCAAAACCTAAGAAGTCCATCTTGGATAACATAATCCTATGTACTAAATAGTCTTGACGACAGTAGGCTCTGTCTGGAATCAGTATGCTTCCTGACAGAGCAGTCACCTCTCAAGCATGTGCACAGGGATTATACAGAAATCATTCTGTGTCATCACTAACCCATCCATATAGGTTAGTGATTCTCAAGTGGGGACAAGCTTCCTCACCATGGGAAATTTCACAATGTCTGGAGGCAAGTTTATGCATGAGTTTTATCATTAGGATCTGGTGGAAGACAGTGACGGGGGAACAGTAAAATGCCATTTCATCCCGTCGGGGTAGACATTCAGATGATTGTTGAAGAGTCTAACCTAAGGAATGTCTTTTGCTTCTGACAAGAACAGACTACTGACCTTTGAAAGGACAACTTGAGCTGAGTTCTGAGATTGAAGGTCCAAGGCAAGCATAGGATTTACACATTGAACTTGAGGTGGGTGGTCAAGCCCTAAAAGAGACAGGAGAAGGGAGGCCATTGGGAATAATTGGGGTGTAGATTACATCCTCAGGGGTATCACTTACATTTTACTTATCTTCTAAGAGTTAAACACAATGACTTGAACGGTGCAGACTGTCAGTGCCTATTTTTCAAGTGAATGGGTAACCCTTGACTGAAGAGAAATATATACTGTGGAAACAGAAAGAAGGGTACCGATGGAAAGGGAAAGATTAACGTCGCCAGGGAGGGAAGAGGTGAGATTCTTATATGAAAAGAAAGATACCCTGAATGACAAAGAAATGAGAAAGCTAGGTCTTACAGGGCATATTGACTCTGCCCCTAAAGCTCGTTGGACCCCAGGTTTCTAGTCATGTCTGTCCCTGACCTGAACTCTTGTACTTCATTGCTTCCTTGTCTTTAAGATGCAGTAGATAGAGATAAGGAAATTTAAATGATAGTGTCAGAAACCACTTGTTCCACTCCTCATTTGCCAGCACAATCCTCCTTCCTTTTAATATTAATGACATTATTCTCTGCATGGATCTAGAACCCATGTTCCTCTTTTTGGAATCTTCTGAAGGACTTAGGCATGCCTCCACAGAGGTTTGATAAATCCATTGTTTGGGTGTGTTTGGCTTAGTCATCCTCTTTTTATATTCCTGCAAGACAATCCTTGAGTCCTCTTTAATTGTCAATGAAAATTGCTTAATTGGAGGTGATCACATTTGTCCTTTAACTTCCTTAATGGCAGCAAAATCTTTTTGTACTTCTCTGAGCACTGAAACCATTGTAAATGTTGAATAGGGAATTTGGAGAGTTACTCCTAAGATTACAACGAGAAATAGTAGAGTGAGATATAGGAAGGGATATAGTTAGGAAACCTTGGCCGTGAAGTGTTCAGTCTCTTGAGTGAAGAATAATACTAGGTTGTTAGTTGTATTCAAGAGGATTGGATATAGAATCTAGAAATAAAGGAGGGAGACAATATTGGTATGTGATCTGGAGCTAATTAGAGAGGAGTACTGTTTTTTTTCTTTTTCTTTTTCTTTTCTTTCTTTTTTTATTTTCTTGCTGGAGCAAGAGTCATGCTGTTGATAAGTGCGTAGCCCAGTAGTAGAAAGGGTCAGGTAAGTCAGAAATGTCCACCACTAACACTCATCAGCACAGGCACAAGAAAGCCTGCAGTCCAGCTTTGTAGCAAATTCTGTAGATTTTAAAAAACTGACTTTATTGCTACTAATTGCACAAACATGCTTTTGCTATCTCCTCATTAATTTTAAAAAGGCACCACCACCTACCCACTGCTCAAGCCAGAAGTCAAAGTTTATCTTTGGATTTGTCTTTTGCCTACATCTCAACTTTTTTGCATGTCCTCAGAATAATTCCCATCTAGCTACTGCTACCACCTTATCTCGAACTCATAGCATCTCTCTGAACTTTTGCTTGTGTTCTTCACTTCCACAACCCATTCTCCATACATGCTGCAAGACTGTTTTAAAATCAGATCATGCCGTCATTTCCTGGGTCTCATCCCAGCTCCTGTGAAAATACTTCTCATGTAGGAGTAGCTCGATATAAGTTATTATGGTGGGTAAGATTACTTACACAGCCAGCAAACTAACAATGTTTAGACTTTCCTAATCCAAACTACTATTGTCCCTGTAATGATAACAATAGTGCTCATGCATTTGTTAAGGCTTACCTGTTTTTTCTCTTCTCATCTTGTGACTGATGGCTGACACCCAGTTTTAGGATGGTTGGCAAGTGTTTATAAGTAGCATTGGAGCCAGCTAGACCAGACACACCTCTTTGATCTCTTGGCTAAATCAAGAGCAGCCGTGAGTATAAAATACACCAGGCAACTCCCTATACTGTTTTAGGACTGATCTGACAGAAGTATGAAATCACTGCAATTTTGGTTTTTTTGGGGGGTGGGATGGTGGTGGATTCGGGTGGGGTTTGGAGGCTAATCTTTTTTGGTCCATGACCCTTTCAAGAATTGGGTGAAAGCTGTGGTTCCATGTCCATATATACATAAATACAGGATTTTATCGAACAATAAGGGAATTCATAGAGTGAGCTGTAGTTCAGCGTAGGAGTATGTATAGCTTAAAAATATTTTCTCAAAATTGTTATATTGTTATATTTTGTGTAGGCTAAAATACCTGTTTTTGAAATAATAAAGTAACATGGCAATGTATTGGCAGATGGGGATATTGCCAAAAAGAGAACTTTGTCTTCTGTGATTCCTCATTGGGATCATAACATATAGTTTTAATCGTCAGGGAATGGGTATTTTGTTTTTTCGGTTTTTGTTTTTTTAATATCAAGCAAAAAATATTTGAGGAACATTTCACTGGTTTTCCTGAATCTTTCTATTGAGGCAGAGGAGCATGGAAGATAAGTACCTCATCCCAGCAGCCCTGCAGCTCTTCATCCAGAGATGGAAGGACAGACGTTCCTTAACCATTTGCCAAAGGCTGAGCCCAGTGCCCTATTTTTCCTTTTCCCATTCATCTTGACATCTCCATCAAGAAAGAAAATTTTCCTTTTTGCTGGAAGTTCTTGGAAAAACTTCATGATTCTTTTATTCCATCTCCTTTGGGGTTAAGGAGAGCTGTTATTTCTGACCTTATTGTCAGGGTTTCTTGAATTTTTAATGTTTTAATACTGTCAAGTTGGCTGTTTTTGCTGAATCACTAACGCAGAAGGTATTTTGTCCAGCTACCTAAGCAGTAAAAGCATGCATGGAATGCTGTAGAACCAGTGTTGGGCTTTTTCTCCTGCACAATATATTAACTAAGCAGAAAATTTTAAAGAACAAAGACAATAAAAGTAATGTTTGTTAGTGGTAGTTTGAGATATTTCAGGAGAGATGAGATGTGAAGAAAAGCAATGGCCATATTTAGAAAGCTGCCTCAAACCCAAGAGTATCTATTGAAGTAATCTTGATGACAGACTTTTTTCCTCTTCATGAATCATTGTATTCCTATAAAAGCGAAAATTCCTCTTCATCTAAACAAATGGCTTCCACATCTGTTTTTTAGTTTCTCAAAAGGGTGTCGTCGGCTTGCATTTTTTTAAAAAGTGTTTATCTGTTTAAAATGAACTATCGTCAAAAGCAGTTTATACATCAAATTCTAAGTTGTTCTTCAGCTTTTAAGAATTAGTTGAGAATGATCTGGTAGTGATGGTAGTGATATAGGGAAAAAAGAAAACATTCTGTTTTCTGCATAGGTAACTTCTCTCTGGCCAAACTCCTTCATTTTCCTTGATTACGTTTAACTTCACATGCTGTTTTGGTTTGGGGACTGATGGAGCAGAGACCCTTGTCATGGGTAGCACATCTCATTTTAATGCTCTGATCTGAGAATTCTGAAAAGTCAGTATTTTCCATGTCAGTAGTAGGAGAATGAATCTGTTAGTCCTGTGACTAAAAACTGATCTGTAGTTTCTTTTTTAGTCCCATAGTCAGTTTTCCCCCACCACATCATAACCAGTTCGTAAAATGCTGTACATACTCTAGGGTTTTGGTGTTATCTTTTTTAGTTACGAGTTTCTTCTTGTCTGACAGGCCACTGTGCCCTTGAACCCATCCTGTCTTTAAAAATAAAGAATGAGAAGCAGCTGAAGCTTCGGCTCTTTTGCAGCTGACAGGAATCTGATCTACTGCTTGGATTCTTTATCTGGGTACCGACATGCCAGCGTGGCTCTTTCTAGCCATGCCATGTGCAGTCACAAGGTTTAAGAGGGCGGGCGCACAGGAGCTTGTCTCCAGGGGAAAGACGGATTTTTTTTTTGGTACGTAAAAGGTCAGCGAGAAAGTCGGTAGATCAGCACATGGGATCTTCGAGCAGGTCACAAGACTCCAGGCTTCTTAGCACTCATTGGAATTTCTGGGCCATGATGAGGCTTTGTCTTTCAGGAGGTTGCACAGGCTCCTCCTGCCCCCTGAGCTACAGCTGTCTGTTCTGTCAAAACAGTGTCTTGCACTGAGGTCAGGGTTCTAGGAGAACTGTGCGGTATTTGATGTTCCCCAACCAAAGTAGGGACAAAGGCAGTTAATCATTTGTGACTTAGTTTCTCTTGAAGGGTGTGAAAAATATTGCTTGAAAACCAGGGGAACCCCTCTCTCACTGCTACTTTTCTTTGGTTGGATAGGTATAAATCATTAATAACAAGTGGCACCAAACTGCATGAGAGGGGACACACTCCCCAGTCACGAATGCAGAAGAGGGGCAGGAAGAGGTGCTATAAGAAACTTTAGTTGCGAAGTCAACTGATAGATGTTCAGTCTTCCGGTTGAGCTCATCGCTACCTCAAGGAGGGGTGCCACTGCAGAGATTGTGCTGACCATTTGTCAAGCCATGGCCTGTAGGTGTTTTGGTCGCCCACAAAAGGGCAAAGGTGCTTCCTCTTTTTGAACTTGTGCTCAAGCGTAATACAATTATTTGTAATAGGCACTAGCCACCTATTGGGGTCTTTCTCATTAAAGACCACTGCATGGAGCCTGGCTGGCTGTGGCAGCTTGCATCAGATTTGTCAGTGGCCACTGGCTTGTGTGACACCTGCCAGCGGTGACAAAGAATGTAGATCTGATAACTGAAAGGGAAAGGAAGGCCCTGGAGGAGGAACAAGGGCACGGGAGACCCACAGAGCACCATCACTGTGGTTTGGGCACCAGCTTGCCTCGTTTCTTTTTTCCTCCTGCTGCCCCTTCATGAGTGGCGCCGTCGGTCTGATGTGTTCTGTTGACATTTGCATGCTCACGTGGCTTTGATGTATTCACATATTGTGTCTCTGTTGAGCATGGACTTTCTTGTACCTAAAACTTCCCATGTCCCCTCCATTTTTTTTAAGTATGTATCTCATTTATTTTTTTTAACTTTACAATTTTTTTATTTTATATATTTTTACATCGTTTTTCATTTCTGCACAATGTGTGCATTTTCATCTTGGTTATAGTCCCTGTTCAATTCCTACCACCCTTGTTTTGATCCTACTCCCTCTTCCTCCCCCTGTAGTGTGTCTCTGTTTATAGTTGCTTGTTGCTTGTTGATTTTTACTTTATTATAATTAGTCTTTTTCCTGGTCCCTTATTAGGTTTTCTAAATTCCTGCTATGAGTGAGACCATCTGGTATTTTCCTTTCTGGCTTATTTTGCTGAGCATGATCCCTTCCAGCTCCATCCATGTTGCTGCAAATTGCATGAGTTTATCTTTTTGATTGCTGAGTAATATTCCATGGTGTATATGTCCCACATCTTCTTGATCCAGTCATCTATTTTTGGGCATTTGGGTTGTTTCCATAGCTGAGCTATTGTAAATAGTGCTGCTATAAACATAGGGGTGCAGGTGCCCTTTTGAATTGATGTTTCTGTGTCCTTTGGGTAAATACCTAGGAGTGGAATTGCTGGATCATATGGCAGCTCCATCTTTAGCAGGTTGAGGGATCTCCACGAAGCTTCCCATAGTGGTTGGACCAGTTTGCACTTCCACCAGCAGTGCAGGAGAGTTCCTTTTTCTTCACATCCTTACCAACGTTTGTTGTTCCTGGTTTTTTTTTAATATGTGCCGTTCTCACTGGTGTAATATGGTATCTCATTGTAGTTTTGATGTCCCCTCCATCAAGCATCTTAGCTTCCATTTGCCTCCCTGTGATCTGCATTCAGATGTTCACAGGCATAGCAGATTCATCAATTCCAAAACTGCCCTTCTGGTTCTGCTCCCCAACCCGTTCCCCCTTCTGGATTTCCTGTCTCAATGAATGATGGCACTGTCTACCCAGTTGTTAAGCAAGGAACATGGAAATGATCCTTGACTCCTTGCTCTTCCTCATGCTCCAAATCCAGCCAGTTGCCAAGTCCTCTAGATTCTATTGCTGTGTTGTTCTTTAAGGCTCGTTACTTTTCCCTGCATGTTGCACCCTACCCCTCACCCCTTGTATTTGCCACATATTTTATAGCCAGAGACCTATTTATGCTGTTAGTCTGATTATGTAGCCCCGCTCCCCCATTTCACATCCTTAATACGGTCCTTTGCAGTTTGGCCTATCTTCCTCCTCCTTCCTGCTTTGCAAGCATTCTAGCCTCAACCATGCTTCTTATGCAAAACAAAACTTTTATTTTCAGATAACTTGCCTGAAAACTTCTATCACTTGGAGAATTTCCCTCTAGCCTTTGGATCCTCACCTACTTTGGATCCTTTTCCTACTATTCCCTATAACTGACCTTCTTATACAGTCTATTCCTGTGAACTTTCTTCTAACTCCCTCCCCAGGGACTCCATTCTATGTGTTGTGTATTTTTCCAATTGTATGTTTGATTCTCTACTAGAAGTTACACTCTATAGAGAGGAGGAATCATGTTGGAATCACTCACCTAGCTTGTTCCCTTTCACCTTGCTTGTGAGAAGTGCTCAGTAAATACTTGTAAGTACTTGTTGGTAAGTGAATGAATGAGTTTTCTTTTTGAGGTTCTAAGTGAAAGGAAAATAACAGTGCTTTTTATAATTCGTATCAAGTTCTGTGCCTTGACAAAATTAGAGAGTGGAAATGAAATGAAGTTCAAAAGCAAATGGGAATTTTATTTTTAGTAGTGAGCAGCCAGGTCCTGCTGTGCTTGGGTAGGGATACTTGGATTTCTCCATATTCTGCACCTCCATTGTAAATGGCTTTTCTCACCTTGATTACTGTATCTTTCAATATTTGTGTGGATTCTTCCCAAAGTATAGAATATGATGGGGTAGCTGAAGAAATGATTGATAAATGGGAATATGTGATCTGATCGATCTTAAATATAGAGAAGATGTCTGAAGATGTGTCCACAATGCATGTGTCTCTGGACAGGACAGCACAGTTGAAACGAGACCATCTTTCTAAAGGAAGAATTTTCTTTGAAGTGGGAACCCTCTATTTTAATCACAGCTTATTCATAGAATCTGGTTTTTTAACTTCTAATAAAATCAGTGAGGGGCTGAGGAGCACCATTTTGTAAAAAAAAAAAAAAAGTTTCTGTTAGAAGGGCATATAGGAAGTATGATCATTATAGAACAGAATTGAGTATCTAGCCCTGGAATTGAGCAAGGGAGTTGCCCTCTGAGGTGTTGGGCACCTTCTCGAAGTAGAGAGTGATGGTGAACCAGTCCCATGGCTATCACATCACACACCAATCCTGAAAAGGAGCTCTCCAGAAATCAGCAATGCTTCCATCCAAATGGTGGCAGCAACATGATACTGCATCATCTCCAACTTAAGGTTGTTCTCCAGGTGCTCTCCAGGTGTGCTTCAGACCAGGTGCTTAGTCATGACAGTGGCAACTAGTTACATCTGCCCTTTGTGGTGGCCAGGAACTCAAAGTTTTCTAGTCAGATTTTCCCATGACCTCAGTTATAAAGAAAATGTTGCAGATTCTAGAAAATGCTAATGTCCTTTTTAGCTGTAAGTATTATCTTGATTGCAGTGCTTCAGAATTGCCCAACTTCATTATCTGAGCATAACCAGCCTGACGCCTTCTTCTCAAATAGACAATTATGATCAATTAAGCACTTTCAGGCCTTATAGAATACTTAATTTTATTAGTCAATTATTTGTGCTTTGAAAGAGTTAATGGTAGCTACCCAAGCCATTATTAGAAATTAGAATGTCCCAAAATAGAAAGGCTATTTCCTTTGTGTATGGTACTGCAGTGGAAAATGCCAAGCATAGTTTTTACTGAGTTAAAGGGTGAGGGGAGGCGGGGTGGGGGAGAAAGTTACATGTAAATCATTTAGCCATTAACCTAATGGGTGGATTTATAAATCCTATTACTATAAGCCCTTTTCATTTCCACTGAGGCCTGGTGCAGGCTTGATCCCACTAATGTAAAATTCATTTCGTCTAAGTGATTACTAAAGTAAGTAAGACACTTTGAGTCAATTTTAATCAGGTTGTGTGCAACTTGCCTGATCTTGGTGTTCACTAAAGCGCGGACATAGTTTGGCCGTATTTTAATTAGCCCCCGGATGAGTAATGCAAGGAGTCAATCACGAAACCAAATCTCTGAGCCTTTTGACATGTACATGTTTTTCTGTGAGGAAAAGACACTGTAGGGGCCAGCAGCCCTCAGTCCAAAGCAAGAGGCCAAGACCTTTGGGTAGAGTGTTGCTAGTCTCATGGACATTAGATGGATTCTTAAAAAAAAAAAAATCCTGAAAACTCTGCTTTTCTGGCTAATTGGACATCTTCAATGGTACTTACATTTAACAGAATTGCTATTTTAAATTTGATGAACTACATGTACCCACTACCTGGAAAAATGCATATAGGTGCACATTCATATTTTCTCTTGCAGTGTCAGGGATTTTCAGGTTTATTGACCTTAGGTTAATATCTCCTGCTCTAGTTTCAATCTTGGTGTCTTAGGGCTCCCCGCACCCAGGAATTTAATATTTAAGAGTATAGGCTCGTACTTGAACTCTTATGTCTGTGAGTAGATTTGGCTCAAGTGTGCTTTAAAGCCAGCTCTACAAGTTCTCCAGGGTCCTGAGTCAGATATAATCCCAAGTATGGCAGTACTGTATGTGAGTTCAAGTGCAACACGGGATGTGAGTTTCTAAACTGGAGGTTGGAGTGGAGGAGGAAGAGAGAGTAAGACTGTTGTGAAAAGAAGTTTTCTTTAAAGCTGAAAACAGTTTTTTGAAAGTTGAAATATAAAGCATATTTTAAAAAAATCTACAAGGTGAATGAATATTTCTGCTGGAAACAAGAATTTAGAAGACAAGAAGGAGCTTCGCTTTTCATTTCACATCTTCAAAGTCATTTTAGATCAAAATTAGACCCTGTAAAACTGTGGAACAGTAATTGAGAGGGAATCATAAATATCATCAAACGTATCTGTTGAGGAGGAGAAACTTTTCAGAAAGCTTTGTTTATTCAAAGTGCTTTACGTTTACACATGAGCTACCAGAAGGTCTAGGCTGTAAATTTAAAGATTTAAAATCAGTTTATCTGGAAGCAAGAGTTGTCAGGGAGAGGTGCAATTTTAATGACGTTTCTAATGAACAGGCCTTTATCATTGGGGTAGAAATTCATTTCTCTTGAGTGAGTATTTATCTAACATCCATTTGATTTGAAGGTGGGATTAAAGTTGATTCACTCTTCCTCCCAAGCTGGCATTCTGATTTAACCTGTGTGTAGATTTTTTTAGCTTCTTTTTTTTTTTTTATAGAGGCATGTTCTATTTATTTATTTATTTACTTGTTTGTTTGTTTATACATGCACTGGGTACAGTCAGAAATGCGGGAGGGTGAGAGAATTCACCAAAGCAGAGCCGGGAGCAGAGCAGGCAGAAGGACCGAAGTACACTGCTGAGGGGAGCAGCGGGCGGCAGGAGAGGTCTGCGTGCCATGTGGGACCCTCCTCCGGTGGCCGGGGAGCAGCCGGGGAACAAACCGGTGCCGCAGAGGCTGCAGGCAGCTTCTCAACCCAGCGCTCAACCGCTGTGCCACCAGGGAGGCCCAACCTGTGTGTAGGTTTCATCGCTGCTCTCTGTAACCAGCTCAGGGGCCTGTTGTGGAGATGCACTTGTCAGTCTAAGACTGCTCTTCTTTAGCTGGACCTCTTGCTGTTTGCCTCTTTTTACTAGAGTCTGAGAAATAAATATTTATTGAGTTACTACTGCGTGCCCGACAACGTGTTAGGTTTAATGGCTAAATATGATCCCTGCTAGTAATTTACTTACAATGTCTTCATCTTACCTTCTAGAACAGAGTGGCATGCTGTGGGATACACAGAGTGTTTGGGGGGTACAATGGACTAACATTAATATCACTAGGTGGGGGAGGTCAGATAAGGATATTCTGACTTAAATTCTTTGTGAAAGATGTCCCTGTTGGAAAGTAACAATACCTAACATTTATTGAGCACTTAGGTAGCAGAGACTGTAGAAATCTTTTTACATGTGTGGTTACATTTGATGCTCACAGTAGCCCTATTGTAATGAAGCTCTTACCTCCATTTTGCAGTCCCAGAATTGGTGGCTTAGAGAAGCTATTGTGTGTCTGATCGGTTTGCAAACAGTGTTGTTACACTTTGAACCCAAGCAGCCTGTCTTAGTCAGGATTCTCCAGAGGCAAAACCAATAGGGTGTGGGTAGGTGGGTATGTATGGGGGGATTTTATGTATATTAAGGAATTAGCTCATGTGATTGTGAGAGCTGACAAGTCTGAAATCTGTGGGCATGCTCACAGGTTAGAGACCAAACATGGAACATGAGTTGATGTCCAAAGACAGCTAGTCTGCAGCAGAATTTCCTCATCCTTGGGGGGACCTCAGTGTTTTCTCTGAAGGCTTTCAACTGATTCGATGGCGCCCACCCACATTGTGATAGGTAGTCTACCTAAAGTCTACTGATATAAGTGTCAGACTCATGGAGAAAGAAAGAACTTCACAGTGCTATGTAGACTGTTGTTTGACCGAATATCTGGGTATCATGACCTAGCCAAGTTGACACAAAATTAGCCACCACCTAGCCTAATGTCCCAGCTGCACTTTTAACCACTGTGGGGAAATGGCAGGTTGAGGACCCGAAGAAGGACAGCACCTCTGAAAGAAGGCTGTGGTCTGCGGTGTGGGACTTGTTTAGAATGCATGCTTTTGGAACAGAGACTTGAATACAGGCATGGAGAGAGAAAATGTTGAATCATAGTGTAATATCACTGGTTCTCAACCAGTGGAAATGTTGTGGGTCCCTCTCCCTCAGAAACAGTTGGTACTATCTTGGGGGAACAATTTTGGTTGTCAAAACTGGAGCGTATATATGTGTGTGTGCGTGCATGCGCGTGCATCTGTGCTCTGGCATCTAGTGGGTAGAGACCAGGGACAGCCCTCCATAACGAACAATTACCGGATGTGAAATGTCAGTGGTGCCTCAGTAGAGAAAACTTGATGTTTGTGTAGATGTGTATACGTACACTCTGGTGTGGAAAAGATACCTAGCACGACGGAAGGTGTCATGTTTTCATGTACTATAAGTATACCCACCCACTTACATGAAGTGCATAAAGATGTATGCAGACAACTTGTGAGAGCTTACATGTTTCTAGTTATTTTGCAACCACATAGTCCTCAAAATCAGTCTAGAATATGGAAATATACTCTTGTAATGCTGATTATCTTTGTGGGTTATATTAATGCTTCTTTTTTCTAATATTAAAGAAATGAATGTGGTTGAAATACAAAACAAGTAGTTATAATGAAGAGATATTTCTTTCTACATGTCAAACCTAGATTCTAGAATTTTAGAGCTGCGAGAATCCCCAACCTCTTCATTTTTTAAAAAGATTTATTTATTTGTTTATATTAATAGATGCGGGGGGTGGGGGTGAGAGGATTCACCAGAGACAGAATGGGGAACAGAACAGGCAGATTGACCGAAGTACACTGCTGAGGGGAGCAGTGGGTGAGACAGGAGAGGTCTGCTGCACCATGTAGGTTGCTCCCTGGCTGGCCGGGGATCGAACTCGTGCTGCAGAGGCTGCGGATCACTTCATAGTGCAGTGCTTAACCCCTTGTGCCACCAGGGAGGCCCAACCTCTTCATTTTATAAATGAGGATGCTAAGACCTGGAGGGGGAAAGCAGTTTGTTTGCAAATCATCTAGTTACTAATTGGGCAGCTTAAACCAGTACTCAGATTGCAGGTCCCTGACTTTTTTTTTTTTTTTTCATAACTCATATTGTGTGTAATGTTTTTTTCTTTGCAAAGCATGTTTTCTGCAGTTTTTCCTATTCTCACCTTGCTCAGGGAACTAGGTGGTAATATCATCCCGGTTTTAAAGAAGGAAAAACTAAGGTTTAAGGGCAGTAAGGAACCCAGTGTCATAGAAATGTTATGTGGTAAAGATAGAAAATAGGTTATTTACTAAATCCATGCTTAGCCCTTGCTCTTTGAGCATCTTATAGAGGAGGCATGCGTGTCAGAATCACAGGGACTAGGAACATAGGGGAAAGGCAGTCTTATAGCATGAAAATGAAATAAATATTCACCAAGAACTGAGTAGTCCTGCTGGAAACTGCTAAAATTGGGGATAGGTAAAGATTAGATAATGGTTGGACTTCAAGTATCATAATATTTATATTTCTCCTACTTTTCTCTTCCCTATCGTTCAAAACCACTCATTTTCCTACCCCATTATGCTAATGTATTAAAAAAGTCTTTCCAGTTTATTTCTAATTTTGTCATTAGTAACAGAAGAATCCCAAAGCCATTGAAATTTCACTTGTCATTCTGTTTTCATGCATTATTTGTTGAGAATTTGACCTGGTCCAACATTTTCTTAGTAGAATTTCTGTTGTGTTTAGTATCTGCATCATATGCCAAAGTGCATTTCTAGGGGGTGTAGCTCAGTGTTAGAGCATTTGACTGCAGAGTGGGTTTCTTGTTAGAGAATATCACTGCAATATACATGCTTTTGGATGGGAACTTGGAACTTGTTTAACTGTGGAAAGTTGGTGTTTTCTCTCGTTTAATGTTACTAAGCACTGTTTTGGTGTGTAATTGTATCTAGAAAGATTTCATCACCTTTGAATGCAATGTAGGACGCCTGTATTCTGTCCTGACAAAAAACAAGACCCTGACTTTATCTGGCCTTGATAGGAGAGCCTGTAAATACACACCTCTGTAAGTAGTTGGCCTTAGTTCGTGACTGTTATTAGCCTGGCATAACAAACATGCTCTTTCTGCTTAGTAAACTACATTGTATTTTCTTTAGGATACGATGTTTTGAAATTGATTTTATAGTTCCTTTTCAGTTCCCACCACCCTTCACCCAGCCTTCAGAGGCTCAGATTGGGGTTAAGACACCTTTTGGTATTATTTTCATTATTGCTCTCCCCACCCCCACCTCACTCCTTTCCTGTTTCCCCTCCTCTTTTCCCCTCACGGCACTGTTCTGCAGAGCCTGCAATGATTGATATGATGGCAGTGCTGTCATTCTTTTTAACCAAAAAAAAAGTCATTTTTGTTCTAGTTATTTTAATAGAGTCCCATTAAAGATGTATTGCTGACTGAAATATCGGCATGAAGGGCTCTCACTGAGCTGAGCCCAGGAATTAAGAAGTCAGGAAATCGGCTGCTGCATTGCAAGAGAGCCTTGTGTGACACCGAATCTCCTGATTGGGGAGATCATTACTGCTATTATGACTCGACTTGCGTAGGAATTTTAAATTCCATCTGAATGTCAGTAATAACCCTCTTAGCAAATTATCCTGAATAAAATCACGAAGGCATTTTATATAATAGGTGTTGAATTACTGGATAGATTTGCTAATTAAATACTCTTTGTTCTGCTGCAGTTGACATTACAGGGTAAGATCTTGAACAATTATTCTCAACAGCTGTACTTTGTTAAGGGAAAAATTAACCACAAAGTTTATTTTTTTACACTTGAAGTTGGCAGATTTTTGAAATGTGCTTGAAAAAATTCCATCATCCAATTGGTAATGAGTAGATAAATATGCAGGTGTTGCTGTGAAATCAGATAACTGCAGACTGCCTTATTAATGAATTTAGCAAGGCTTTATAGCCCTGTTTTCTAGCTGTTGGCACTTATAAAATGATTTTCTGTCAGAATGGGTAGCTTTAATATTAGACATGTCACTTTGAAGTGAAGTTATGAACGGTCGTCTTGTAATCACTATACCTTGTGTCCAGTAGACCTTTCTGGATACCTGTGGCTTTTTAAAAGAATGCATTTCCTTAATGGGGAAAATATCTGTAATGTATAAGTTTTTTAATGTTGGTTTCCAGAACATTCATGGGCTTTTAAATGAGGAAGTGTGAAGCATACTGGGAAAAAAAAAAAAAAAAGAAACCTAAGAACCAGTTTCTGTCAAGCTCTTGACTAGTTATTACTTTGGGCAAAATCCCAGAATTTGAGTTTCTTCATCTGTAAAATGGGATTTATAATACTGTCTTCCCCTTAGGGTATTCATTCAGCATTCCACAAATAGTCATTAATAGCTACCATGTTCCAGACCCTCTGGTAGATTCTAGGAATTTAGTAGTCCACTGGGCATCCAACAGCTGAGCCCTCCCCAGTGAGCATTTTCAATTGAGGGCATCTTTGGGATGATCCTGATGACGAACTTGGGTGGAAAGCATTGGATTGACTGGGGTACCTACCATCTACCACTGTTCTGTTAAAAAGAATGAAGAGGCAGGGTCAGCTTGGTTGTGGGATGTCTGGTATAGAATGGAGTGAAGAGTTAACAAGCTGTGAAGAGGACCTTGGGCCTAAGACACAGAATATTGTCACCAGTTGCTGTTGAGATCCACTGGAAAGATGGTGATTAAAATTATCCTCAGATATGGGTACATCCTCTGTGGAGAACTATTTAGCTCTCGTTACCGAAAAATTTGGAAACATCACATTTGACCCAATAAGTCCTCTTGTAGGAGTTTATCTTGTTACTGGCAGATTGGCTTGTTGAAGTGAGGTTATAAAGGTAAAATTAGAAACCCCTATGTGTTCATTAATGGAGCACTATTTGAAGAATTCATGATTGAGTTACTCAATGGAGTACTATGTAGTCATTAAAAACAACAGGGCAACTCTTTATGTATAGATATGAAATAATCTCTAAGGTAAAATACCAGGTGAAAAAAGCATTTGCAAGATAGTCTTTATAGTTTGCTTAATTTTCTACTGTTTCTGTGCGAAACAACCACCAAGCGATCCCTGCCACCAAGGAGAAAACTATTGTGGATTTGCAGATTGTGCATGGACATGGTTGTGAGTTGGTGGCTGTACAGAGTGGGGTGGGGGATAGATCTAGAGGTAAAAGTTCATTTTGGAGGTGCACTCAGGAATGACATGCTGGGCTTGGTTTACATGAAAGTAGAGTAGAAGAAATTGGTTACTGCAATATGCAAAAGGTTGATGGATTACTCCTGAGGAGTTTTACTTAGCATCTTTAACTTGTGGAGTTGTCCGTTATGACGAGGAACACTAAACCTAGCAGGGCGTAAGGGGAGAGGGTGAAGAGAACTCGTGGTCAGTAGTTCCATCCTCATTATGATGAACTTGGCTTGGGTTGATCTCATTATCGGCCTTTCCCCTAAGGAATTGTCAGGTATTCTCCCACAGTGCATTTCCCTGGGATTTAAATATTTAAAAGGTGAAGTGGAGGAGAGTGAATGTTTTTGTTTATGTGTAAACTCAATTTTAGTGCCTGGTAGGAAAGTCATTAGGATTACTATGAGAACTATCAGTCACCTAGCAGTTTCTTGAGTGCCTGTTTCATGTGACACCTGGCTGGAGGCGCACACATGTGTTCTGACCTCTAGCAGCTGGTCGCCTAGTTGGGGGCGGGAGGAGTGAAGTCAGGGGTGAGGCAAACTGTGAACTGTACAGAATGTGATTGCCATGATGTTTAAGCCACTGGTCCATTAACTTTTCCCATTACGCAAGACTCATCTTGGGAGCTTCTTTAAGAAATTACTGGGGATGGGTATTTTTATTTTTTACATATCCCCAGGTGATTCCAGTGTACAACCAGCCACTGTTAAAACCACAGGCTTAGCCTAATCTACTCACCACCATCCAATCCCTACCCCCCCCCCCAATCAGGGAAAGAGTTTCCTTCCCCAAGAACACAGAACAATGAATGCCTGAACTACACTGGGAGACAATAATAAAGGGAAGGGGCAGTGAAGTGGAAAGTAGGGAGTTCATGTGGAAGAGATCTCAGGCCAGGGTTTATAGGGGACTAATATGAAGGACAAAGAAAGACAAAAATGATGCCAGGAGTTTTGAACTTAGCTGATAATGACGATTGGAGGTAGGAAAAAGAAATATAGATGAAGTAAATCTTCTGTGTGGCCCTTTGGAAAAATGACTTCTGGTTTAGATTGATGCTTTGGAAGGTGGGTGCTGGAGGAGAGGTAATAGAATGGAGGGATGAAGGGCCCATGCTCACTTGGTTTTATATCTTTGCTCTGTCACTTACTTGGACAAATTAATTGCTCCCCCCTTCTTTGCATCTAAGAAATGGGAATACAAATGAGAGTTCTCTTTGGGGGTTGTCAAAAACTGAGAAAATGCATGAGATAGTCTTAGCATAGTACCTGTGTGTGCTCCCACCCACACACACGCAGAATACTCATATGTCATAGTAACTACTTGAGGTCTTCATTTGTTAAATGTGTGTTACTTTTGATCTGGTCCAAGATAATTTATATCCTTGTGTATCTAGATCCACATTCTAACCTGCATGTCTCTTGTCTTAGGAATATATGGACCTGAGGAGAGACCTATCTATCCATATTACTGATGTATTTGTTTTCACTGAATGTTTACTGGGCCTCACCTTTGTACTGGGCACAGTGCTAGCTCCAGAGAATATAGTGGGGCTCTTTCTATCTTCAGGGAATTTAGTCTAGAGAAGAAATTAAAATCTGGTGCATCTATATGTATGTTTTTCTTTTTACTTCTTAAGACCCTGAATACCATGAGTAAGAATTATCAGATTTGAAATGCTCAGTCAAGCTTCTTTTTTTAGCCAAGCAGTTCTATTTAAATATTAGTAATATGAATAGTTTATCTTTATTAAAGATAGATCATTACATAGATCTGTTTGCTATGCAGTGGATCTACTGGAATATCTCTGGCTAAGAATCAGCATAGAGGTAAACTTACTTTTAGGTTATATTGATACTGTTATTTTGAGAGTTGTAATTAGAAAACCATCAAAAACTTTAAAAATAGATGGAAATAAGATTGTTGGGCTGCCTATCTCCATGTGCTCACATTTATGTTTTTGTAATTATGTAAACATTAATCTCGACTTTTCTGGTTTCATTTAGATTTTGATGCACACTAAAGAGATGGTACAGAAGGTAATGCTGTGCATTTTCATCATATACTGACTCTTAAATATCATGCCTGGTGACATTTTTGTATTCAAGGAGAATTGCAACCCAAACAGACTTGGAAATGGCTTCTTGGGATGCCTAGTTCACGGCTTTAATCCCTCCTAATGGATTATAGCTTTTTTCTTTTACTAACCCTGATATGATCTAGCCGCTGCTTGAAGCCTGTATCTGAGTGTTTCAAGCAAATTAGTAACAGTGCTAATTAGAGTTTACTTCCAGGCCTTTATACAGTATGTGCTCTAGTGTTGTTTGTTATGATTGATTCTTTTTGGCACTCTTCATAGCCTACTGAATACCATTTGAAGCTGTTAATAATTTAATATGGATTTCTGCCCCTGAGTTTAAAAAAGCCATGATGTTTCTGCTTCATAAAGTGCTGTGACCACTAAGCTGTGGCACAGGGGGTAACAGACCTTTTCTAGTCTCTTATCCTTCTTTATATGATTCAGTTCCACCTTTTGTTTCAGTTGAAACTAGGAACTCCCCTCCCACTCCACTCTCTCTGTGTTAAGAAATTTAGGGGAGATTTTCTTAATGTGGTAATACCTGCCTTCCTAGTTTATTGGGGCTTAATCTTCAATTATACACTGTGGCGATATGGATAAGAATAAACTTTTGAAAAAAATCAGTGGAAACTGTAATTTCTGTAGTATGGAAAAATCTTATGTTGAATTGTCTAATGGTCGCTACTTTTATTAATTTTCATATTTTTTGCCTTTTCTTAGATGAATCTTGAAGTTATTTATGGAGATACAGATTCAATTATGATAAACACCAATAGCACCAATCTGGAAGAGGTATTTAAATTGGGGAACAAGGTGAGATAAT
Organism: Talpa europaea; assembly: GCF_964194135.1. NCBI lineage: Eukaryota > Metazoa > Chordata > Mammalia > Eulipotyphla > Talpidae > Talpa > Talpa europaea. The sequence continues at coordinate 13,320,539 of NC_140081.1, forward strand.
TTGATGAAGTTATCTGTTTTATATACTTTGATATTCTGTTTTTAAAATGCAACTCAATAAATGCATTTATGTGTACATGTGTATGCTTCTGAAAATAATCAATTTAGTGCCTTCAATTCTTTGTTCTCTTTTTTTTAAATCTCTCTCCAGTTTGTTTTGAGGGCAAGAGTCAAAAGAAGTTGTATTTTCCTTAAATGATAGATATGTTTTACCTTTGAAAATAGTCTAAATGTGGTAAGTTTAAGATGTGATCACACTATTAGTACTTATCACATTGTCATTCCTGAGGAGAAATATGTCTCCAGGACTACTCAGATGCATTTTATGCCCTCATAGTGATGGATAAATACCTACTCAGCTTCATGCCTATGTATACAAACATAAGTTTTACAGGAGTACTTAGAATATATTTGTAAAGGTAAGGGAACATTAAAAATAATCTTTTGTATCTCCCTAGTTGCAATTTATAATTAACAAGTATTTCTTGAGCACTTGCCATGCTGAAATAAGTCCCAGGAAATTAAAGCTAAGATGTCCTCTTACAGACTACCCACTTGTTACCTTTTTCCTCTGAATCATGTAAAATTTGAACTCTAGTCTTCACTTGAGCGCAAGCCTGGCATCTTGTACTCTTACTGGATCTTGAAAAGCCTTAGCCCTATCAATAAAGAGCAGGTGACTATTGGTTTATTTATTCGGCATGTAGTTATGTGCTCTTCAGGATGCTCTGGGAGGTACAGGAAAATCAGTCATTATTTTAACGGCCAACGTTTTACTCACTCTGGCCACATACTTGTTGGACTATCTAATATCTAATTAGTAATTTGAAGGTTAGTACATGTTCCGTTTTTAGGTGCAAAAAAGCCTATTTCATAAGTTTTCTGGGGCTGACCTTGCCAATTCTGTCCTCTGGTTGAGTGGGGTGATATATTTAGTCATTTTTTTATGTTTCTCTCCCTGTGCTTTTTCAATGTTTTTGCAGTGTATCCAACATAATATTTTGTTCCATATAAGCAGATAAAATGCATTTGGTCTTGTGTGACTTTAAGTTCTGTTTGTTTAATTCTTGGGCATTTGTAACATGTTCCTCTTCTCCCTAGTAGAAGTTTTGGGAGCTGGAATTAACAATTGAAATTTTCACAGGTAAAAAGTGAAGTGAATAAGTTGTACAAACTGCTTGAAATAGACATCGATGGTATTTTCAAGTCTCTGCTACTGCTGAAGAAAAAGAAATATGCGGCCCTTGTTGTGGAGCCAACATCAGATGGGAATTACTCCACCAAACAGGAGCTGAAGGGATTAGATATAGTTAGAAGAGATTGGTGTGATCTTGCTAAAGACACTGGAAAGTAAGTTCAGCTTTCATTTTTGCTTTTGTTCTCTCTAGAAATTTTAAGCATTGATATTGTGGGGAACACCTGTGATTCTGCCCAAGCACACCCTCCTTTTTTGTCATTATTATTGTGTATTAATCCTACTCACTTGGCATGGAATTTTACTGATAGTTTACTAAAATTTAGAAAAAACCAGACTCGTTCAGTAAGAAATGCTTGATGCAGAAATGTGTGAGGAGTGTTGACTTTTGGTGAGTGTAAGACTTCACATTTTAGATCCTTACAGAGTTAGTTTGTGTTTGTTTTGTTTTGCCTTAAAATTCCTGTTAGAAAGTGGGGTGTGTTTTGTCCCTGAATCTTCCTAGAGCCTCTTTAATAATCTGAGGGTTAAGGTCTCTCTCTGTGCAGTGACTTCAGGTGTTCTGGGATTCAGAGAGGGCCACAAAGGAGACTTTGTCCCCTCCCCTATCATTTGTGTGGACAGATTCTTCCTAATCTCAGATTAATCTAAGAGCAAGTTCTCAAATCCCACATGTCCCTCAGAAATAGTAAGCAGTGTATCCGACTCCTCCCCCCAAGCTTTGTACCTGAGACTAAAGATTGTGATAAGACCTCGTTTTTCTTTTTTTAGAGTCACATTAATTTCTACTATCTATTTAAAAGCAACAACTCTTTAAGTACTTAATGTACCATCTTTGAGACATTCCTGTTTTGTGAACCTGACCAATTCTGAATACAGATGAATTTTTTTTCTTCAAACAAAATTTTAAATTAACTTTAATATTGCTGAATATCAGCATTTTCCACTTGTTTTCAAGTCTCCTCTTGCTTTGAAGTTGGGAGATTGAGCAATTGTTGCTTCTGCAAAACTACTCTTGATTAGACAAAGTTGATCATCCGAGTATAGGTCACTGTTAGCCTTTTCTGAAATGTAGTTTGAAATGCTTCATTGCCCCCAAATGTACCCAAAGATGAAAGTATTTTGTATAGACTGTCGATTAGAGTGTTCTCTTCAGCTTTGTGTTTTCTAAGAAAAGATGCATCATAATAGAAGTAAATTTCTCTGAGTTAGAAATGTATTAGTAATTAAAGCTATACAAATGTTTTTGTCAGGGTTCTTTTTCTGACAAATTATAATGCAGCTGTCAAACCCTCGCTCTGCATTTTCTCAAAAATGGATAAAATATTGGCGTCCTTACTCCTTTTTCTTTTTTCTTTCTTTTTTTTTGGGTCTGGTAGAATAGCATGAAGTTTTTGAGAGAGAGCACAAGGTTGGAGAACATAGCAATACAATGAAACTGAAGAAAGAATTTTGAAATCTTTGCTTTTTAACATTTGCATAAAGAACTTTATATATAAATTATTTGTCAACTGTTCCTCTTTGGGTGGAAAGGATATCTTGATATCAGAGATAATATCTTCGTGCTTTATGAGGAAAGTGAAATATTTGTCTTCTAAAATTTTAACATGAGTAGACTATAATTGCTTGTGAATTTTGTAATCGCAAAGATATGTGATGGATTGCACACTTTCCTTTATCTGCATTTTGTATGGAGCATTAACTGCCACATGAATGTATGTTTAAGGGCAGACTTGGCATTCCAAGGTTGGTAAACCTTCGGTAGAGTAAATGTTAAAGACAAGTAGTAATGGCCTTTTGGACATTAACCCTCCCCGTTAGCTTTTAATACAGTTCTTGTCTGTCTGTGTGTTAATCTAATGGCATTTAGCTTCCCGTTCTTGCATTTATTACGATACTTAAAAAGAAAAAAAAAATCCAACCCTTGTCTTTTTTTGCAGCTTTGTCATTGGCCAGATTCTTTCTGATCAAAGCCGGGACACTATAGTGGAAAATATTCAGAAGAGGTTAATGGAAATTGGAGAAAGTGTGCTAAATGGCAGTGTCCCAGTGAGCCAGTTTGAAATTAACAAGGTAAATGTGGCATTTATTGCTGAGCCCAGCTGCTGCCATGTGTTTTTCTCCTCCTTCAGATAGTTGAAGAACCACCTCATACTTGCAATTGAAATGAATTCTAGCTGGTGATGAAAGCTGCTTAACAACTATCTCACAGATCCAGCACGAGCGTACTGCTCTTCCTCTTCCAGCCACCAGTCCTGCCTTGTCTGCTGCAGGGGCCTTCTCTCTCCGTTCTTGACACTGATTCGGAGACCTGTTTCCAGGGGTTCTGCTTGATGTTTTGGGGACTAGAGAGTACTACCGTTTTGAATAGTCCTCCTAAGTTACAGTTGTTTAGAGGAGGGAGGGAGCAAGCAAAGGAAAGAGAAAGGGAGACAGACTTCACAGAAAGCAATCTTAGAAGCACTGTAAAAAGAAAGCTTTTTGGACAGTTATTTAGAAAATTAAGATGGTAGTAACACTTCTGTTCAAATTGCTTCAAAGTGCTTATGCTTAAAAATATATATGTTATAACTTCATGAACAGACTTAATCATTGAAAATAGGCAATATTTTTTCTTACATAATTTGAAAAAATAAAATCTTGGTTTCCCAAGTGCTGTGTAATACAAAATGTTATGTTACAGATTTTTTCCATTTATAATGAGAACCCTTACACATTCAGAAGCTAATTTTGCAAATACCATTTTACAATAAATAGATTTCATTATCAGAGTTCATACAAAAAATTAGATGACATTAGATGGAAGTTTTAGAATGAAAACTCATTCATAATACCCCTGTGCTAAAGTAATTCTTGTCTTTTTTGCGTATTTCCTGACTCTTGAAAACATTTTTACATTGTAGTAATTACAACATACATTATTATGAAACCTATTTTTATTTAATATAAACAGTTTTCCATGTTCCTGTAACACCATAAAAATCATGTTTATTAGTATAATCTCATATTTCATTGATAAATCTTAATTTGAATTTTTTGTTAATTTAACTTCTGCTATTGTAAATAACTACTGAATATCTTTCCTCATTTATCTTTTTGCTTTTGGATGAATTACTTTCTTGGTTTAGGTTTCTTGAGATGAAATACTGGAGTGAAAATATAGGAATAGCTATATGATTCTTGCCAAATTGCTAGGTAAAAGGATACTAATTGATAGCAAAATATGTATCCCAATTTTACCATATATTTGCTTGTATTAGTGATTATATCATTAGTGATCTTTAAATTAAACATTACTACCATAGTGGATATGAAACGATGTTTTACCTTTGGGTTTAATTTGCATTTCTTTGATTCCTAGAGAGAATGAATATTTTCTGTGCATATCCTTACAATTTGTATTTATTCTTAAGCAATTCATTTGTGTCCTACACCTTGCTGCAATGTATTTAAAGTCACAAAAGAAGATAATTATGTGTACATGAACAAGTACAAAATAATAGAAATAAGTATTCTAAGAAGATAACATGTACCTTAGCACTGTCTCTTTAAGTGAGCAGTGTACACCTGTTACTGTGGAATCATTTGTGCCCGTTAGAAGGTGATTTACTTTGAGATATCATTTTGTTTTCTTTCTCAAGAACTACGTGAATGAGAATTATGACTTCAGTTTCCCCTCTATCATATTTTTGATCCATTTTGCGATTGTATCCCTGACACTTGTCTACCTTAGAATTCTGGATATCACTCAGCTTCTGTAATTACCAACTTATAGAAACATTATTATTATTATTATTATCATCAGTAAGAATAATAGTTACATCTTCAGTATGATCGTGGATATGCATGCAGTTTTTTCTGTGACAGGACTGAAACTTTATATTTTTCATTTCAGTGGGTAGTAGCTGGCAAATAATAGTTGTTCAATGAGCATTAAAAGGATTCATTTGCTTGTTTAATCATCCTTCATCAAACACGGAATACCTCTTATTTACAGAGTGCTAGAATTTGGGTTATAAAGTTGAATAAGTAAGGATGGTTCATATTTTTAAGATGCTTATGGTCTGTCAGATAGTGTTTGATGTTATTTTTTAAATGAGAATTTTTGCAATTTTAGTGGAAGTATAGTAAATTCTGATGGATGTGAGGACTGCCTATATCATAATGATTCCTAGATTTGTTCACAGTAAGCTAGCTGTATGTCACATGTGATACATGTCCTGATTAACATTTGTCTGACTACTGTTCAAAACTTGTGACCAATTCAGTCTGTACATTCTACTGTTTTCTGAGGAGAGTGGAATGGAAGGGTCCATGCCACTGGTCATGAATGGTCTTAAAGCAGGCTCTTCTACCTATCTACCAACCTATCTACCTATGTGTTTTTTGATGCTGGTGTAGGGCTTGATAATAGTAGTGTCACCCAGGGTGTAGGTTCTTTTATCTTTGTAGAGATTTTAGCCTTTGTTGCCAGAAGGAACAGAAAGGTATTTGTGATTTTCTCGACTACCCCAGTCTTAGCTTAAATATATTTCATAAAGTAACACAAAAATACTTTATAGGTGATTTTTACAGCCCTGGCTAACTTGAAGTTTAAGCCCCCAGGGAGCATTTGGAGAAAGAAAAAATCAAGTCTTCTATATGTAATTTGTAAAATCCCCAAATAATGCCAGTCTAATAATTGGAAAGTATGTCAGATAAAATTCAGTTTCTTAACATTGCACTGAAGTGTAGTCAGTTGAAGAAGAAAATTGTTTTCTTAAGTAAAGTTATATTGATTAAGATTTCTGGAAGGTATTACCCCTTCAAGTCAATCAAGATTTCTCATATGCAGGTTTGAGGAGATTCAAATACTTGAAAAGTTTCCTAGGCTGTTTCCTACACTTAGTGTATGATTTAGAAAGTGTATATAGTGTAGGTAGTATAGCCTTGCTTGAGGACTGCTTTATTCTCTAGCAGTTCTCAAGTTGTGGTCATGGGATGCAGTCACATTCTTCAAATGAGGACCCCAAGAACTTTTGTTTATGTTGATGTTTACTGTGTTAGAATTTAAAACTGAGAAATTTCAAAAACATTTATTTTTAAATAGTAGTAAACCTATTATGTGGTTAGAAGAATAACATTTTGCAAGAAGAATAACTATTTAAAACAAAAAAAATGGCCAAAGGAGTGATGTTTTACAATTTTCCAAATCCTTTAACTGTCTCGGTGGGAAACATTTAGTTTCTCATATGATAGGTGCTTTTCATTGACGTATAGGAAGAAAATCATTTCACAATATGTAGTTGGTGAAAAGAGAAGTGTTGCAGTAATTTTTTTCAGGTAGTTGTGTGTATTCTTCTTTAATCTTACACCAAAACTTTGTAACTGGTATTTTCTTAAAGATTGTGATGTGGAAACCATATCAATGAACTGTCGATACACTCTTACATTAAAATCTGTTGGTGTATTGTACTTGGAGTGGATGTTTTATCCATGCATGCCATTATGCATGGGTAATTTGTTAATTATGAAGATCTTCCAAATATGCCTTTTATTATACATTATGAGAAATCACATTAAAAAATTTCCATTTATATCATCAAGACAGTCTTGATGTGGTGGAAACAAGATTTCCATAATTGTGACTTTTGTTTAAAAACTTAAAACTTATCATAGACAAGATACACTGTCAGTTGTTTTCCTTGCAGTGGCAGGGTCACTTGGTTCTTTTCTGAGTGTTTGTCTGCCAGGTATCCAAGTTATAATAACCGTATTGGCCTGTCAATCTTTCAGGTAAAAATTAAGTTCTATGACAAAGGCAGCTGGTTTAGCTTGCAACTCAAACAATCACACAAGTCCTTTTCCTGGAGCAACCTTCATTCTTTAGCATTCAGTAGGCATGCTTTGGGCATACTTCCTGTTTTGTCACACAAAATAGTACCTTATGCTCCATTGTCTACAGCATAATAAATAATTTTTATTGCTTCACCAAGAACAATTTTAAGTGACACTGGCTTTTAAAAAGACTGTGAGTGTGTGGTAGTGAGGAGAGCAGTAACTAGCACAGGTTGACGCTGCTACCCTGATTCATTCTTCTAAGGCACCGGCGCGTTTCCCGACCACTGCCTCCACTTCACCAAGTGCAAACAGTATTCTTGGGGAAAGAGTTTTGATCTTGCAACCCCCTGATGGGATATGAGGAATCCCAAGGTGACTGTAGAGCACACTTTGAGAACAGTTGATGTAGTCACCAGCACCCTCTTCCCTGTCCTCCTCCTGTCTTTTGAAACCCAGTCCTTGCAGAGTTAGATAGTCCCTTCTTCCCTTTGTGTGTATTGAGTTCTATTCCATTAGACTGTCTTCTCACCTCTCACCTTTAACGTCTTTTTTCTCTACCCAGAACGTTCTGATCCTATCACCTTCCTTAAAATCTTTCCTTCATATGCCAGCTTAAGTTTTTTTTCTGTCATGATTTCTGTCATTTCTCAGATGGAAGTGGTCTGGCTGCTGTAATTTTCTCCACAACACTTTGTTCATACCCACCAATGGCACATGTTGCTTATCGAAGGTGTGTGTATGTGTGTGTGTGTGTGCGTGTGTGTGTCGGGGTAAAGGGATGGGTGCTGTCTGCTAAAAGCAAATTACTTAGGGCCAGTGGCTAACTTTTGTTCATCCCACAGTACTTTACAGTGCTAGAACTTAGTGAATTATTACTGCAAAGTAAGGGAAATATTCTGCAAACAGTTGGTTACTACTCTATACCAAGTTCAGAGCTCTACAAATGCAGCTGTGAAGAGGCTGATGTATTCCTGTTCTCAGGGGGCTTACTTTCTGTTATAAACTCACTCATTTTGCCTTTGTCAACCTAAGTTGACAGTGTGAGTAAATACAGTGATTTCTGGTGCCTTTGGGATTGAGGTTGAGAAGCCTTTGAGAAACAGATCATTATGTCAGAGTGGCATTATGTATGAGTCCTAACCAGTAAATTCAGTGAGAGAATTGCAAACATTAGGAGACACTCTTACGCTGCCTAAGGGCTGATTTATAGTCTTAATTTTCTATCCAAGTATTATGTGCCACGGCCTATAAACTTGTGTTTCTTTTTTGTCAGGGATGCATCTGGTTATATTAGCCACTAAATGAACGAGAGTAGAACCTTGAGGATAGATGTCTAAAGTTTCTGTTTTCTATGTACGGTTTCTGTCATTTTTATGTTCATATGGATGGTATGATTCTAACAAAGATGTGCATAGTGTATATATGTATGAGAAAGGTTTCAGTTTGAAGTTTGAGCTTTTGGTTCTCTCTTTCTCTTTTAGGCATTGACAAAGGACCCCCAGGATTACCCTGACAAAAAATGCCTTCCTCATGTACATGTTGCCCTCTGGATCAATTCTCAAGGTGGCCGAAAGGTGAAAGCTGGCGACACTGTGTCATATATCATCTGTCAGGTAAAACTGGTGATTCTCAAGACTCTTGTATCACCTAAGAACCAACAGTGAAATGCACGCATTTAGTAGTCTTTCGAATAATTGATGCTGTAAAGAGCTGGCTTATTTTTACAGTTTTTAAAAATATCAGTCAAGAATATGACATTTTATCATACTTTTCATAAAACACTTAAGACCAGTGTTTTGGTTTACTGAATGATTTGAGTGAGAGAGGTTTTTGATAGTAGTTACTGTTTGAACCTTAAACATCTATGAAACTGTATGTGAGTTTGGTCATATATTTGGTCTTATATCCAGCAGAAATCTTTTCTTCCCTTTGCAACAGTTTCCATAATGAATGTTGGTAGAATAAGAGAGTAAGTGCATTTTCCCCTCATGTATGTTCAAATGATTACTTGAAAAAAAAAAATAAAAGGTTTTCCGGAGAAAAGTGAGAGTTCCTAAAAATACTTTCTAATCCGTTTCTCCTCCCCCCCCCCAATTTGTTTTGAGTGGAGGGGCCCCTAGAACTCATGTCCTTGCTACCTTTCTGTTCCATGAGGCAATCAAAGGGACCTGTAGGCTTTCTGGAATGCAGTTTTAAACCACTAACCAGCTTTGGCAGTGCATGCCTCTAACATTAGGTTAGGAGATAGGGTAGGACTGAAGAGCACCTTTGTTTACTTGAAAATGCTTAACTCCAATTTGGAACAAAGGAGAGGGCTCATCCTTCCCCATCTTAAAAGGTCAGTCATAGCCTTTGTCCAAAATTTTAAAAATTACTGTGTTTTCTATTAAAGGTCATAGTTCATTTGAGTAAAACTTTTTAATTAATTAATGCATCGTGTAATTACAGTACAAAAATTTAGATAAGCTTTAAACTTCATGGCAGTATGATCTTTGTTGAATTACACTCAATGTGTTTTAAAGTCAGAGTCTTCTCGAAATCTGAAAGTGCTCTGCTAATATCTGCTCGGTACGTAGAGGATGTACATAACAAATGATTTAAGTACATGGACAGGAATCAGCACTTGACTCTGTCTCCCTCCTAGGGTTACTCTTGATTAAGAACTGTTACAGAAAGCCAATTCCTGCAGGAAAATATTTCCATAAATGTCTGACTCACTCAAGCCCTTAATGTGCTTTGCATATTGCCTCTGACAAGTCTCATCTCAAAAAAACAATTTTCATATTATGCAAATAAAGATTTTGGTAAATAGGCTAGGTTTTTTTTTTCCCTCACTAATGTCTTCACATACATGGGAAAACTCTGAGATTATTAATGACAGGGGCAAATGGCAGCATACAACTTTGAAAAATTGTATAGGTTCTATAAAATAGCATCTAATAATAAAATCTTGCCACAATGATGTTTTGGCTAAATCTAGAATGGCGATGTGAGGTAGTGCGATTGATGTTTTTAAAAGTCAAGTTTATATTCCTTGATTGTCTAATTATTAGGTCTTATTTCTTCTTCAGGTCTTATTGACATAGAAAAGCTCAAAATGCTGATATCAGCTAATGTAGCACAATAATTTGTTTAATGTATTTTTGACAGTTTTCCTATCCAGTGGTGCTTGGTTTTAACTTGCTTGTTAAATGTTTCTGTTTATTCATTTCTTCTTCTCACTGTATGCTAAGAAAAACTGGAGAACTTAAATTTACTTTTGTCCCTAAGCAGTGGGACATGCCCACTTTTCAGCATGTTTGCTAGCCAGAATTACCTGCTCCTTTTGCTTTTAAGCACTCAATTATTCTTTGTATTTCATAGCACAGCCATGTTTTTGAAAAAGTATATATTATACGTCTTTAAGAGGACTGTAAGCAAATGTGCCATCTAAGAATAGCCTATCTCCTAAATAGGTTCTGTTTTCTTTAAAATTAGCACTTAGAATATAGTGTTCTACTGAGGACTTATTCAGACTGTAAATGCAGATGACATCAGAGAGTGATGTTCCTGGTATATTATAGTTTGTGCTTTTGTTAAATCTTTGTGAATTATTTGCTCAGGGCTTAAAAAAGCTTCCATACGTTGTTTTAATTTTAACTATTTAACTGTTACGAGATGTAATTTTCTAGGACATTCCACTCGTCACCCATTTAGAGTTTTTTCATTAGTTTCCTACCAAACATGACCATACAGTTTTTAATAAATCGACTATATCTTGTTGTCCCTGTGAAGTGTACTTTATAACGTTAACAAATTTTCACATGGGTACTTGATAGAAGACCAACACTGCTTTTAATCTGTTTGTAAAAGTGTCCGCATGCTATTAAATACACTGTGAAAATTAGGTCTTTGAGGGATGTATCTTATGTCATAGCCTAAACATTCATGCAACACAACACGGCAAAACCTGTCATCTTTTCAGTTCTCTTGAATTAAGTCTTGTTTCAGCTCAGATTTTTGAACTACAGTAACATGTTTGGGTTACTGTTGAAGTTAGTTTTTTATGTGGATATTTAACATAAAAACTTTAATACTGAGCTTATGCTTAAAAATTTTCAACTGCTTTTTAATAAACACACTGAGAAGATAAAATGATACATTGGACGGTAACTGAGGCACCTTTTTAAAAAAAAGCATTTTCCTCTTTATTCACCATTAAAACTTATTAGACTCATCATCATTTAAAAATTCATAATTCTCATCATCATTTAAAAATTTATAATTCTCTAAGTTGACCAGAGTTCATGTGTCTGTGAACGGGCAGTTGAAAACAGTTGTGCTGTTAAAAGACACTGCCCATGGTGGTTTCCCACTGTTTTTGTCGTTGGCTATCACCTTATTCACATCTAATGATTCAAACGATTAAAAGGACAACAATTAAGGCTGGTTAATTCTGCCTAATTTCTTTCACGGTGTTGTAAACGGCTGAAAAATATTTATAAGCAAGACTTTTAACCTGAGGTTCGCTTCTTTTCTGCATTTCATCGTATCTTAGAACAGGCAGAATCTGCCTGATAAACATCCCAGTTTGTTTCCATCCAGAGTCTAGCTACAGAAAGAGACTCCTGCCTCTGGCTTCTGGTAAAGACAGCCATGTGGAAGGTTGTCTCTTCTTTGCGTTGGGCGCTGCACTGAGACTGATTGTAGCAGGAAGGAAAGAATAGAATTCACATTATAATCAGTTTTGCAGAGCAGCTGAGCACTGTGAATAGTTATAATTGACTAGTCTGAATATTAAATTCTGTTGCTGCAGCAAGAGAAAGAGTGGAGGGAGTTGTTGGATGTTGGTCCAGTAGGGTGATGGCTTTTGCATTCACAGATGATGGTGACCTCACCTACAAGGCCGCACATGGGCCACTTACATCAAATTTTGCAATGTTTATTGTAATAAAGAGGTAACCCTTGAAAAAAGGCTCTCTGACCCATCTTCCTTTCCTTGAGGAAGGAAGAGCCAAGTAAACAGCACAAAGTGACACGTCCTTCATCCTAGTAGTCCGATATTATGCTGCTGGAACACAGCTGCTCCACCAGTGTGCATCATTGGTTTTTCTTCTATCTGTTAGATCTTCTACATTGGATATTACCTGGGGAGAGAGGTGGGAGTTCCTTACCCTGCCATTGCCTCTGGCTCATATGCTTCTCAATGATATATACAGCTCTCATGGAAAGTATTACCCCAAAGTATGTAAGATGATGCTAAGATAAGCATTCTTGCAGAAAGGGGTTGCATTAACATAATGAAAAGATGCATGTTTTTATTTTGGTCATCTGTCCAAAAAGAACTTTCTGATTAGATTGTTAGCAAGTCTTAATATGTTTCTGTGATATGGCAGGTGGAATTATTCAATCTTGCCATGCCATCTTGTTGGTTTCCTATTTCAACAAAAAATAGAACACAACACATGCTGGATTTACATTCTTGGATAGTGGGCAAGATGTTCTCCTTGATCTTCTACTCTTAGATGCATATGAAATGTCTGCCAGTAGGTCAAAAGGACTTTTGGTGCTTAGAATTAGACACATAGAATTTCACTTGTCCCCTCTTTTATCAAGTGTGTGTGATTGAGTTTCTCACACCTTTACCTGTTTCATGTCTTCTTGTAGGATGGGTCAAATCTCAGTGCCAATCAGAGGGCCTATGCGCCTGAGCAGCTGCAGAAACAGGACAGTTTAATCATTGACATCCAGTACTACCTGGCCCAGCAGATTCACCCAGTTGTGGCTCGGATCTGTGAGCCAATAGATGGAATTGATGCAGCCCTCATTGCAACGTGGTTGGGTAAGTGTCCCGAGACGCCAGGGCCCTTCACCTGGCAACTGTGGCATAAGCAGCCCTCCTCCTCCTGTTGGGAATCCTTTTATGGCGTGGAGCTGTGTCAGGCATGACTGTTTATAGGTTAGGGATTTAGTTTTGCACTTGTTTGGTTAATGTCTATTTCCCTCATAGACTATGACCCCAAATACTTGCTCCCTCTGTAACTATGTGCTTGCTCCCTAGTAGGCACTCAGGCAGTAAATGCTGAGGGAAGGTAAAAGAAAGGATGTAGAAGAGATTTTAGATGCTGTTATATGAGTTTACACTGTTGCAGCTTTCATTTGTGAATTTGCGGTAATGATATCTTGATTATTGATTCATCTTGTTCTGTCTCAAAAGTATTTTCATATAAAGTGAGAATACACAGCTCTCTAGCATTTAAAAGTTGAATTGTTACTACTTTTAGTTCTTGATTCCCTGCAAGTATTTTGCTTTCTTTTAAATTCTTCTAAAACCGGACTTGTCCCATGTTTCTTTGACTTTTTGTTATCACCACATTGTCCTGATTGCTGTGTCAACAGATTTTCATCTCTTGCTTAGAAATAATCCGTCCTGATTTCTAGACACCAACACATAAGTGTTACATTGCTTTAAAGTCTCTATGCTCTATCCCATAGTGCGCAAAGATGAGAATTTTTAGATACTGCCTAATAAGACTTAGCAACTCCTCATTATCTGACAAGTAAAGTGCAGTTGCCTTTGACATCTCACTGCCCCTAACTTTGGCAGTTGCAACTCTTCATTTTTGAACTACAACCTATATTTCTTTCCTTATTTCTTATTTTTATGCTCAGCCTCCCCTTAATATGTCATTGCTCATTCTGTTCCTGCTTCATGGAAAAATTTTCTCCTGTTGTTGTTGAAAGGCCTGACTTAAGAACCTGGACTTGGGCATTTAGGGGTACTAGGATCAAATGGTGGTTCTGCTCTTCTCACGCTGCTGGCTTTGGCAAGCCTTTAAACCTTACACTTAGCCTTGGTTTCCCAGGTTGTTGTAACTAGACTTGCTCTGCGGGAGCAGTGAGATGATGCACTGGGACGTTGCGCCCAGGCCTGGAGCAGGAGTGTCTTATGAGTGCTCTTAGTAGTCCTGCCCCACCCTCCACCAGGCTCCTGCATAAATGAGCCCACACTCCTCCCGGAATGATATGCACACAGTTCGCACTCAGTGTGCATTTGTGGACTGAGATTAGGCAGATGAATGATCAAGGCACAAGTTTTCCATCCTGTCTCTATTGAGTATGTTTCTGAGCTCCTCCCCATCAGCCCTGTCTCCACTATCCCGTCAGTGTCTGCTCTGGAAGTGGAAACTCATTTTTGACATTTGCCTAAGCAAAACATAATTAGGAGATAAAATTCTGCTACACAAATCATCAAATAATGTATTCTCAAAGTTGAGTTGTATTTGATGATGTTTATAAATCCTCAGCTGGGAGGAAGGGTGTGTAAATGCACAACAGTTTTTAACTTCCATCTTTTTCTCTCCTCTGTACCGAGTGCTCACTCAGTTGGGTGCTGTAATAAGTACTTTGCATATGTTTTCTCCTGTAATCTTTGCAATAACCTAAGAAGGGTATATTGTGCTCATTCCATTTTATGAGAAGGCAGCTGAGGCTTACAGAGGTAACTCATTTGATCTTGTCACCTAACTTGTAAGTGGCTCTCCTTGACTGGATAGGCAGCTAACTCTGGCTCCAAAGCTTGGATTGTTAATCACTGTGCTACACTGTCCTGCCATTTCCTAGCTAAGAGGCGATCCCAGGTGGCATCAGCCAGGGGTGGGGCTCTGTGGATGTGAAGGTACTGGAGCTTCATCTTCCTGCTCTCTCCTCTCTCTCTGAAAAAAACTATATTTTTAAGAGTAGATCTCCCAGTTTCTTCATCTGTATCATCAAGAATCTTGTCTAAAGGCTAACCACTACCCTTTCCATCTTTCGTTTTGAATTTCTGGGGGTACCATGGAGGAGGGGTTGATGGAACAAGCCCTGCCTCATGAATGACATTGAACACGTAAGTAGGGAGTCTCTTAATTAGCAGAAGAGCTGTAGGGTACAGGGGGGCCTGCCTGAGTGCATAACCCGATGCCCTATCAGATGTCCCAAGACCAGTCATACCAAGAGAGGACCAGACTGGTTTTGTTAGTTTCAGAGGTTTTGTTAATTTCAGAGGTTATATTTAAGATCTTTTTTAGTATAAATTACACGGGGTTGATTTGAATTTTGCTTAAAGACAAACTTTATTGCACTTGCAGCTGTCTTATCAATAAAAAGGTTACCTTATGAATCTAGTTTTCACAAATTATTTTCTAAGTCAGTAACCTAGTGGGTCCTCTCTTGGCACTGCTCTCAGTCTCTGGAGGAACCCCTGTGTGCTTGCCTCTCCCCGCCACCTCTCCACCCCATCGCCTGCAAGTTGTGGCACAGCCTGTGCAGACACAAGTCTAGGCAGCCCCTTTTTGGGGCCATGTGGCCAATTAGAACTTTGAGAAGGGCTTCCTCCATTTTATTTTTCCTGTCATTTTTGTATTTTGCCTCTTGCCAGCAGTTTTTGTGCTGAGGTGGGTAAAGTGGTAGTCGGCTTCCTCCCCTGCTTGTCCTCTGCTGCCCCTGCCATTGCCAGGGGTACCAAGCCATCCCTCTGCATTACCCCTAGTCCTCGAGGAGTCCTGGAGCACTCCCTCTCTCCTCAGGAGCCTGCCCGTTGCCGGAGCGCTGGAGAGCGGGGCCGGTCCCCATGCAGATCTATAGAAAACATTGAGGTGCACCAGGCAGATCTTGGCTGATGTTGGCCCCCTGCCCTGGTCGGGAGCTGCCTTTTAATAGGAAGGCTTTATTGCTCCAGCCTGAGTGAAAAATGAGGGTAGCTATTCTTCTCCAGGGGATTTGACGTCCCTGCTATCAGTGCTCACTTAGCCCATGGATTTGGAGAGGAGGAGGGAGGGGATGCGGAAGTGGCAGGAAAGTAAGGGGAGTGTTGGGGGGTGCGTGGTTTCTAAGAGGTGCAAGCTGTAGGCATGAAATGACTGTAATTTGTTTTTAAAATTCTAAATCTGTTTTCTTTATATATAAAAAACTGCAGTTAGTGAACTGACACTGTTAAATAAGTTGAAGTGTACAAATGTATACATAAAATACAAGCCCTCCAACTGCCTAATCACAGATATAAAATAATTCTCCGGCTTTTAATGTAGTTTTTATCTTTGATTAATGAAATGTATTACAGTGTTGAAAGTTTAGTGAAGTTTGATACTTTGTCCTTTTAGTTAGTACAAAGAAATCAGGAATAATGGCATAATTTCATTTAGGAAAATTATTAAGTTCATGATTTTTTATTTTTAAGATTCTTTTGTGGAGAGCAACTATATTTTTCCACTACCTTTTCCTTTTTCTATTGCTTTTATAGTGCTTTCCTTGAAATGAAAGGCAAGTCTCAAGTGTTGGTTTTATCCTGTGGCTTCACTTTGGAAATTTCTCTATTTCTCCCCGTCAAGGTACCTTCTGAATTCTGTCTGGTGGCATGTTGCCTGGCCAGGTGTTCTGTATGGGAAGGCCGGTTTGGTGAAAAGGAGTGAGGATAGTCTATTAAGTGAGTGAATGAATACGTCTGTTGAGTTGAAAGAGAATAATTTGTTCTTTCTAATAACTAATGGTCCTCATTATCCCACAGTAAAATATGTATCATTTTTCTGAAACCCATACAAGATTATTGCTATTGGGCTTAAATAAAGCAAAATTTTACTCTTTTCCATCTTTGAATAGAAAAAAATATAGTATTACTCTTCTCATACAATAGCCCTATGGGAAACATGGCCACTAAAACTTGGAACTCTTAGCTTTTGTTCTGCAGACTATAGGTGTTTTTCTCTCTCTCTTGTTCTAATGTAAGTGCTCTATATTCTGTGGATGAAATATTCACAGTATGTTCCAACATCCAAGTAGTCTTCTGTACCTAGCAAAACAGACCAGGGATGAGAATAGTCTAAAGTTCATTCTTCAATTTTATCTTTTAATAAATGTATACAACATGCATAATGGTACTTAGAATTATATAATATCTTTGCTCCAATGAGCAGTGATTTGTGCAATAGCTGTTAAAGTACACTTCTTCATGGTCATTGATAAAATTTCAGGCATTGTTTATCTGGGCTGTTTTCTTATTGGTCCTGCGAAGTTACTGATGTTTACATCCCTTTAAAAGGGATGTAGGGCCTCCCCGGTGGCGCAGCGGTTGAGCGCTGGGTTGCGAAGCTGCCCGCGGCCTCTGCGGCACCGGTTCGATCCCCGGCTGCTCCCCGGCCACCGGAGGAGGATCCCACATGGTGCGCAGACCTCTCCTGCCACCCGCTGCTCCCCTCAGCAGTGTACTTCAGTCCTTCTGCCTGCTCTGCTCCCCACTCTGGCTCTGGTGAATTCTCTCACCCTCCCGTGCTTCTGACTGTACCCAGTGCATGTATAAACAAAACAAACAAATAAAATAAATAAATAAATAAATAAAAACATGCCTCTATAAAAAAAAAATAAAAGGGATGTAAATGTTCCCTTTTTAAAGAATGGCCAGCACTACCGATGTTACAGAAGGTGGGCGTTTCTCACTAGATAGCCCAGTAACATTTCTACGAAGTGCAACAATAACCTACAAAATATGAGGCAGAGTGACAAAGTGCAGGTGGCTGGGAATAGAATGATGCCAGTGGCAGGTGTCTTTTGCTTTTTCTCACCATTAAGCTTGGAAGAATGTCCACAGGTGACCATCATTTCCGAACCTTAAATATTTTTTATAACACAATTAACAGTAAAATTTACAAAGTCACATCACAGCAAATGCAAAGTAGGATGTTAAGTCTTGTGAACTGATAATTGCCACTTCTTCCAAGATGGAGAACTATTCCAAGCGCATTATCAGATGCTCAAGCTCCCAGCCTACTTCTGCATTCACCGAACAGGTTCAGGTCGAAGACCTGCTGTGCTTGGCATCATAATGGGAACTGTAAGGGATGCAAAGTTGAATCAGCCATGCTCCTTCACTGGAATTATAGTCCAGTCCATTGAATTGATTTCACTGTTGTGGGAAATTCTGGTGGCCAACACAGTGTATGTCTTGAATGAAGTAAAATAAAGAATTTCTGCTCTTCAGGGAAAGCTGGGGACACCAGGGAAGAGTTTAGAAAATTGGCAGCATTTGAGACATTATGAAAGTGTGTTATGGGGAGGCCGACACTGAGTTGGGGATGTGCCTGTCCCACTCACCACCCTTTCATCCAGCCGATGGATGAATGTCAGGGACCCTTACCATCACAGTGGTAATCAGGCCATGTCAGCCCCTCCTGATGGCACATTAGGGGAGTCTCAGAGAGCCTCTTAAAGGCACAGCCTTGTTCCTCCATCCCTAGCAGGCCAGCACACGATGGTTTCTTTGTGTCTCCTGAGCCCCAGTGCTTAGGGCCCACAGGGACTCAAGCAGACTCCTCACCTGACTCAAGCAGAGACCTCTGAGGACTTGGAACCAAACCTGGGAGTATAGTTAGAATCATTTAGATTGTTGCCTGCACTAGTAGTTCTGAATTTTGGCTTTGTATCACTTGGAGTTTCCAAAGAAAAATGGGGATTTTTCAAATTATTTGTTAATCAATTTTAAAAGATTTAAACTTTATTGAGGAATAATTGACATATATACCTGTGTATATTTAAAGTATCCAATGTGATGCTTTTTAAAAATTAGTCATTTACATGTGTATATAACTTCTGGGGTACAGGTTTACTCCTCCATGGGTGCACATGCTTCACTTGCCCATCACCCCCTTCCAGCCCTCTGTTCCCTCTGGGAGCCAGTATATTTTTCACTGTGTCAAAGAATTGTTTTTACTGTATTTGGCCAGTATATGTTTTTTTGGTTCTTTATTAATTTCCTCAGATAAGTGAAACCATTCACTGTCTTTCACTTTCTGATTTATTTCTCTTCGCATCATCACCTCTAAGTCCATCTATTTTGTCCCAAAAGGCACTATTTCATCTTTTGTAACAACCGAGTAGTATTCCATTGAGTATACATTTCAGTTTCTTTATCCAGTCCTCTCTCACAGCCTGAATTGCTAAAACGACGCTGAGGAAAAGAACTGAGGTATCAAACGCCCTGCCTTGAATGTGATGATTTGATACTCATATACATTGTGACATGATTACCGCAATCGAGATAAGTTTTCTCTCAAGATTTTGGGAGTTAACTTCTGCAGGACCGTAAAAATCCTAGGAGTTAAGCTTACCCAAAGGTCTGAATATTGTTTCTTTTGAAATACTTAGAAATTTTCTATTTGTCTCACGAAGAGGCTTATTGTTGGTATGAAAGGTACAACTGAATGGTTGTCTGCCACTTCTGTAGTAAATTGTCTTTAAATTGAACCTGCAGTATTTTTAAAAACTTTTTAATATGAAAATTCTGAACATGTACGGTAGTAGAGAGAACTGTAGAAGAAACCCCCATGGGCTCATCACCCAGCTTCAACATCCTGTACCTGTGGCTAATCTAATCCCCCCCCCCCCAGTTATTGTACAGCAACCTCTAGACAGATCATTTTATCTGTAAATATTTCATTTTGCATTTCTGAAAGGCAAGGATCCCCTTTTTAGCATAGCTGCAATGTTATCACTAGATAAAAAAAAAACCCTACAATTCGTTTATTTCATCAGATGTCCAGTAAGCGTCATATTTCCCTAATCGCTCTATGAATGCTTTTTTGGGAAAACAAACAAAAAACCTCCTTGTCTGAATTGGAAGCCAGTCAGGATCCATATGGTAGTTAATCTTTATCTTTTTAAAATTTTTTGATCCTTCCAATTTATTTGTTAAGGAAAAAGGTATTCTCTGTTCTATAGAATTTCCCTTATTCTGGAGTTTGCCGATTGCATCCTAGTAGTGCCCTTTAACTTTATGCTTCTCTCTCCCCTGTATTTCCTGCAGGGTGGTAGTCAGATCTAAAGACTTGACTATGTTTTTGTTCAGTTTATTTTAGTTTTTGCTAATACTACTACTTTTTTTTTTTTTGGTGGGACCCTCGCTGGCGGCCGGGGAACAAACCGGCGCTGCAGAGGCTGCGGGCAGCCTCGCAGCCCAGCGCTCAACTGCTGCGCCACCAGGGGAGGCCCCTAATACTACTTCTTGGGTAATGGTGTGTACCTCTGCAAGAAGGAACATAAAGTCTGGTTGCACTCTTAGCACATTTTGAAACAAACTCATGTATATTCAGAATAAACATACATGTATTAGACATGCAATAGTATGCCCTGAAGATTTACTCACTTTTCTCACCTTTTTCTTTTTCTTTTTAAAGATTTATTTATTTATGCATATAAGAACTGGGGTGCGGGCCAGTGGTGCAGGGGTGTTGAGAGGATTCACCAGAGACAAAGTGGGGAGCAGAACAGGCAGATTGACTGAAATACACTGCTGAGGGCAGCAGCAGGGAGACAGGAGAGGTCTGCTGCGCTGTGTGGGTCAGCTCTCTGTCCAGGGATGGAACTCGTGCTGCAGTGGCTGCTGAGACTTAATCCCTGCACCACCAGGGAGGTCCTCTCATCTTTTTCAATGTGAATTTCCTTGTGATAGTATGCATACAGAAAAGCACACAAAACCTCACTGAATAGCTAGATAAATTTTCACAAAGCGAATGCAACACCAATATAGTCAGCACTGAGCTCAAGAAACATTGCTACATTCCCAGAAACCCCCCTTGTGTCTCCTAGAAACTGTTCTCCACCCACCACTGGAGAGTTACTGTGTGACTTATGTCACATCATTGATGAGGTTTTCTTACTTTTGAATGTTATATGTACTGTGCCTTTACTCTTTGTGTCTGACCACTTCCAGTATTATGTTTGTTAGATTCATTTGTGTGGGTGTATTTGTTTTCTGTTTAGTATTCCATTTCATGAAGATAATACACTATATGTATGGCCATCTCCTGTGGATACATCTGTGGGTTGTTTCTACATTTGGGTGATTATGAATAGTGCTGCTTTGAACATTCTTGCATATATTTTCTGAACAGTGGCATGTATTGTGGTTGAGTATATACTTAGGAGACTTGCTAGATTGTGGAGGACATGTATGATCAGCTTTAGAAGATACTACCAATTTTTCGAACTGGTTAAACTAATTGACTCCCCTACTAGTAGTGGATGAATGCTCCACATTCTTTCAATACTTTGTGTTTTCTTTCTTCATTTTTTGCAGTAGCGTAACATAGTGACTTTCACTTACATTTCTTTGGTGACTAATGAAATTGAGCACCTTTTCATGGCTAATTGACCATTCAGCTGTCTTTCCCTGCACCGGCCCCCCTTTTTTTCCTTTAGCAACTTTATTTTTTTGTATTGAACTGGTGTTACACTGTGCTTTATGTAAGTTCCAGGCATTCATCCTCGAGATCCTTTCTCCTTTTGTCAAATGCCTATTTGTTTTTTTTCTACTTTTCTGTTAGGATTTTTTTTCTTATTGATTTGCAGGCATTCCCTATATATTCTGAATGAGTCCTTTGGAAATACATATCACAGACATCTATTCGGTGTGTTTAAAATGTAATTTACATTTCATGAAATATTATGATCTTAAGAGTATCATACAGTCAGTTTATCAAGACAGGACATTTTCATCACATAGAAAGTTTACTTGTCTACCTTCCCTATTAACATCCTCCTTCACAAAAGCAACCCCTATTCTAGGATTTTATATGAACGATTTCCTATGGTATATATTTTTTGTGTTTAGCTTTTTTCACTTAGCATATTTTTGTGTCTCATCTATTTTGCTGCAGGTATCCATATTCATTCTTTTTCATTGCCAAGTAGTATTCCATAACAGATCACACCACTTTCTTAAGTCTCCTGTTGATGCACATCTGCATTGTTTCCAGTGTCTGGTTATTGTGAATAAAACTGCTATGAACATTCGTGTAAAGGATTTTTATGGATATAGCATTCACCTTTTTAAAATTCATCAAGGATTTTTTTTCTTTAATCATACTACACTTTCAGTTTGCATATTTTTTCTAGGAAGTCCACATATATGGCAGCTTGCATTCATGCAAAAGATAAAGCACTTATTTCATAAAAGAAATGATTAGGAAAAAAAGCAACAGGATCCCATTAATTTGCTCCCCTAATAATTTAAGTGACTTCATATTACAAACAATTGCTTGTGAATATAAGTTAATTTCTCTACTCACTTGGATTTGTCCCTCTTCCCCACTTGTATGAACATGCCTAATTAGCTTTATACTAGTTATTTGCAGTTGCATTAATAGACACCTTGTCTTTTGAAGGAAGAGAATGATTTGGCTAAATATCTTAGTTTCAGAACAGACTAAATTCAGCTCGGGGTGAGGGCCGGTGAACATGCTGCGCGCCGGCATCATGCGCTGGCTAGAGAGGACAGCGGTAGGCAGAAGAACTGTGCTGAGTGGCACACTGGCAGAGTGTGGGGTAAGAACGGTTAGCCTAAGTGAAACAATACAGCTCTGTTGAACGCATCCTGGGGCCTCTGTTGTTATTTTCTGTAAATACTTCTTGAAACACGAGAGCTTTGATCTTGTTGCCAAAAGAACAGGAGTTCATACACATTTTCTAACTTTATAGGCAGTATTTTCCTTTCATTCCATAGTCTCCTCTGTCTCCCTCGCGTTCAGCCTGAGAAAGTGGTGTGGGACTGGATCCCTGGAAGTCACGGGGCTGAAGTAAAGCACAGCTCGTGTCTGCTGCTTATGGGGAAACCAGGGATGCTCTTCTCCAGATTGCTGGCTCCACCAAGCCCACGTCGGCTGCTCTTTCTTTTATTCTGTGCCAAACTGAATGAAGGCAGTAACTAGTCTAGTAGAAGAGAAAGTTCTTTTTATCAAATGGGACATAAAGTTTGCTTCTTTCAGCCAATTGTTCAGAGAAAGCATTTAGAAGAGAAGGAATTTGGAATTGTTTTGCATCTCTAGCTCAAAGATTTATGTGATTGATTACTGTATGGTGAGCAGTATAACATGGATTACACGTTGTATATGTGTTATGCCAAATGTGGTCAGAAAGTCTTCAATGTAATTTGTGACAAAAGTGTTTCATTTTGGAGAGACAGTAATTACCAGCCGGGTTGTCCAGGTAGCAGTTCTGTTTTGCACTTTTTAAGATTCAGGATCGACCTCTAGGTGGCAGCACCAGATACTTTTTTTCCTGTTTCATTCCAGCCTAAATGAGTTACGATATAAGCAGTAAAACTTTGAAGTTTCCTAAAACTTTGCAATAAGCTGCTTATTGCCAATTTTATGAGGATTTGGAAAAATTAATTTATGTGTTGAATTCCAGTTTGGGGGTTGTTTAAGCCTGGATTTTGACCTTTAAAAAGAAGCTATCCTAATTTTTTTAAGAAGTGATCCTAATTTTTTTTTAACAAGACAATAAATGTTTTTCTAAAATGGTTTTATTCAATCTTCTGTCATTTGCTTATTGAACTTAAAATTTTTCTCCCAAGGAAATCACTTTTTATATTTTTGTATCCAACTAAACTTGTACAAAGGCCATTATATACCTAATATTTTAAGGTCAGTACAGTAAATTTTCCCTTTATATATATATATATATATATATATATATATATATATAAAGATTTATTTGTTTATGCATACAAGAGCTGGGGTACAGGCCAGAGGTGTGTGTGTGGGGTGGTAAGAGGATTCACCAGAGACAGTGGGGAACAGAACAGGCAGATTGACCAAAGGACACTGCTGAGGGGAGCAGCGGGACAGTCAGGAGAGGTGTGCTGTGCCATGTGGGTTGCTCCCTGGCCAGCTCGGGGATCGAACTCATGCTGCAGTGGTTGCAGACAGCTTCACAGGTTGTGTTTTAACCCCTTGTGCCACCAGGGAGGCCCTCTCCCTTATATTTTTAATATTTAACACTGACCTATGACTAAGAGTGCTGAGATAAAGCTTCTCTTTAGAAAATTCAGCTTGGGGATAAAACTGGAGTTCTTAACTAGGCCAGATGCCTTTGTTATTGCTGTGGACAGATAAGGGTTGTTGTGGAAATGGACATTTACAGTAGGCATTTCATAAGGCCTGGTATTTTTGCATAACCTCAGATGCTTGTTGAGCATTTTTCCAAAAGTAGCAAGGTGGCCCATTCTACTTTTGACTTAGCAGCAGACTGCCCTGGGCCTCAGGTGAGCTAAGTGGGCCATGGTGGTGTGAAAGGTCTAGGGCGAACTTCCGTTGCTTCCTTGTCACGGCCTGGCCAGTTTTGTGTGTGTGCAAAGCTAGTGTTGCTTTGTTCTCTGATCTTTGGGCTGTGAAAGAAGCTGGCCTTTTAGAAAACCCTTGCTTGTTGTTTTTCCTTTTTTCTTACTTTTTGAATAGTTTTGGCCTGGGACATTGATGAATAATCATACTATCAAAGGTGAAACTGCTGTCTCATAATTGCAAGTAAATCAAGACTTTATGTGAATACGGTTGGATTCAGAACTAGAGTTTAAGCAATTTGCAACAGTTACCCTTCATGCAGAGAAGAAATGGCCTCATTCAAGGGCATGATCTCTCTCACTCAATTCCTCTGCTCCTTGCTGTCTTCTATTGTGAGGGTATATGTTCCCACATACTTCAGTAATTTGCTGTTTCTCTTAGGGATTGGTAACTTGTAAAATAAAAATGTATGGTGAGTCTTAAGATCAAGTGTTCTGTGTTACAATAATTTTTGTCATGAGCCAAAACCAGTTTTTCAAGTTGTTTTGATTGTGTATTCTTTGTTTTATTATATTTGCTCTGAGATACTCTATTAACTTGCTATATACCATGAACATGTGTTTCTTATATTTTTCAAATGCATACTACAGAATGAATATAGTAGTCTAGATTAAATGATGTTCATTATTTTAATTTGCATTCATATGACATTTACTGAGTGCTTAGCACATGATAGACACCTTTGAAAGTGGTTTGTTCTCTAATATCTGATTTAAACTTGAAAGAGCTGGTTGGTGATATGTCCTCCATTTTGCAGGTGAGAAAACTGAGACTCAAAATCACAGTCTACTTATTCTTTGTTCAACACGTTTCAACTGTGTCAGAGTCAACTTCAAATCTTCTATTATTGCCAGATGTCACTTGACAACAGACCATATAGGATTTAAAATCTTATCACTACATTTTTAATACATCTGTTAGAGTATCTACCTATGCAGCTGTTGATTGAATGAAAACAATAGTAGCTTTTGACAGATATGCTTTGACCATGGGTTAATTAAATTGGTTGGCCTAAAAATGTTCCTTAATAGTGTGTGGAAACAAAATAGCATGAACTATTCATCATTTGTTCTTGTGTCATTTTGATTGAGATATGGAAGGTATATTTGGTTTCCAGATTGTTGGGGATAGTTTGGCCTATAGGCTCCGTAAATCCATTGTTTTGCACATCTTTTACATTTCTGAATTCAGAACACCAAAAAACCATGTCGTGTTTTGTCTCAGATGCAGCTACTGAATTTTAACCACTGAATTAGATTGCAACCTACATGCTGTTAACTGCTGAGCCAAGATGGAATCGACCACTGCATTGAAATCAGGGTTAGCAGTTGTGTCTGCACTTGAAGGAGTGTAATGGCAGGGAACTTGTTTTATTTAATGGCATTTTTATTCTCTGTTTTCAGTTTTAATAATGATATTTTGATTTTACGAGGTTTTCTTAATAACAGTGCACATTTTTATTGGAGATTTTCACTGTCACTTTAAGAAAATAATAAAACCATCCTATATAAGTAGTTGCTTCTGAACCCACATGTCCAGTGGCATATTGCTGCATTGTGTCAGGACAGTTTACTTGTTTTATTTATAAAGGAATCTTTGGTAACTAGAGAAGTCATTTGTCCATGTAATGTGAACCTTCTTTATCTTGAGTTTAAATGGTTGTGGATGTGTGCATGAATTTAAAATCATTCTTTTGTGAGTTTTCTCCTTGGAGGTATTTTTTGGATAAGGGAATTCAAATAATTGTACCTTTCTGGGTTTGTTTTTTTCTCTTACATTAATAGGACTCGACCCTACTCAATTTAGAGTTCATCAGTATCATAAAGATGAAGAGAATGATGCTCTACTTGGTGGCCCAGCACAGCTCACCGATGAAGAGAGATACAGGGACTGTGAAAGATTCAAGTGTCCCTGTCCTACATGTGGGACCGAGAACATTTACGATAGTGTCTTCGATGGTTTGGTTAGTTGTTTCTTTTTGTTTATTGTTTTCATTTTGTGGGCAAATGAGTATAAAGACCTTTTCTCCACACTCTATGTTGAAAAAAGGGAGGGGAACAGTTACATGTTGCTTTTATGTGTTTTAAAGAATTGCAGCATCGTGTAAATTCTGTTTTTGTGACTTTATTTCTTCTTGAAAACTCTTAGTAAAATGTGTTTGAATATTGTTTTTGGCTTCCCAGAGTGCTTGACCTTGGTTTTTAAATGGAATCTCTTAAAATTTCTAAATTATCTTGAGGTATTTTTTATTGTAATTCCTTAATTAGTACCTATATTTCCCCACTCCCAGCCCCAATTTATTAAGACTTTGAGCAGTATTTTTCTTTATCTTAAATCAAGTTAATGGGAACTAAGTGTTTTGGGAAAGTTTTTGTTTATCTTTACACATCCCACTTGCCTCCTTTCTGACAAAGGTACTTTTGATTATCTTTTCTGCTGTCTTTGAATGTCAGACATTTAAAAAGTCACAGGAGACATT
Organism: Talpa europaea; assembly: GCF_964194135.1. Lineage (NCBI taxonomy): Eukaryota > Metazoa > Chordata > Mammalia > Eulipotyphla > Talpidae > Talpa > Talpa europaea. Next base: position 13,347,158 of record NC_140081.1, read on the forward strand.
CCTCTCAAGAAGTACTGCCAAAAAATGTATCATTGACCTTGGATCAGAACTTGAAACTTGGCCAGTTTACTTAATTCCATTGCAGAGTTATACATGTACTAGCCATTGGCAAATGAGTAGGCAGTAGAATTGTGTAAAACCTTGAAACTGAAAGAAAATGCATCCTTTATCTAAATTAAAAGTAATTATTTTAAGTTAATTTGGACAAACAGCAGATGTTTAGCATTTTTTTGAATCAAAACAAAGCAGGCTTTGGAAGCAAGTGCAAGGAAGAGGCAGACACAGATCAGCAATACTTGCTAAATCCTTGAGTTTTGCTTCATTACAGCTGTAAATAAGATAGTTAATTGCATGGAGGCTTGACGACTTGCAGATGGGCTAACTGTGGAAGAGCCGATGTCAAGCTCTAAAATCTCTTCCACCTGGAATTGCTTAATGTGGCGGGTAGGGTTATGTACCAGATTGGAGCAGGAAACCAAGATGTTTAAATATCAAGAAGGAAAACAAATGTTCCAAAAACCCCAACAGTTTTCCTATATATTATATTTGCTTTGTCTTTGTTAAAAACAAAACAAGATATTTTCTCGAACTGCTGATAGTTAATTCATTCAAATTTCTATTCTTTCTGTCTCCCCCAAATACGTTTCACTGGGGATGTGCAGGGGATTGACAGAAATTTTAGATTTGCCAGGCTGACAATAAATGATTGCTTTGTGGTAGAACACTTAATTTTCAGGCTTTCTTCTTGAAATTAAGTTGACAGTATGAAAGCAAACTAATGTCATTAGCACTCTTGCTTTATCTTCCAATTTTGGAATAAATAAATGCATATTTTAAAATTTGATCAATATCTCTACATGGGTATTTCCAGAGGGAAAATTATTTTAACCATAGAGTCTGTCATGTATTAAAAGTTAAAAAAAATGATTTCAGCATTTTTTCCTTCAACTTTGTACTCTATTATGATGGTGGCAATAGAGTGGAGGATATGTATGAGAAGGGGACCTCTGGAATGAAAGTAGTTGATAAAAATAGGTTTAAAAACTCATCAATACAGTGAATTGAAAATATTGTCTACCAGGGAAAGCATGTATGTTTTTAAGCGCAAAATACTTTTATAAACTTGTAATAATCTTTTGTATACCTGTCTGTCTTGACTTCTTAGGGAACCAGTATGGAACCCAGCTTGTACCGTTGCAGTAACATACACTGTAAGGCTTCACCTCTATCCTTTACAGTACAGCTGAGCAACAAATTAATCATGGATATTAGACGTTGCATTAAAAAATATTATGAAGTAAGTATCCTTAATGAGTTTCTTATATACACAACTTATTTAGGTTTGGTAATTTGTTTTAAAATAAAACTATGGTTTTGTGCATGTGGGCTTTCTGTGAAATTGAAATTTTGAAAAGACTTGAGGAAAATGATCGGATTTTTTTTTTTTCCGGTGAGTAGTACATCTGAGCAATATTTCAAAGGAAATTCTTGCTTTTGAGGAGATGTGAGAATATAATGAGGAAATGTCTTATTTGTTACCTAAATAAGAATAAATTTTCTCTGGTATTTGGACAGAGGAGGAAAATCAATATTGCCTATCTTTGTCAAGTAGAGCTACAATAGCATGTGTGGTGATATTAATAAACTGCCCAGTTGCTAAGACTTTGTGTTTAGGTGGCAATCTAAACCATTTCGTAGCTTGTTTTTCCAAGGAAATAAAAATAAACATCTTTAAAATCTAAGTACAGTTTGTTTGGCATCTTAAAGAGAATGTCTAATTTGTATAAATATATAGTAAAAATGCCAGAACAATGAGTGAGCTATACACATTAGAACGGATTGTTTTTTGAAGGTTTCATTTTGTTTTTAACATACTTCATATGTATGAGGTTTTTTCTCTTAAAATTAAAAAAAACAAACTTCACATTTCCCATTTGATTTTTCTTAGTGTTTTATTATGTCATCCTCTAATCAAAATTTCTATTACTTGAGAGTTCACTGTAACTTTTTGAAAAATGCTATATGGGCAAGGCATTTCTTTTAAAAATGGATTCTTTTAGGTAAGTCTTAGGAGTTTGATCAATATCATTAATTTCTACTTCTGTGTTGACATGTAACATAGCATTTTCTTCTTTACATCAAACTCCTTAAGTGAAAATCAAGTATTAGGTCATTTGGATGAAGAGTGAAAACACAGAGTTCCAGTATTGTGATTTTACACTAGAATAAATTAGTATTTGTCAAAAACCAGAAAATCCCAAGTTGGTTTGTCCTAAGATATTTTTAAAATAATAATTATGACTACATTTTGGGAAATTTGAAACATTTTAGTGAATAATCCTGTGCTGTAGTTAATGAACCATTGGATGAGAATAAAGGTTATCTTTGGGTTTGCATTCCATAATAGATGAAATGTTGAGCACATGAAATATTAGGCCTTTATTTAGCATGAGGAGTCCAAATCAAAACTGTTCAACTCATTTACAGACCTCAATGAGCAGAGTGTGATTCTGGAGTCTTGGGAAGAATTCCGAGTTTTCTCTGTATGTTTAGTCTATCAGAAGCTTCACCATGGAAATGTTAATGCTCATCTATTTCCTTGTACAAGAAGGGCTGGTCTGTTTTGACTAAGTTGAGAATAATCAGAAAAATGATCTCCTGTATAGTTAGAAATATGCCCTGAGAGATTGATTTCCAAGCCAATTTTGTGTGTTGTGGTGGTGGTGGTGGTGGTAGTGAAATAAGTGTTTTAGAAGCTAAATAACCTAGTTTTAGGGATTCAGATGTTTAAACCTAGGTTTTTAAAGCATTTGCTTTAATTGACTTGTCAGCTGGCCATTGCATTAACAGCAAGCAGTTGTCCACTTGATTGACTTTGCTAAGGATTTGTAATTAAAATATTCAGATGTCACCTTTAAGTTGAAGATCGATATGACTCTCCTCAAAATTAGGAACCTTTTTCTGTATTTTCTGATCTTATTCAGATGTGATTGGATCGGAGGGTAAGAAATACAGTATTGTTCCTTTTCATGGCTCCATGCTGAACAAATATTTCAAATTTTTTAGAGATCAGAGTTTTTGTATAGAAAACTTATGTACCTCTGGGTTCTAATTCATTGGCATACTCACTGCTGTTCCCTCCTGACTCCAGAATTAAATGAACTGTTGCCTGGAGCAGGACTTGGCCTTGAGTTTCTTTTGTTATTGTGCCTCAAGTTACACTGATTACATTTAGTTAAGTGGATGATACCACAGTGGTGGTAACCAGGTGTGGATTAATATACCTTGCGTGCTGGAGATGAGGGTACTGGTAATAAGTACTGAATTAAGTGACTGTTAGCTAAAGCTAATGACCAAAATGGTTTCCTTCTATTTTGCGAGTTAAAAAGTACTACCCACTGGACATAAAATTTGTGAGTGGACTGAGAGCAAGAGTCTCCAATTTTTTTTTTTTCATTTTACTCTTAGAATTACTGCAGAGGAAAAATGACCTACATTTCTGTAAGGAAGGAGCTTTAGGAAGACAGTGGAGGATTATGGTACTTGACCAAACAATGTAATCAGCATATATAGTGGTAACTTGGTATACTTTGTACCAAGGAACATAGTTTGCCATCACCAGGAAATGAGGTTGTCAAAAGCAGAGGACCACAGTTTAGGGTAATAAAGTAATACTTCTAATTCCTTTTTAAAAGTGCGTGTTCTATTCTGTCATGAATAAATAGTATTGACTGAATAAATGTGATGCACCGGACATTTTAAAAGTTGGCATATCTAACGATCAGTCTACATCATCTAATATTTTAATACTGGCTCCTTAATAGGAGAGTAAATGCTTTCTTTCCTCTCTTACCATAAAAAAATGATTGTATCCCTAAAATTCTCATTTCCTGGAATATTTAAATTTCAATATACACAGACAAACAGAAAGCACCAGACAAGGATATTTTAAGTAGTATATTAATTTCTTTAGAAGGGAAACAACTTTAGTGCTTTATCCCAAGGTTTGATGAAGCAGTGAAAGACTGAGGCTAGCATGGAAAGCTTTCGTTCCAAGTTGATTCCATGCCTTGGCTTTTGTTGGTTCCTCTGTACAAAGTTAAAACTGAGCTGGTATTTTTTGAGAATCATAAAAATCAGTTTAAAAACTTTTTAGGGATGTTTTTGAAAGACTCGATTTTACAGTGAAAAATTTATATGTGTTCTCTCTCCCCTTAAATCTGCTCCAGAAGAGCAAACACACACACACAGACACACACACACAGACACACACACACACACACACACAAAAGGGAGAGAAACACTAGCTAATCTAAATTGGGAAATGAAGAGGGCTTTTTTTAAGCATGAAAATTTCATCATCTTGTCAGCTGGCAGAATGCCTGCTGTGTGGATTCACAAAGGCTAAGAATTACACTTTCATGAAATTTTCCTCACTAACTGCCCTGGTTAATTTGAAAGATAACCCACTGTTCTAATTCATTCCTCAATTGGGCGGTGCAGGTTTTATCTTTGATCTGACAAAGCATTTGTGTTAATCGTTTTGGCCCTCCACTAGACACTCTTGGGATTGTGCTTTTACAATAAATGTGTCTGTGATAGCTCTTTAGTCTATTATACTTACAATAGATCCATAGAACTGGTAATTAATTCTCCACTGCTTTGGAAATGGGAAGAATAGGTGTAGCTCTGTCAAGTGCTGCTGGGAAGTTTGTTTAGCTGGTTCATTTTTGAAGTGTTCCCCTCAGCCATCCATGAAACAGCCGCAGAAGAGAATCGAGATTGAGATCCTGCCTACCCCCAAGACTTGCTAATAAATGGGAAATTTGGCCCCTCTCGGTACCTGGGAAGGAGTAGTGGGTTATTTCATCTCGAGTACTGTTAGTTATAATGTACATTAAATCTTCTTTCTAATGCTTAGAGAGACACTTTTCTAAAGGTGGACAGGCAACTGAAATATGCTCCTAAATTCTCACCAATTACTTAGACAGGGTGTATGGTGTTCAAAGGAACCAAAATAGATTCCTCACCAGTCTTGTAGTGTTTCCAGATGCTCACAAGGAGCATTACTTAGAGTACTTCACTGTGATTCCTAAGCATAGAGATATTGCTGGCCTTCCTTCTAGAAAAATTGACAGTGAACAGTTAGTGCAAGCCATGGCATCATTATTGTTGATTAGTTGGTAGGTCCAGAAAATAGTGGTTGCGTTCCTTAGAACTTTGCTATTGGCTTTTCAATATCAGAATTTTCCTGAAATAAGCTTTCTGAGGATGGGGGGGTACACTGTCTTCCTTGTCTCATCTGTGATCCCTACTATAGCCCCTTGCTCTCAGATCTCTGCCATACCCCCTTGTCACAGCCGTAGTTGCTGTATCTCTTTTGGCCCCACTTTTATGGGGAATTCCAAAAACAAATCCAGTGTCTGTTGCCTCCTGGTACAGAGTAAAGAAGGGAGAGGGAGCGTTTGACCATCAGTGCCGAGCCCCACCATCCTGGCTGTGCATTCCTCTAGTGGGGAGACAACACCCATCTGGGAAGTGGAGTGCCACGCTTTGTGGTGGATGAAGAATCCATGTTAAGTGAATTTAACAATTTTCCATCTTTGCCAGAAAAAAAAGATGCTTGTTATTTTTGAAATGGATATGCATTGCTCAAAGACAAGATTGGTAACAAATTCCACACACGTAAAATTAAGCCAGAGGTTGAATTGGAGCTACCTTTTATCAAACAGGCAAGGAGGGTGGCACGGAATCCTGGATAAAATATTTACTCCACCAAAATATACACCCTTTCAGCATCACAGACAACACAATTCAAGGTGCCCAGCAGTACTTAGATTTCTAGAGGAATGCACAGACCTTGATTAGTAATTAAATCTGATAAATTAGAGATGAAGCAGCCTCCTACCCCATGGACACTCCCCGCTCTTAACCCTGTAAATCACTAGCAAGGCTACTCTCGTTCCCATTGCCTATTACTCTTCAGCTATAGCCGTATAGCATGACAGAGCTGGAGTGTGGATAGGGCTATAGGACAGATAGGTGGATCTGTGGGGTTGAGAACTTGTACCGATGTTCTGTAACTCCTATTCCACTGCAAATATTTGCTGTTCAATAACCCTCAAAATTTCTCATTTCTTGCCTGTGGTGATGCAGGCTGATAGTTTTTAGGTTATAGGTTGCAATATGCAGTAGTCTCACAGGTACATTAGTTCAAAATAGTTTAAACTCTAAGCACTATTGGAATTATTGTTTATTTCCTTGCCTCTGCATTTATATTTAGAACAATTTAAAAAGAATAAATTGGGTTTCTTTTTTGTAAAGACTCTTAACAGCATAATTATACGTGGTACAGAAAGCATGCAAAGAAGCAATAGATATCCATCCCCCCATTCAGCAGCGCAGGCAGTGCAATCCATGCTGCCCAGCAGTGCTTGAAGGAGGATCGTTTCTTTAGGAACCCATGGAAGGCATCCTAAATCTCATTAAAACAAAACAAAACGAGCATACTGAGAATTTGTATTTCTTTTTGCTTCATACCATTTGATGGGAAGCTAAGCCTAAATGAGGCTATGGACACCAGTGGCATGTTTTTAAATGGTGGGATTCTAAGCATCGATCCCCATCCCCAGGGCCCATTGATGGAGGCTTCGTAGGTTTTTAGCAAATGGCTGATGTTTCTTAGGTTTGAATATCAAGCAAGCTAATTGTTGAGTCAAGTGTCGTATTATGCTGCTACACCACAGTGTGTTCTCACAAAAAACTGTAAGAAACAAGGGATTTCTCCAGTAGAAGCTGGTGTAGAATCTCATTGTTAGTACATTTATTGTTGTACAAGTGTACGTAAATAATGGACCAATTCCAGTCCCTTAAAACATGTCCGCTGCACATTCTACACATGCAGCTTATGGTATGAATATTAGTTGTTATAAAGGAGTTCCAGCAAGCAAATTGGATCAGATACACCTAATGCGCTACCTGCTTTTTATCCGCTGTAGAGTAACAGTTGCACTCTCTACATTTATCACAACAACTCTTTTATCTTTGATTTCATTTCATCTTAACCTATGGCACAGACCCTGTTAGGGGAAGCTCAGGATTGGAGCGTGAGCCCAAGGAACCAACAGGGGACCTATACTAAGATTGCTGAGGTGCCCTCACCACAGGGATCAGTGTTGTCTTTTGAGGACCGACTCTAGAGCTACTTTCAAGACATGAACTTGGGCTCTAGCCTCTCTGTTGCCCACAACATTACCTGCTTACACATATTCTCCCTGCTGAGCTTTCGTCAGAGGTGAAGGCCACTATAGCCAGGCTCTTTCCTATCCTCTCCCTATGTTCTGAAAGCTTACCAGTCAGTTCTACCCGTTTTCAGACCATGCACTGCTAGCCTCCCAATAGACTGTGAAGTTTTGTTCTTAAACACCTAGGTCAGAGTCCCTATCTGGTCACTTACCAGTTCTGTAACTTGGACTAGTTATTGAACAACTTCTCTAAGCCACAGTTTTAAAATGGCCTATAAAACAATGATAATAATGGTACCTGCCGCAGAAAGTCTTAATGAGGACTTATAGGGGACAATGTATTTGAAGTTCTTAGAAAACACACGGAGGAGGCTCCTTTATGCTCTTTATTCCAATCCGTGATACGGTAGCTGGCTCGGCTGTGTTCCTTTGTGTGCTTAGAATCCGCAGGAAGTCAGACTTGAACTGGGGACCATGCTCCCCCTGTCTTTTGAGTTGTCCAGCTGGAAGTCTAGATGTTCTTCCTGCTCTCTTCCTTCCTCCCATCCAGTCAGACCGATGCCACACCATGCTGTGCCTCCTCCCTGCAGTTTGCTAACATGGGAGTTTTGCTTCTCAGTGTTGGTGAATAAAGTCCCAAAGTCAGCCCCAGGAAAGGGCACTGATAAGAGCAGCTTGATGCAGTGGCTACAAGCTCAAAGACTATACTTGAGCTAGGTTTAACTACTTCAAGGCCCAACAGCCATTACTGTACTCAGTAAAGTTAAAGAAAGCATTGGTGATAATTAGAGAGGTTAGTGCTGTCTAGAGACTGTCCCATGTCATGAATAGCAGCACCAGGGCTATGGCCATCCTTGGGATCCTAGGCCAGAATTCTGCATACCAAATTTGGTAAGAAAGCCATTTATGAGTAACAAGTTGAATTTTCATGACATTTATTCTTTCAGTGAGATGGCGCAAGAACCCTGGCCATTGACATTGGCGTTATGAGTTAGGCCAGACGACACATCTGACTGGATCATGAGTCCAGAAAGCAGATTATAGTCACCTGGCAATGAACTAGTCCATCCGGTGAAGGGAAACTTGGGGTCTCAGCAACTTATGATACGGTTCACCTCCTCTAAAGAGAAAATTGGAGGTTTTTTGAAATGCTGGGGAAATGCCATAGGTATTGTCAAGTATCTGAAAACAAGTGGGTAAAAACAGAAAACTGCTTGTGCCAAAACAGTAGAATCCCTTTCTTTAGTTTGATTCTCTCACCTTGTGTGTTTAGGAAAAACTCAACACCAGGTCTAACTCCAGTCATCTGACGCTGCTGCCTTGTAGTAGAGTAAGAAATTGAACCAGAACAGATTTCATTTAACCTTTCAAAAGTGAGATTTTCACACTTTTGACCTTCTTGACTTCAAGGAGCAAAGTGAAACTATCCATTCTCTGCTGCACATGTAAACAAGGGATGGGAGGAGAGCACACACCTCAGACAACGGCTGTCTCTCCTGTGTGCTCTGCCTAGAAAGTGCGCGTTATGGTTCATGTGGAAATGGGCCCTTTGCGGATAGTTACAGATACGGATTTCCAGATCATCCTGTCTAGCTTAGTCTTGTGTTAAATGGAATAACCACATTTCTCTTCAGGAGGGAGTTCATTCAGCTGCCTTTCCAAGGTACTGTAGAAAAATTCTCAAAGCCTGGATTCCTGAAAGTAATACTAATAATAAAAATTAAAGCACTGATATTTTCTCATTGATTGGTGTTGGTTTGTGCTTGGCATACATCAGAAATGGCTTTACCATCACTAGATGGAAAGCTATAGTTGTGTATACACCAACGAGTATAATGTTCTGCTTTTACCTTTGTTTTGAAAAACCGTATAATTTTTTGACCTGGTTCAAAACTCATCTGACTCTTGGCACACCTCACCTCAAAATTGTTGTTATTGTGTACCAGCATGTTGTAGCTCTTAGGGTGAGTGCTTTTGTGAGGTATATCACCCTGTGTTCCTCCTCATGGTCCCTGGCCTCATTCAAGCTGTACAGTTGCTCAGGCTTCTTGCTGTTGAGCAGCCTTTCCTGCTGCGGGTATCTCAGCTGATATGCGAGCCTCACCCTCAGCAGCCTACAGTAGTAGATTATCGGTCTCCATTTATCGGCAAAGAATGTTCAAAAATTGTGGCAGGAAAAGACAAAAGTGCCCATATCTATATGTATGCTGAGATTTTAGAAATTATGTGAAGTCACAGGTAATCTTTTGATACTAATTTCCCTCAACTGTAGCTTTCTATCTAGTGATCAAAAGTGACTCCTTTCAGGAATTGATCAGCAAAGAAAGATCAAAGGAGAGCCTAGAATCAAAGACCTGCTTAAAATTTCACAACAGTATAGATTCTCAGGCTGATGAGTGTACACATGGTATAGCACAGGGCTCCTCAAACTGTTTGGTCTGTGGGACACTGTACATTTTTAGATGACTGAAGATGCCAAAGAGTTTTCATTTATGTAGGTTAATAGGTATTCATATTAAAACCGAGGCATTTATATGGTATTAACCCATTTATAAGTGGTAAAAGTATTATATAACTATAATGTTTTATGAAAAACTATATATTATAAAGTAAAATAATTTAGTAACAATAGTGGCATTGTTTCACATTTTAAAAAATTTTCCTTTAATGTTTGAGTTAGAAGTCAACTGGATTCTCATGTCTGCCTCTCTGTCCATTCTGTTGTGATGTGTTGTTTTGGTGGATGTGTGTGAAAGAAATGTGGACTCACACAGGTATGTAGTTGGAAAAGGTATGGGAGTGTTTTAATAGCCTTTTCCATTAATAGGGTGGTCTCTTTTGTCACTATACTGAACCTTGTAACATGGTAGTTTCTTAGTATTTCCAGTGTGAAATATGAAGCCATTCGCAGTAAACCTTTTGTATTCTGGTGCATTAGAATCTATTATCTTCAATGGTGTGTGGTATGTGAAAATACATTTCTGTTTTTCAGGTGTTCAACAGTAAGCATGCATTCATTGGGGGGTGGTGGTAGCTGTGTTTTGAAATTTTATTTTTAAATTTATATGCAGGAAATTCACACTCCATGTACAGCTCTGTGATGGTGACAAATACTTAGAGTTGCATAACTGCCACCACAATGAAGATACACTTCCATCACCTACCTCCTTCCCACAATTCCCTTGACTTCCACTTTGACTTCCACTCTTAATATAGGTTCATTCAGATGGCTAATCTCATCTATCATGTTGATTTGTATTATTTTTGCTTTGAAGATGTCCTGTTTTCCGGCATTATTTTTCTGTCTGGGACCCACAATACTGAATATGCTGCCCTTCCCAGAGATGCATGACACAGTTCTTTGTAACCTGTGTTTCTGCTTAGCTAGGAGTGCGTAGGCTCTTGATCTGTGAATATAAAATTAAATTAAGTAAATTAAATAAATTCTAAGGAAATTTTTTTTCCAAGGAAAAATTTTGCCATTAACATTGGGACTTTAATCACAAGAGAAATTAGCTTTGAGGATTTTAGGGTGAAAACTACATCCTATCTTCAACTCATTACTTTATTTCAGTGAGTCATAAAGACAGAGAGAACCCCAGCAGCCTGGACCACAGTTCTAGCACTCAAGTTATTATCGTAGCTACTTCAACTTTCTAGAAATTTGACTTTGATATTGAGTCACGTGAAAGGATAACTTAATTGTCTTACATTCAGATGTGCATACATTTTAACCTACCCATGTCTGTAGGAGACTGTCATTTTTCAAATTCTAGCATATCTAAATATTTATTTGTGTAGCTACCACAATCAGGATACAAGATGGTTCCATTGCCCCCAAAGAACTCTTGCTATCCCTGTTTAATCACACAATTCTTTCCACCCTTAACTCTCTCTGGCAGCTGTGGGTCTATTCTGATCACTGTAGTTTTGTCTGTTCAAGAATGTCATGGAAGTGGAACCATACAGTACACAGACTGAGGTTTCTTCTTTCAGTTTGTTCCTTTAATTGCTAGATATTGTATGATCGTATCAGTTTCATCCATTTACCCATTGATTGGTACTTGGGGCAATTATGAATCATTTATTTGTAGGGTTTTGCATTGAGAATAAGTTTTCATTCTTTTAGGATTACTCAGGAGTAGAATTCCTGACTCATGGCTAAGTGTATACTTAGCCTTTTAGTACATTGCCAAACTATTGGTATTTGTTTTTAGAGAAGGGGCACCAATTTCTACTCCCATCAGCATGATATGCTAGTTTCTGGACATCCTTACCAGCACTTTTTATTTTAGCCCTTCCTAATAGGTAGGGGTGCTATCTTATTATGGTTTTACTTTGCATTTTCCTGACGGATGTCTTTTCATGTTTGCTATCCTTATATCTTCTTTGATGAGTTGGCCATGTTCTCTCCATTCCTTATTGGGATTATTTTCTTACTGTTGACTTTTGAGTTCTTAATATATTCTCGATTACAAGTCCTTTGTTGGATATGTGATTTACAAATATCACCCCCCGCCCCCGTCAGTATCTTGTCATTTCATTCTCTTAATAGTGTGTTTCATAGAATAAAACTTGATAATTTTGTTGAAGTCCAGTTTATCAGTTTTGCCTTTTATAGGTTGTGCTTTTGGTCTTTTGTCTAAGACATCAAATTCTTCATCTAGATCTATGATCTGTTCTGAGTTAATTTTATATAAAGTGTGTGAGAAATAGGACAGAATTCTTTTTCTTTTTTTTTTTTTTGTTTCTAAGTCCAGTTATTCTAGTCTGCTTACTGCTTATCTCCATTGAATTGCTTTTGTACCCTTGTCAAAAACCATTTGAACATATTTGTATGGGTCTATTTCTGGAACCTCTGTTCTTTTCCATTGATCTGTGTTTAGCCTCTAACCAACATCACAAGCTTGATTACTATCACTTTATAGTATTATGTAGTGTAATTTCTCCATTTTTTTTTTCAAAATGTTTTACCTATTGTAGTTCTTTTGCCTTTCCATATAAATTTGAATCACCTTGTCTGGGATTTTTATTGGAATTGTGTTGATTCTACATATCATTCTGGAGAGAAAGGACATCTTTATTCTGTTGTCTTCTAATCCATGAATATAGTATGTCTCTCCATTTATTTGGTTTTTTTATTGGGTCTTGACATTTTGTAGTTTTCAGCATACAAGTCCTATACATGTTTTGTTAAATTTACACCAACATAATTCATTTGGGGGAAAGTTTTTTTCCATAAACAGTACTGGATTTTTTTTAAATAAAAATACTTAAGTTATATCTTATAGTGACACATATAAAAATCATGTGTGTGTGTGTATGTCTAGGTTTCTAGAAGAACGTTTACCATTATGTTAAAAGTCAATTTTGAGTAGTGATAAATTCAGGTGATTTTAATTTTTCCCATAGTGTTATTCTCTGTGTATTTCACAGTAGGCATGTATTTTTATCAGAATAGTGAAGCTGCTTGAAAGTGAAAATAAAAATAAACAGTAAATTATAAAGTCCTTACCAGTAGATGAAAATAGTCCTATTTGAGAATTAAGTTCAGGTGTCTTAGAACCTATTCTTGCCCCAGTCATTTTATGATTCCACAATCAGAAATATTTTGAGACAGATGGAACATTCTGACCTTGGAACATTAGGTTAGAATTTCTGAGGGTGGAGCCACAGCATTAGTGTGATTTTTTTTTTTTAAGTTCCCCCTGTGGTTAGTAATCTCTTAAAAAAAAACCACATTGGTGAATTCTGATTCTATGTTATTTTAAAACGTGATTTCTACATATGAAGTAAATGATTATTATAAGTTGTCTGTATATTCTTATAGGTTATATATGGAAATAAAAAGGTGTATATGCTTTCTTACCTGTAGCAAGTTAAATATGGGCTTATACATGAGGAATTAAACACCTAGACAAAATGAGTTCTAATGTGACCAGAAAAAATTTTATAAAAGCAAAAATCCCATAACATCTTTAATATTCCCACATCTTTCGTGAGAATTTACCATCCTTGTTAAGTCTTCAGGTGCATTTCTGACACTTGACAAATGGCAGATAATTAGCCTTGCTCAACCTTGTCTCTTCTATGTTTCTTCTGTGTTGTAGATGTGATTGTATAAACCTAGGCTGAGGAGTATTTGTGTAAAGAAATGTCATTTTGCCTGTATCTCTTCTGGAGACCTCCTGTATAATGATTTCATGACATCATCTGATCATGCCTATGCTTAAAAATTACAACCTTTAAAGTGGTTCTATCTGCAGTCTTGTCACCACCCTCTCATCTTGACTGTGACTCACCATAGTCTCTTTTTGAGTAGCTCAGCCTCCCATCTCTAGGAAGTGCCTAGTTCTGCCCAGACCTAGCACTCTATGACCATTGCCTGAAAATGAAAATGGGGAAAGGGAGAGGGACATTGGTCAAAGGGTACAGAGTTGCAGTTACTTAGAATAAGTATAGTGATTTAACGTACAAGATGGCTGTAGTTAATGACATTGTATTGAAGACCAGAGATTTGTCACTTTAGGTATTCTCATCACAAGAATGAAAAGGTAACTGTGAGAAGAATATGTTGATTAGCTTGACTGTAGTAATGTTTTCGCTAAGTATATCAAATCATGTTACACACCCTGAATATATACAACTTTCTATTAAAAAAGTTAAATGGGGCATTTCCTCAGCTGCGTTTCCCAATGCTCCCCATACGAATTAGTTAATAGAAAAGGAATTCTGCAACTTCCTCGATATGCAGCAGCTCAAATGGAAGGAAGATTGTCTATCTTTTATTTTTTTTATTTTTTTTATTTTTTTTAAATTTTTTTTTTAATTTTTTTTTTAGAGGCATGTTTTTATTTATTTGTTTTGTTTTTTTTTTTTTTGTTTATACATGCACTGGGTACAGTCAGAAGCGTGGGAGGGTGAGAGAATTCACCAGATCCAGAGCGGGGATCAGAGCAGGCAGAAGGACCGAAGTACACTGCTGAGGGGAGCAGCGGGTGGCAGGAGAGGTCTGCGCACCATGTGGGACCCTCCTCCGGTGGCCGGGGAGCAGCCGGGGATTGAACCGGCGTCACAGAAGCTGCGCGCAGCTTCGCAGCTCAGCGCTCAACCGCTGCACCACCGGGGAGGCCCAGATTGTCTATCTTTTAAATGTTTTGGGTTTTTTCAGGGTTCCTGTGGGAACTCGGTAAGTCTTGTGCAGTAGTTTAGCCGCCTGTCTGTCAGAACCTGCCTCCCTAAATAGTTAATTTTTCTCCTGGTCTCATCTACCAAAGGCATGTATTTAACATACCTTAAATTATACAGGTGTTATATTAATACATGTATATTACATGGTGCATTGCCATTTTCAAAGCATTTTCAGCCTAACTTGTTCACACAGCAATCTCAGAGCAATATCCTCCAGTGTGTCCCAGCTTATGTGTCATGGTGCTATATTCTGTTGCTCCTGTTTTTACATTACTCGTTCCTCCATTCCCAATGCTTCAGTTCAGTTCTTGGTCATCTCCATAGCTCTCTATTCGGTCTTACTGTCTTGCTGTATTTCCTTATCAGACCATTCTCCACAGTTTCCAGGATTACTTTTCCAAAACAGGATTAATAATACCACTTCCAGCTTAAAAATTTCAGTGGATTTGCATTTCTTACAGATGAAAAATCAAATTCCCTAGACCCCATGCCAGCCTTTCTACCTTCTCCATTTTCACTGTCTACCATGGGCCATGGACAGCTTGCCACACTGGAGACCTTGGTATTCCTCAAAGATTGCTCATGCCTTTTTCCTGTAAACACCATAACAAACTACCCAAGCATACTGACTTTAGAAGCCCTGAGCACAGTGGGGATGTTTGTGTATTTGTCTGTTTCTGAGTGCTCTTTCCCTAGCCCTAGCGTACACTCATGTGCTCTTGCAAAAAAGTCATGAGTCCTGTTTGATTTTTGCTTCCTGTTGGGGAGTTGCTATGTTTATTGGTCATCCCGCTCAGTGGTGTGGTGACGTTTTAGGGGCAGTCAATCGGAGGGTGGCTGATAACACTGTGAAACTCAGATCACATTCAGCCTTCTCTTAGCACAATGGGAACCTCCTTAACTGTTTTATATTTAACTGGTGGTCATGGTACAGCAGGGTAGGCTAGCAGCAGAAGATAGCTCAGCAGTGAAGGGCTCATAGAACTGTATGACCTTGATTTCTGGTAACCTTTGTGTCTTAGAATGGCCATTTCTTATTTTTATAAGATGACTTGAGTTTGTGACTTAGAATTAAATATTTTGGGCAGTAATAGTGCAGTATCAAGTTTCCATTCCAAAGTTAGTAACAAAAGCACCTCTGCATGAATAAGCTCGAGCAAGGAATTGGACATAAGTTTAGATGACATTTTTGTCGGACCAGGGCTAACAGCTGACAGAACACCTGTGCTTTTTCTTGTTACTTTGCTTTCTTTTGCTTTAGCAGGTAGAGACAAGTACAATTTGTGGTACTTGGAACCTTATAGAAGACAGCCAACCGAACAGATAACAAACCAAAAAGAGAAGGGACTTGCCCAAAGCACACACTGTAGCAGCTCTGCCTGAGCAGCTGGAGCAGCTGATACCCCTTCAGATCCTACAACCAACCCTGCCTCCTCACGCACACCTTAGTTGTTTCCATTGAGGCCAGGAGTCAGGCAAATAGCTTTTGTGTTTGGTTTTAGAATCAAAGTTGTTCGATCATATTAAACTCCAATGCCATGTCTTATTGACATGAACCCCCTGAAATGCCTATCACAGTGCCATGGAGTCGGCAGACACTCAGTTTTATATGAAGTCACATACTCTAGAAGCCCCTGAATTCCCATTTCTGTGTTTATAAACATGTAGATTGTAAGAACAACTCATTTTCTAAGTAAAAGATTTACCTGGTTATTTTGTGGTCTTTGAGGTGATTTCAGGCCATCATCACAGAAGTTAATGTCTGGCATCCATCAGGACTTTTGTTTTATAGGAAGAAAAGATGAGCTGTTTAAAAGAAACAAAAGCGGGTTTGATAATGTCAGAAAAGGGGATCAGATGCATGTTTTGGAAGTTTGGGGAACTTTCTGTTGCATTTGTAAGTAAGGCACTTACCGTTAATTGTTGCCTATCCAGAGAATCTGCTTCAAGGCAGATTTTGAACTGCATAAATGTTAACATAATGTTTGTGAAAACACATTCTAAGCAATGTGTGTTTCTTTTTTCAGCTGTGGAACTAAATGACCACAGTAAAGAGTATGTAAATTGTATAGCTGCATCTTCATGTATTTATTTATAAAATTTGTTTTATGATCTAAGAGATTTAAAAATTTTTGATAACGCTGGTTATATGCACACACACTCTTTTAAAAGGCAGGAGTCACCCCTTTTCTTCTAAAGTAGGCAATCAAAATAAGCAGTTTGAAGAGATGGATTTAAGACAGCGAAATTGTATCTTCGGCTGTGTAAAAGAAGTACTGTACCTTGGACCAGAAAACGTGTATTAGCGATGGTTCGGTTAGTGACTGCAAAAGCAAAATAAATACCGTAGTGTAAAATGGAGTTCCACATGACAGCATGTTCGGCTAGCATGAACATCAGAATATCGGGAGCAGTTAGCACCAAAATATATTCTGCTTCTTTGCATGAAAATACATTAATAGTTTTTATTGTGTCTTTGTTTCTCATAGATGACTACTAGGGAGAGGTTGGGTCAGGTTTTGTTGTTGATGTTTGTTTATTGCCTGGGGGAGTGAGGGAGGAGTGTTTGTCATAAACCTATCCCAAAAAGTTGCCTTATTTCTCCTTTTAAAAGCTTCCACTGCCTTTGCAGTCTTTGCAGAATAAAGCTGCATGATTGTTTATTTTGGACGTAGAAGATTGATCAGAACATCACTTTTTAATGAAAAGCACAGTGTAATGAGTTAAATGAACTTGCATAGGGATATTTTCTTCCTCTGTTAGAGTTAATCTTTAAACAGTCTCTATGTTCAGAATAAAGATACTGTTAAAGACCCCAGGTTGAAAAAGCAGTGCCACTTCTTCTGAGAGCTTTGGGGCAATCCTCTGATGTGTAATTGCTTTTACATCAGTCACAAGAGAGAGACAAGAATGCGCTTTCCTTGAACTTAACAGTTTGGGCAATTTTCTATAATCCAGTAAATACAAATTGTAGCTTGATTATTCATCTACGTCTGTCAAGCAAATTTTAATGGATGAATGAATGAGTCAAATCTATGCATGGAAATATACAAATGTGCAAAATATGGGTCTAATTACCAGGCTGCTGAATTTACACAAGGTCAGGTAAACAAGGCACCAGTGTAATGATTATTAATTGTTAATAATGCCTTTGGGAAAACATTCACATTTTCCTTCTGAATACCTAACGGTTTGCCTTTCTAGTCATTTTAAACTCAGAAAATTTTAACTGGTCTAAAAACACAAACATTTTTGCCCTGTTTTTATTCTTTTCTTAAAATTGTCTACTAATTCTTTTAGAATAACAAATAAAATACAATACCGTTTTCAGGAGCCTGTTGAAAATCACAGTTTAATATGATAGTAAAAGAATTAAGGGAGGGGATAACACTCACAGAGCAGAATGAAGTAGCTGCTGTGTTTTATCTTCATTGAAGGGATGAAAATAGCCCCCGTCCTCCACCCTCTTTTCAAACATGATCAACATTCTAAAACACAAAACCAAGGTGGTAATAAAGGAAAGAAAATCAAAGCAGGCTTTTTTCCCCTCTATTTACCATAGTAAGTCAACAGTTGACTCTGTCTTGATATTCTATAAAATGAATGTTGGAAAAAGAATAATATCAATGAGTAGTTTCCCATCAAAATGCCCAAGGGCCGAAATAATTGAGGGAGTACTTGCCGAGGTTTTTCTTAGTTCAGTAACTCTTGATCACTGTGCTGTTTTGTAGCTGTGCTGTCATTAAAGGCTCTCTATGTCTGGAAGGACACCCCCCTCTCCCAGCTTTAATCCAAAAGTCATAAATTGTAGAACTAACATGTCGTCTGCGGGTCACCCAGGCGAAAACACTGCATCTTGAGAAATCTATCTTTCTGCCACTGTGCTTTGAAAATCTTTTGAATATTTTGCATTAATGGTACTGCTGCAATCTCGTGCTGGGCTGTCTTCTCATCCTCACAGCTCCACATTCAGAAGTTTTTCCACATAACTAATCTAAATGTTCCTCTCTGCTCCAGCCCTTACTTCCCACTCTATACCCCTGTTGAATGTTAAAGGATACAGCCACCTTCCTTAATGCTTTTTAAAGTGTTTGTAAATAGCCCTCATATCTCCCTTTCATTTCTTTCGACTCAGTCATTGATGACTCACTCTAATTTCTTCAAAATTTTCAACTTCCATTTTTGTTTTTCTGGAACTCTAATCATGTGTGTGCTTATAAACCAAATGGATTGGTTTATATTGCTTATAAACCAAATGGATTTGGATTTTTTTTTAACCTTAGCTCTGTGGGTAGCCCCCTAACCTCTTCTATAGTCCATTCTCTCCACTCTAGAATATAACGGACCCACTTTGTATACACGGGTGCCGTAATAATTTCATTAAATCTATGTAGAACTATAGCTCAGATCTTTAGTGTGGTGTTTGAGATGTTACACAACCCAGCCTTCCCTCTCCACAGACTATGCCATCCAACAATGCTGTCCAAATCATTGCTCCTCCAAACAGAGCTTATTTTCTCAAACAGTGGCTGGGATTGTCCGCACCCATTTGCCATCGCTATCTGCTTAAATTCTCCATAGTCTTCAAGACCCAAGCCCATCTCATTTCTAGAAAGCCTGTCATCAACATGACTATGGAAGGTTTTTTTTCCCCTCTGAATTCCTTGAGAACGCTGGATGTGTACTTAATGTTTCTCCTACAAGTTAGTCTTTCAGTTATATTCTTTTATTTGGCAAGTCTGTTTTTCCCTGTAAAGTTGTAGACTTGGGAAAGCTGGAGAAAGAAGAAAGATTAATATTTCTTGAACAATCTGTCAAACACTTTGCAAGGCATTTTTAAATACATATTACCATTTAATACTCATAACAGCCCTCTAAGGTCGGGAGATATTGTTTGCGTTTTTATAGATAAGCTGAATCTCGTAGTCAGAAACTCAGCCAATGTTAGAGTAATGTAGAGCCGGGGTTTAAATTGGGCCTCCAACTGAAAGCCCATATATTCTTTTCAAGAAGCCTCTGCCACATGAAAGTGACAGTTTGTATCCTGCTCTATCAAATTACTTAAAAATTCAAAGAAACAAAATAGGTGTTCAGTAAGTGATTGAATTTATCACTATGGAAGTCTTAATTGCTTCAACTGCATTTCTTTGACCCATCTGCTAATGGTAATGTGAATTAATAAAATAACCAAAGCTTTCATAAGGGCCTCTGGATTCTCAGAGATGGCTGACACATGAAAGGTTGACAATTGGACTCCCACGTGAAGACTGTTTACTTGAAACAATTTTTGTTTTCTGTTTTTAAGTTTTCTCTTGTTGATCCAGCATTCAGTGATATTGTCAAATGCCACTCTTCTCATTTACTATTTGCATTTTATTTTTAAAAATAAATCTCATTGTAGTAATTTATGCTTTTGTCAGGAGTTATTAAAACACCAGAGGTTGAAAAATACACACATTTTGAAGTTTGTGTGAAAACTGAGGAATATTTTGCCTTGCTTTGAGGGTGTATACTAGTAGTAAAAGCTATGGTCTTTACAGACTTTAATTTAGGACCCTGTGCAGAGTTGCAGTTGTGTTCATAGATCAGGGAAATTTGGCATTTTATCTTTCATAGAAGATAGGACTTTGTGCTGATGGGGAGGCTATTTATATTTTTTTACTTAAAGCAGGAGGTTGTTTTGTGAGGTATATTTATTCTTGAAGAATTAGTAGTTGTGAGGATCAGCTAGGAAGATTTCCCAACCTAAGAATGAAAAGAATTTTGATTTGATGAACACAGGCAGTGTGAGCTTTGAGGTGACAAAAATATGGCCCGTTTTAGGTATCTGAGAGTTCTTATCAACTTCTGTGCATATCGATAAGTTCAACCTACTTTGCAAACAGTTACTAATGTCATAATGCATTTCCCCATATCTTCCATCTGAAATTTTTACTATTATTGATTGAGGATTCAATTGAGAAATGTGTTTAGAACCCTGCTTTCTGTGGTAATCACAGAAGTCAGTGGGAAGACAAGAAAATTGTATCGAAAGAAATTGTGTGCATGTGTGTTTTGTGTTTCAGCATAGATTATCTCTGCCAAAATAATAGCTGTCATTTTGTTCTTGTTATATTAGTGTCCTATAGCTTATCACTATTCCCTTTGCCTTAGTTTTGCTTCTGACCACTGGCTATTACCCCCGGCAAGAAGACCTTTTTAATTGAATGTCCGAATATGAATGATTGTTGTCCTGATACTGTCGTGATTTTTATCCATTTCAAATTGTAGCGCCCTAAGTTGTGACCTCTCACCTCATCACAGCAGCCCTTTAACATTCAGGGACTTTGAAACTTCACTTCTGTTTAGAATTTCATATCATGCCCATCATGGGGGGAAAAGATGGAAAATGTATACGCTGAGCCTATAGGACTTCCTGCAGTGCTTATTAATCCTTTATGGATCATTTGAAATGTTTCTAGTTTATTTAAGCTTTGCTGCTTGTATCAGATTGTTCCTATGAAAAAAGAAAAAGTGATCATGCTTTGAATTTTTAAAAATGATCTCACTTTCAAGCAAAAGCACTTTTATGCTCCATTAAAGTTGAATTTGCCAAACTCTTACATTGCATTAACACAAGCTTTACTGGATAGATAAACGTGTTGTTGAAAGACTGACTTGAACTTTACCAAACTGCATATTAAGATTTTTATCTTTATACTTCTTATTTCTTAAATTATTTAAAATAGGCCAAGAAAATAGATGAAATTTACCCAAATGTACCACGTAATTTTTCCATTTGGTTTTAAATATTAATCTTGATTGTAAGCTAATGTTTCAGTATGAAGCTAAATGTTTTGAGCAAGTAATGTGCATACTACACAATTCTTTTATGTAATATAGATATCTCAAAATTGTTCATTTTGCTTCTTGAAATTTATAGAAGTGATTTAGTCATTTTGACATTTCTAATTTTTCTTAATGTCTATTAGGCATTTGGTATTTTGATTATTTTGGTAGGTGAACCAATAAAATGACTCATTTTTCCTCTTCAATTTAGTGGGTTAAAGAAATTATACACAAGACATCCTCCATTTTTCTATGAAATATGCTTTGCATTTTTTATTAAAACAAATTTTAATTCATAAAATTTTTAGCTTGGGGGCCTCCTCTGGTGGCACAGGCGGTTGAGTGCAGTGCTGTGAAGCTGTCCGCAGCCTGTGCAGTGCCGGTTCCATCCCGGCTGGCCAGCGAGGGTCCCACATGGCACGGCAGACCTCTCCTGTCTCGCCCGCTGCTCCCCTCAGCAGTGTGTTTGGTCAGTTTGCCTGTTTTGTTCCCCGCTCTGTCTCTGGTGAGCCCTCTCACCCTCCCGCACATCTGGCCTGTACCCCGGTCCTTGTATAAATAAATAAATAAATAAATCTTTAAAAAGTTTATTTTTTAGCTTGGAAATAATCTTCAGAAGTCTAGTCTTTTGACCTAGAGATACTAGTCTTGTTTATACCATCCTTCCTGGCGCCATAATACCATTATAAGGACTTGATCTTTCCTTTTTGTGTCCTTGGCCTTGAGATTTTAATGTGTTTGTTTTTCAGAAAGAATGCAAGCTAGTTTTTGACTTGAAATGACTTTCTCGTTTTTTAATACATGAAACCTTTATAGAGTAAGAGGTATATTTTATCCAAAAATTTTAAAAGAAATTTGCATTTATGGTGACCTTGAAAAAATTTAATGATAAGAAAATATAATACAATATGAGGCTAAATCTTTTTCAACTTTCATAGATTTCACTTTTTTAGCTCTTGAGTCACTGGGCTTCTTAAGAAGGAAAATGTATTTCCGGGAAATTACTTTTTTAAGGCAAACAACAAATTGTACACACAGAGGGAAACGAGAACCTTTTGTGTGCTCAGTGGAAGGAAAACTCTGAACAGTTATATGAAATATTTAGCAAGTTATTTTAATGTTAAAGCTTGCCATTTCTGAGAGATCGATGGTACCTTGTCAGTAAGAAACTGTATTAACTTTGACTCCAATGTAAAAATCTGCACTGAATTCATTTTTCACTAATTCACTTTATTCTTGTCTCCTAGTGTTACCGTGACCTTTCAGAAATGTGTAGTTCTTATTTTGTGCTCCACAAAAGCTGCCCCTTAGGTTGCATTGAATAACACAAAGTTGAATTATGAACATAATGGCAGTTCTCTGTGGCATTTCCAGTTTAAGCTTACTTTTAGTCTGCTAAATTCTTAAGTGAAGTGTTTTTTTTAATGTTGTCTATGTTAGGGAAAAGGTTAAATAATGCTGGGCTTCTCTTCAAGGCAAACACGGAGAGTCATTTTGGTTGTTTAGTGGCAAGTTGTGTTCTCATGTTTTCATTCCTCAGTCAGTGTGGGTGATGTTCTGAATTGTTTTGGAGCTTTCACACAGGGCTTGTGTGCATCTAAAATGTTTCATATATTGCTCATTGTATGATGGAACTAAAACTCATTTGGGGATTAAAAGAAAAGACTTCAGATGTGGCACTGCTTCCTAAAGTTATATACTTTGAGAAGCCATAGAGAAGGCAGGAATAGTATTGTATTTGAGTCTCTGCAAACTCTAATTTCCAGTAGAAAAGCCTGGTTACCCACAAGACAATGAGTGTCAGAACTATTAATTTTATCTTAAAATTATGTTTATTGAGGAAAGATCAGCTAACAACACTGCATATGACTTAGAGGTATAGGCGCACGCCTCTTCAGATCCATGTTACATGACACACTCATCGCCAGAGCCCCAAGAATCTTCCACCATAGTTCATAGTTCATTGTGCTTCATCCCTGGAATTCATTTCAACTTCAAACCTAGCCCCTCAAAAAGTGTGGCTTCACTTGATAATTACTTTCAACCGACAGAACATATCTTTTGGTTATCTAGTTAAGGTTTAATTGATGTAGTCACTATCTGCTGTGAAGGCACATAGAAAAAGAGGAGCTGGTTTCCATTTTCCAAGTGAAATGGATCACTTCATAATCTAAGTAATCCACCACTGGGAAATGACTCTAGAGCATCCAATGAAAGATTTTAAATGTCCCTTCAAGAAGAAAATACCACAAATACTGTGCTGTACATCATTGGGAAAGAAGACCTGAGTGCGTGCATGTGGACATTTATACTTGTTCACTGGTCTTCACAGTTTTAAGACAGTATGAAAACACTGGTCCGGCATGATGCTTGCAGATTGTTCCCATTAAAAAAGAAAAATACCGGATGGCCTCACTCATAGCAGGAGTCTAGAAAACCTAAATAAGGGACCAGGAAAAAGAATAACTATAAGAAAGAAAAAATCAAAATCAACAAGCAACTCTAAACCAGGGACACATTGTTGGGGGGGAAGGTGCGGGGAAAGGAGGAATTGGGGTCAAAATAAGGGGGTTGCAATTGCATGGGGAATGTAAAAATCAAATTTTTTTAAAAAAGGAGGCAAGGTCGGTGTTACTTAGTATCCAAGAAGGGGGCAGCTAAAGGCTCCTCAGTGAGCCAAGACACATGACTCCTGAAGCAGTGAGCTGAGGAGAGCTTGAGTTGCCTCCAGCCTGTCCATTTTCCCACAAGATTTCTTTCTCTCCCTCCTGCAAAAAGAGAACACTGAAACAAGGGGGTGGTAAGGGAAAGGACTTCTGGACTCTCACAGTTGGCCCAACCGGAGGGAAGCTGGGGTGTTCAACTATCTCAATTAATCTTGACGTGATAGAGTTTAATTCCATCAGTTTAAAATTAGGAAAACTTTTTCTGGCACCAATAGTGCCTCAGACACTCTGGTAGGCCATAGGCGTCAAAGCTGAATGCTAGGATCCCAACTCCTGGGCACTGAGGTGGCTGGCCTGTAGTTCCCCTTCTGTTTCTCTTCTACCTCTTCACTTCTTTCCTCCATCCCCAAAATATTGTTAATCCTTTATGTGACCGTGTTTGGGCCTCCTGCACTTCAAGTCATGCTCACTCTTGCACTGTGGGTGTCGGGGATAAAAATACCCATTTTTCAATTGACAATAGAACCTGTGTTTTAAATATAGGTCCAGCATGTTGTTTGCTCATAGGAAGAGTTCCATTTAATTGTAACTCATATAAGTATGTGAAAAATAAAACTCTCTCAGGGAATTCACTTTAAAAGTCCCTTGAAATACTATTTTGAGATTGATATTCCTGGTAGAGCAACCAAGCTAGAAGCTGGACTAAAGGGAGGATGAATCCTTTCTGCTTAGGGTACCAGTTTGCCAGACCAGTGAATGACTACCCAATACCCATACCCACACACCTCTGTGGTGGTTAATGTAGGAATACTATAAATGCAGCAGTAGAGTAGAGGCTCCCTCGTTTCATATTGGGAAATGCCTTAGATATTTATCTTCACATGGGGGCTTTCACATACTCAGTAAGAGCGCATCAAGTTTGTGCCTGGTTAGTGTGGCGTGGTCTTTTTCTCATCTCCACAGAATTCATACAGTCTATTCTGTTAAAAGAGGCTTTCCCAGCTGTCTGGAGGTTCCCCAGTCTACTAAAAATGGAGCTACCATACGACCTAGCAATTCCACTCCTAGGGATCTACCCAAAGGACACAAAAACACTGATTCAAAAGAACACCTGTACACCTATGTTTATTGCAGCACTATTTACAATAGGTAAAACCTGGAAACAACCCAGATGCCCAAAAATAGATGACTGGATCAAGAAGATGTGGTATATATACACAAAGGAATATTATTCAGCAATCAAAAAAGATAACCTCATGCCATTCGCAGCAACATGGATGGAGCTAGAAGGAATTATGCTCAGTGAAATAAGCCAGAAGGAAAAAGAAAACTATTGGATGGTGTCACTTATAGCAGGAATATAGGGGAACCAAATAAGACATAAGTGTAAAAAATAATAACAGTACAACACACAACAAAGCAAAAACAGACAATTACAAATCAAGGACATACTGCAGGGGAGGAGAGAGGGATCGGAGGGAGGAGCACAGGGGACTGTGGTGATGGTGCACAGGTGCCTTGGGGAAGGAAATTCTATGGGGACTCAACCTGAGGGGTTGAGGGGAAGAAAATATTGTTTAAAAAAATAAAAAATAAATAAAAGCAGTAGTATATGTGAATAATTAAAAAAAAAGAGAGAGACTTTCCCTCCTCAGTAAGAGTGTGAAACTCAGCTCTGCTGGCTGCTAGTACACAGGTCTTCCGAGCATGTTCTCGTGGAAAGAGAGTTGATTAGGTGGAGGCTTGTTTTTAGTAAATGAATGATCTGCTCTAGCCCCACTCACTGGTTTTCTGGTGGAATACTTGGTGACCATACTTCACCAACAAAGTCAAAATTTTTTGTTTTGTTCAACTTCAAATGAGGTGCTAAAGAGAATCTCTACTCGGCACCATCTCCTAAACCCCAGAATGGAGTCAGAAGTAGGGTATTGGGCAAGCAAGTGGTGGGGAGGCAGGTCAAACTTGCTGCAGATAGAGGAGGCCTGAAAATAGATTTTGGGTCTAGTTGGAGGATTCAGACCAAGGTCAGAGAGCTGGGAAATGAATCTAAAGAATTTCTCCTTGAATCTGTCTCAGTGGCAAATTAAAACATCTGCTACAGGTGGATGTTATTTTGTTCAGGGATTCTTTTCTTATCCTTCTTGTGATTTAGAAATTGTTGGCCCTGGGGATATATATTCAAAACCCTAGTAATCTGAATAGTCTCAAGGACATAGAATGTTTTGGGCTTTTGAAGAGGGAGAACGTAACTGTCAAATGTCAGGATTTGTAACTGGTTGTACAAATATATAGTCTTTCTTCTTTCTGACGTTCTACCTGAGCCTGGCTTCTGTGTTAGATAGAGTGTGCCTTTTTAGCCTCGAGAGTTGTATTTAGTGAGCATTATTGTATAAATACGTGACCATTTATCACAACCACACCGTGGAAGACTTGCTAAAACACAATTTCTGGACACCGCCTGGCATGTTTAACTCTCTAGGAGTGTGTTCTGAGAATTTCCATCTCTGACACTTCTCTAGGTGATGCTGATCTATGCTGCTCACCCAGGAACCACTCTGAGAACCGCTGTTCTAGAAGTTCTCTGAGCTGTGCCACTCTCAGCTGGGAGCAATTGAGTGAAAACAAATGACTTGAAACCCTCATGTAATGGTTGTAGACTGATGAGATCTAGTTAAGAGGAAGTTTTTTTCACTTAGAGGAACATGTATTTCCTTAATCTCAATTATAGATGAAGGCTAATGGGGAGTCTCATGTTCATGGTTTGTGTTTTTCAATTATGTCACAGAAGTAGAGGATTTTTGTGCTAGAACCATCTGGCCTGATGCGACACCTTTCATTATGAAAGAGACAGACGCTCCCAAAGGTGACGCTCCCAAAAGTACATCTATGAGATGTACTTCATAGAAGCAGAACCCGGGGAAGTGACTGAATAAGACTATGTTAGAAGAGGAAGCTGTTAAAAACTTAATTCAGTCCCAGTGTTGATTTTAGACATTCTCATTCAAATGTCTGCAGAGATTTTAGTACAGTTACTTCTGTCCAGTCGCAGAGATCCTTCAGTAGCTTAGTTTTGGGGTCCACAGCACTAGAGTTTTAGGAAATCTGAGGCTAGAGGCAGCCCGATGGAAATATTATATATAGCAAGTTTTGAACATATTAGCTATTGTAATTAGACAAAAAAAAGAAACAGTATATTAAAATTAGAAGGGGAAGAGGAAAGTTACCATTATTTTTGAATCCTTGGAAAACCAACAAAAAAACTTATCACAGAAAAAGAGTTTTGTGAGGTCACTAGTTACAAAAATAATTTTTAAAAATCAGTAGCTTTGATCTATATAAACAAGAGCCAGTTAGAAAATACAATGAAAGAACTGAATACCATTTATAGTAATGACTACAAAGATCAAATACCTGGTAATAAAAGGAAATGTGTTGGATATATATATGAAGAAAACTTTAAAATGCTACTGAAGGTATGGTCTTCAAGACTTTTCAAGACTTGAGTATATAGAAAAGTATCCTATTCTTTTATTTATTTATTTATTTATTTATTTATTCATTTGTTTGTTTTGTTTATACATGTGCTGGGTAGTCAGAAGCGCGGGAGGGTGAGAGAATTCACCAGAGCCAGAGCGGGGAGCAGAGCAGGCAGAAGGACCGAAGTACACTGCTGAGGGGAGCAGCAGGCAGCAGGAGAGGTCTGCGTGCCATGTGGGACCCTCCTCCGGTGGCCGGGGAGCAGCCGGGGATCGAACCGGCACTGCAGAGGCTGCTGGCAGCTTCGCAACCCAGCGCTCAACCACTGCGCCACCGGGGAGGCCCAAAAGTATCCTATTCTTGACTTGGGTTATTCAACATTTTTAGGATTGTTCTCTAAGTTTATCCACTAAAAATTTCATAGGAAATTTCTGACTAATAAAATCACCTGCCAGTTATTAAAAATATTGGTGTTCTCTTAATTTTAATGGAACCAATATAGAAAATCCAAAACGAGACTTAAAAGTGGCATTGTATTGTAGTGTTGTAAATATCAGTTTGGAATAGTTATCTGGGGGAAAAAATAAAGTTGAATTTCTTCCTTCCTCCCTACTTTAAAACAAATTCCAGTTGGATCAAAAGCTTAAACTTATAAAGTGAGGCCATCAAAATAAAAGTTATTTTAATCTTGGAGTTGGGAAAACTTTCTGAAACAACACAAAATTCAGTACCCCAAAAGGGAAACTATCAATAAGTTTGACTCAAATGAAAAAAATAAATTTCTGCAGGGCAAATAGACACCTATACATACCCTATAAAGTCGAAAGAGAAATGGGGCCTCCCCGGTGGCGCAGTGGTTGAGCGCTGGGTTGTGAAGCTGCCCACGGCCTCTGCGGTGCTGGTTCGATCCCCGGCTGCTCCCCGGCCACCGGAGGAGGGTCCCACATGGCGCGTAGACCTCTCCTGCCGCCCGCTGCTCCCCTCAGCAGTGTACTTCGGTCCTTCTGCCTGCTCTGCTCCCCGCTCTGGCTCTGGTGAATTCTCTCACCCTCCCGCACTTCTGACTGTACCCAGTGCCTGTATAAACAAAACAAACAAACAAATAAAATAAATAAATAAAACATGCCTCTATTAAAAAAAAAAAAAAGTCGAAAGAGAAATGATGTACTGGGGAAAATATTTGCAACCCATGTAACAAAGGGCTAATTTTCTTCACAAATAAGGCACTCTTGAAAATACAGAAGACGACCAACAAACTAGTAGAAAAATGTCTAAAGAAAAGGAGCAGGCATTTCCTAGAGACAGAAATGAAAAATGGCTTATACATATAGGTATAGACGTTAAACATTACTCTTAATTTCAGAAGTCCAGATGAGTACCATCTTTCATCTCAGAATGACACAGTTCCCAAGTTCCAAAATACATAGTGTAGGCAAAAGTGTAGGGAAAGGAGTCCTCACATGCACTGTTGGTGGGCATGAAAACTGGCACACTTCCTTGGATATCAGTTTAGTGACATCTGTCAAAATTTTAAAAGAACATACCACTTGGCTTTGCAATTCCAAATTGGGTATCTCCCTTTGCAGTTGTAGAATATTTGCAGATAGTGTCCCAGGTACTGTACAAGGATATTCCTTGCGACATTCTTGCTTATACTAGGAGACTGAAAGCAAGCTAATGGTTGCTCAGAAGAGGGCTCACTGCATTATTACACTCATTCTCTGTAGCCATTGAAAAGAACATTGCTGGTCTCAATGTACTGCTAAGGTACAATTTCTTCTAAAGTGCAAAAAAGCAAGCTTTGAATGGTGTACTTGATATATTTCCCTTTGTAATTTTAAAAACAAGGGAGGAGATAGTTGTTTCAGTATTTAACCCAATACATCCAAAATATTTCCTCTATGATGAATATTAGAAATATTAGTAAGGTGTGGTGTATTCTCTTTGTTGAGCTAGGTTTTTGAAATTTGCTGTATATTTCACACAAAGCATATCTCAATTTGGACTAGCCACATTTCAAGTATTCAGCAACCACATAGAGCTAAGCAGACTAGGTGCAGAGCGTGATAAGTGCTGGTTCAGAGTTCAGAAACCCAGGGGGCCCTGCAGCTTATGGCTGAACAGTGGACAAGGTATTTACTTTTTCATGGACCTCATTTTTTTTTTCAGATAGAATATGGGGGAGTAGACCAGCACTCTCTTTAGTCCCTTCCAACTTTAAAATTCAGACATATTTCATATTACTTGTCAAAACAAATCAATATAATTTTGCTGGCTTTTATAGACACTTCACTTTTTCACCAGCATTCACCATAGAATATGGTGGAGTAGACCAGCACTCTCTTTAGTCCCTTCCAACTTTAAAATTCAGACATATTTCATATTACTTGTCAAAACAAATTAATATAATTTTGCTGGCTTTTATAGACACTTCACTTTTTCACCAGCATTCTTAAAATTCTCTGTTCCTAAGTGAAATACACTATATGGTTATTGTTAGAGTAAGGTTCTTTGTTTATTGGTTTGTTTAAAGGAACAACATTACTAAGTCCTGCAGGAATTGGTCATTTCTTTTTATAGAATTAAGTCAAGTTTGAGGCTTTGCAAATTTTTAATGCTGCATGAAGAACTTGGAACGAGTAAATGAAAGAACCACATCAACAATATCTAAAGAAGGGTAAATACTGGCAGAGAAAAAATGGGATTCTCTTTATAAAGTTCATTCTTCAGAAGATAGTAACCAATAGCTCTCTTTGGTTAAGAGAGCATAATTTTGAGCAGTGTTTCCCAACCTTGGCCACACTGTAGAATCACTTTGGGAGCTTTTTGAAATCTCAATGCCTCTTCTGTACCCCAGACTGGTGCTTCTCAAAATGTGCCCCAGGCATTGCAGCAGCAGTGGCACCTGAGAACTGGTTAGAGATGCAGACTCTCAGGTCCTGCCCCACAACCTACTGAAGCAGAAACTCTGGAGTGGTGCCCAGCAGCCTCCGTGGTGACGTTCCCCTCGCGGGGCCAGTGTGCAGCCAGATTTGAGAATCTAGAGCCAGAAGAATTCAGGAAGGAATAGCAGGGGGTTTCATATTGAGGGCCAACTTTTAGCCTATGTTGGTCATGGGAATAGAGTTGGGGATGGAATGCTGTGTGCCTGCTAGGATTTGCCATTCCTGCTTTGAAGATTTGGGTAATTTGTCAGCGTTAAAGTGGTTGGATATTGCATTTCACAAATAGAAATCAAGAAGCATTTTATCCAGTTGGCAAAAAAAGGGGGAGGGGGAGAAAAGAAAAGGAAAACTAGAGCAGAAGTCAGCAGAGTACTAGGTAAAATGTTCTAAGTGAAGAAATTCCAGATTGATTCTAAAATATCTCATTTCTATAGAAGGGATTTCTTAAAGAAGTTCAAGTGTCATGGGGATTTGGGGCCCACTTTATGATCTGTTGTCAATTCTATTTGATCGAAAAAGTACTGCAGGCTTGTTCAACCCTTTATCATTTGGGATTAAAGGGTGCATTCCTCTTAACATTTAGACTTCTCGTAGGAATGCACTCAATACATGTATGGTAAATGCAGAATGAACTAAGGCAGAGAATAAAATACATTTTCCAAGGGTAAAGAGGTTGTCACTGCCTGAGAAGGAGTTAATGTGTCACATTCTTTTGATTTCTACTCCTCGGGAGAAATCAGAGTATCTTGTAATTTCGGAGGCATATTCTGCAGAATGTTATATTGTGATTTCTCTAAGCTGAATCCCAGAGATCTGTCTGGGAGTTTGCAGCTCTGGCAAAATAAGAATGGACCCACTATAGTATCAGGATCACTTGATTTTTCAAAAGTTAGGAGAAATATGCAGATCATATGAGACTCGTTTTGCTCTGTCTTATTAGAAGGCAGGTGGAGAAAAGCAGGCTTGCTGTGTTGAGATAGCATCTGGAGCTGCATGTTTGTTGAGACGCCGGCAGTAGAACTTGTGCAATCCTTTCTGTATATATTTTCTTCCCTCCTTCCCAAATATTACATTTAACATGAAAAAGTCCATTTTGATAATTTACCCAAAGCTAGGCATTGTAACAGAATTTGTGCCTCTAAGAAAAAACAGCTTTTTTATTATCAAATAGAATTTGCCTTTCATAGCTCAGTAAAACAATCCTGATATAAACTTTTCTAATCATCATTTATTCTAGAAAAGATTACAATCACTATTTGTGAGACCATGTTTATCTACTAAAAATACAATTTTGATTTTTGTATTAATTTTGAGGTTTGTATTTCTAGCTTGTTTTGCGAATTGTGGGCTCTCTGAGTACAAAGTGGTTTTCGGCACATTGGTGGTATTGTTGAACATCTTCCTTAAATAGTAAACACATGCATTTCAACAGCTTGTTGGATGGAAGCACACTTAATAGTTTCTTTACAGGAAAAAGGTATGGTCTTTAAAATTATCATTATTCTCTCATGTGCTGACATTTAAGTTAGGAAACTCCATCTCGGTGTGTAGACTTACCTTGTCTTGCCCAGAGGGAAGAAGTGGCTTTTCTGTAAAGCTAAATAGTTTTGACTTTATTGTCTGCTACGAAACAGCTGCTGATACCAGAAAAATGCCGTCTCATCATTGGGCCTGGGGTGTCCAAAAGAGGCAGGAAAAGAATGACTGTAGCTGCCTGTCTGCCCTGGCACTCTCCTCCTTTCTCTCCGTTTTCATTGCCGTGAAGAGCAGGAGAACAATATTCTGCAATTAAGGATTCCATTAAGTTGAAGAAAAGAGCAAATGGGGGATGTTTGTTCTCCAAGCTGAAAAAATTTGTCTGGGGTGGGGGGGGGATAGTGGTAGTGGTATAGAGAGAGGTGGGTGGAGAGACGAAGTCAGGGCTGTTTGTTGAATATACTGTTAAGGACTGTTACCATCCTAATTAATCAAGTTAGAAATTACAGCTGTAGTCGGTTTCCCCCCAATTCTTGTTATCAATTTTCTTCTCTTTTGAGACAAAGCAAATATAAATTTTGTGTTCATTTGTCATTCGTTCTTTGACTTCAGCATCTCTGAAAATAACAATGTAGCACAAAAGCCCAGTATTTACCTAGTTGTAATGTGGGTTGCCATGGTGTTTTGCAAATTATTGCAATTATGTTCACCATGCGAGTCGCCCTTGGTAACTGGCGAAAAAACTGATAATCCTGTTTTGAACAAAAGGTCAAATTGCTGAATAGAAAGTCTTGATTAACTAAAAGATGTACAAAGTGGAATTATTTCCTACCATTCAGAAATAGTTCTTGATCGGGTTTGGGGGAGGGGGTGAGTAAGTACATCTGATTACTGAAGTACAAAGCATTGAAAGGATGTTGTCTTGAGCCTTTCATGTAGTCTTAATGGTGGCTTTTTTGTCAAATTTACCCATTTGCGGCATTGAAAGAGGCAGCTGCATTTAAGCTGGAGAGACGGTGCTTTTTCAAGAGTTCAGTGCATGGAAAGTTCTCAGCAGTATCTGCAGTTTACTAGTAGCCCCTGGTCTATTAAAACTGATGTGCCGCATTTGAGCCCATTGCTCTCAGTACTTGTGAACCCCTCTGGCTGATGATCTAATAAAGTGCTCTTACTGGACAATCTCTGATCAGCTACTTAAAAAGGAGCTTGGGGGAGGGGGTGGGAGGGAGAAGCCTCACAGGCAGTCAGACTTGGTTAGGCCTGGAGAGAGCCGCAAGTGGCTAAAGCGAAAGGTTTGTCACAATCCTAATCCACGCTAAAGTATTCGCCATGGGGTTTTGGGTTTTATGCCCCACATCCTCCAAGCTGTGATCACATTCTCCATTCCGGAAGGTAATTGTGATTTTGCTTAAAGTTGAAGAAAATACAGAAAAGTATTTTGTCGAAATTCAAAAATCCACCTTTGTGAGTTTGTTTCTTAAATCATGGGTATTCATCAACTACATGATGCTACGTTTATGGAAAACCAAGTTTCCCAGGTTACAGCCAGAAGTCTGGTGGATTTCATCGCTTCTGGATCTGGCAGAGTGTCTGGGGGGGAGTGAAGTTCACAGAGGGAGGGGGTTCTTTTTTTTCTGGCCACCTGAAAAATCAATTCTCAAAACTTTTGAGAGTGTGTGAAAGTGGAATGAAAGCAAAGCAAACCTTAACAAGTTTGTGGGTTTACATTCTACATCACCTAGCAACCCCCTGGCTCAGCCAGATCTCTTGTCTACCCTTAGTTCTGTTTACAGACTATTCAGTCGGCCCTTCGAAACCATGAAAGATATTCAGTTTCATTAGTACCATTCTCAAGGAGAAAATAATTAAAGTTAAATGAACAAACATTGCCTGGTGATGTCCTGAACTCCCTTCTGATTTTAATATGCCCTTTGAGGCAATTGCCTGGATAGTTCAGTTTTAACATTTGTTGTTTGGTGCCCGCAGGCATATCCTATCCAACCATATCAACCAATACTAGCTTCCAAACAAACAAACAATAAAAATTACTTTTAACTAAACTTGAGCAAAGAAAAGAAACTCAGCTGGCAATAAGGTTCTAGGCATGCTCTCTTGATTGAACTTTTTAATTTGATTTCTATCCTGGACATCTGAGCTGACCCATTTAGACACCAAATAAAAGCAGGGGAGGGGGCCCAGGGAACAAAGCACCTCTTTCACTGACTTATTACTTACCTTCAGAGATCCAACATCATAAAGAAAAGTATTTCAGTCATATTCTGTTGAAGACTGTACGTTCTAGTGGGTAGCTTGATCTAGTAAAAACTTCTAATGCTACTGATACATGCCCTGCCCCTTTCCACTTTCCACTTGAGAACTGCTGTTTAAGTTGACCTATTTTTGACATTTCTGAATGAGTTAAAAAAAAAAGTTGAAGCAGAAAAAACTTATATGTGCCTTTTTGCACCATGAGCACATTCCCTGACAGTCTGTCTTGGCATCACCCAAACATGCTCTAGTGGAAGAGATTTTTTAGATTGTGTATGTTTTCTAGTCTATTGAAAGCCCTTGGCAAAACTGCCTCTTCTCTCCTTAATAACAGTTTTCTGATTATAAAAGCAATAGATGCTTGTTGTCAAAAATTTAGAAAATACGAAACAGAAGAAAGACCTAGAGATAACCAGTGATGCCATTTTAGAGTGTTTCCTTCCAGTCTTTTTTTTTCCTGTGTACATATTGATGAAACTATGAGTTTACATTTGAAGTATATTTGTTAGTGTGTATACACAGCTAAAGGGATGTTTTTTCAAGAATGAAGACTTGAGAGGCAGGAATGGTGGTGTAAGTAATGAACAATTTTTCTTAGAGGCTTTATCACTAAAATATTAATGTAAGCACCAGAGTAGCCATTTTACCATCTCATTCCATTTGATTCTTTCTTCCTTTTCCTTGTTGAGATGACTACATGCCTTAACTGACACATCCATTTATTACCATTCATCTTGGAAAGTCAGACATGCACTGCGGCTGGAATATTACATCCCCAAGTCACTTGTAGCTTCACATGGGGGGAAAACGTCTTTCACGAAAAGATTTGTAATACAATAGAGATTAATGGAATGTAGAGAGGAAAATGCTTTCAGTTTCTCGTATAAAGTGCAAGCAGGGTGGCTATGAAATCTTGTTTCTTATTATTTGTATTTTGTTAGATCTCTAGCATCCACAGTACATGGCTGGGTTGCACGAGCTCTTTGTGCTTTGTTGACAGTTGACAGACAAAGCAAAATTATTCCTGAAGCAAGGTACTGTGTACTTAGTTGTGACCTATTATAGCCTAAGAATGTAGCTTGCTTTTGAGTTGGATGAAAAGGAAGAGTATTTTATAGAATAGGCTTGAATATACTAAGGGAGGGAGATTTTTTTTGCAGCTGCCATACAGAAAGATACATGTCCTCCATTGAACTTTTTCCCCCCAAAATGTAATTTTCCATATAAAGTCATTTTAAGTATAATTTCTCTGGTGGCTTGCATGGAGACAATTTTAACTCTGCTAGTATTGTCCTATAGTGGTAAAATAAAATTGCTAGTAATTGTTGGCTTTCTCTGCTCACAGTATAGCAGGAGATGACTTGCATTGGGGCTCTTTAATGTATCTCAGGTATATCTTCTGATGCTCAACCTCTGATTGCAAATTAAAATAACAAGGCTGTGGTATTGGATTTGATGTGAGGCAAAGCAGAACAACTTGCTAATTTGTCATGTAATATACAATTGCTGAGGCTGGAATTTGTCCACTTGTAGTGCTATTCTGCGTGTTTAAATGAGGACCACAGTTTGCATCTAACCTATCATAACAGTTTGGGAGTGCTCCATTATCCTTTCAGCAAACTGATGGCAGAATGTGGCCTTTGCACAAATGATAAGATCAATAAGTTTCAAATAACTTGGATGAAATGACATGTGCCTGTTCATTTAAAAAGATGTCTTACTTTAAAAATCAATTTTAATAATATTTAAAATTCTTACATTGACCGACGAGGCACTTTCCACTTCTCTTCTGTTTGATAATTTTGTTAAAAATATTTTTTTACATTAAGTTGGGTGAATAGTTTTTATGTGTATTTTTCCTGATTTGCTCTTTCATCTCCTACCCTGGCACCTCTCTGAGACTTAATAATCACTCTTTGACATGCCAGCGTGCTGCAGTGTAGAAGATTTAACTTTAAAAGCAAAATTATGTTCCTGTTAAAACTTCCCCTGGAGATCTTAGGAAAATTTTCTCCCAGTTTTGGGTGCAAATGTGGGTCAGAAAGCAATTTGTTTTTTGATATTTCTGGAAATCCCAAATCACAACATGTCATTCTTCAAAAGCAGCTGTGGGCCCATACTGTGCACTATCTATAAGAAGACCCATTTTACACTAGGGATAATTCTATGACAGAAAAATGTGACTGTGAGGGAACCCCAGAATATTTATAAATGGTTTCGGGTGAAAAGGGTATCTGGCATTCTCAAAGTGTGTACAGTTTGGGGGAGAGGAGCAGTTATTGGTCATTATTGGAAAATAATAGTGATATAATGAACTCTGCATGCTGGCGAACCTTGCCTAGTGACCTGCCATCGCACTTCTTGAGGGCCATTACAATTCAAACTAAACCATACATCACTGAGGTGCTCTGCTGTGTTGTCTCTTGAAAATCTCTGAAGCCCCTAACGAAGCTACCACCTCTTCCCTTGCTGTCTCTCCTAACATCTGTAACTTCAAATTCAGTATAGTTTTATCAGGAAAGACATGAACGTTTCACTAATGTTTACTACATAGTTGTATTTTGCAATCACATTGAAAAGCTGCTCTGCCTAATCTTACCAGTTATCCACCATCATTATAGTTCTCCAGTTTGGGGTGCCCCCAGGTAGAAACTGACCAGTCTCTTTCCTGGTTACAATAGTGCATTTTTAATAGTCCCTGTCACTGTGGTCCAGTACAGAGGTTCCCTAGTATTGGAGGCATATGTAGGGTCATAGAAATATTTTACATTTACTGGAGATTTGCATGGGCTTTCTTATTTGATTCTGAACACATCTACTAGGGTATATAATATGTCCTCTTTTATATAAAAGGAAGCCAGGGTTCATTGAGAGAGTTGGTGACTTATGTAAAATTGCCCAGTAGTAAATAGGAGGGTTGAAACCCCACTCAGGGCAAGTGTTCATAACCTTAACTGTAGTCTTCAATGAATGGGAACTTTTGTTTTTTAAAGATTTATTTATTTGTTATTTATACAAGCACTGGGTACAGTCAGAAGCGCGGGAGGGTGAGAGAATTCACCAGAGCTAGAGCGGGGAGCAGAGCAGGCAGAAGGACCGAAGTACACTGCTGAGGGGAGCAGCGGGCGGCAGGAGAGGTCTGCGCACCATGTGGGACCCTCCTCCGGTGGCCGGGGAGCAGCCGGGGATCGAACCCGTGCTGCAGAGGCTGCGAACAGCTTCGCAACCCAGCGCTCAACCGCTGCGCCACTGGGGAGGCCCTGAATGGGAACTTTTGTGCTAGAGATAGGGGAAGTCATTACCAGTTCCAAAACAGCTTTCCCAGGGGCTTCACCTCCCTGTTAGAGAAGTAAAATAATGTGTTTTGGGGACATGGTAAAGCCATGTGTGCTGTGTGACATCTGGGATTGACGGAGAAATCCCTGAGG
Organism: Talpa europaea; assembly: GCF_964194135.1. Lineage (NCBI taxonomy): Eukaryota > Metazoa > Chordata > Mammalia > Eulipotyphla > Talpidae > Talpa > Talpa europaea. The sequence continues at coordinate 13,384,681 of NC_140081.1, forward strand.
GTTGAGAAAATTTCACAGGTGAGGAATGGAAAAGATGCTTAAGGAATGGGCATTTTAATTAGAGGTTGGACAGCATGAGTGAAAGCGAGGAGGTGGCAGTAGGCAAGATGTGGTGAGGCAAGATGTGGTGAGGACAGTGAGAAAATCAGAAGGCCCCACCATATATTTGATTCATGAGTATAAGGAACGGTGATTTTTTTTTTCTCCTGTGAATTTGGAACCTTATTATTTTCCATAAACTTGCTCCTGTACATTTTAACTTTCTTGGTTCTATTCATTTGTTCAGTAGATATTTTGTTGCCTCCTCTTTACCACATTTCCAGATCTGGATGATTTTTGTGTGTACATGCTTCTGAAAATATAACATACACAAATGAGTAACAGTAACAGTTCGTGTTTAAGGTACAACTACCAGGAACGCCTCAGTTACAAGTGGAAATTGATCCCTCTTTAGCTTGTGCAGACAGAAACCATTTCAGTTGAGGCCTCAGAAATATAATTTAGCAATCAGAACCAATCAGCATTTGACACAATTTCATACACAATGATTTCAAGGAATTAGTGATCTGAGACTAAAGCAACAGGTGATAGATCTTTGCATGTTTGGGGAAACGTTTGTTTTACTATTGTACAGGCTGACTTCACCTCTTTTGAACCTTCTACTTAGAAATGTGGTTAAAGTAGGCATCTGAAAACTTGACCATATCCTGTTGGTTATAGCAGCTTGGCCTTTACATGTGGCATTCCATAGTAAAAAGACACATTTGGATGGCAGACATTCTTACAGTGGTTCTGGCAGTTTTTATTAAAACCCAAGCCTTTTTATAGTTCCAGAAAACTACACCTTATTTTTTTTTCTTGCGTTGACTTAGCAACATAACTTTGAGTTGTATGTATGTTCCAAGCATGGGGAAGAAATAGGTTTAGTTTTGTCTTGTGATAAACCAAAGTCAATTTATATCATATTAGTATTTTCCTCTTATCTTGTTTTTAATCGAAGCCCATGAAGCAAAATTCACTCTGAGATATTGTAAAATTTGCCCTATCACGAAACATTTTCAAAGACCCAGCTTGCTTATTTTAACAGCACAAATATTCCTTGAAAGGTAGTTTTAGCATAGTATTTGTCGAGGGAGAGGGGCTGACAGCAATTGGATCTTGTCACCTTTGGGGGACTGTGGCCATTCCCTGAAAGTGAATTTGGAGGTTCTATACCCCTGGGAGAAAAAAAAAGGGTTTTTTGAGGAAATAAATGGTTAACCAAAATGTACTCGGCAAAATTCAATGAAGGCGAAGCATATATATTGAGTATAATTTGGGCCTATTTCCCCTGTGGAAGAGCTTTGTTTTAAAATACATCATGACCAAAATCTTAATTATCAAAATAAAACAAGTGGCATAAAGAGTTACAGGCTTCTAATATATTTTTTCAGTCCTGGTTCCCTTCACACAGTTATCAGCATGTTTAATTTCCAGGCATAATAGCACTAGTTATTGTTGTCATTTGTAAAGGGAGATTAACAGATAGTAAGTACAAACAAACCCAAATAAGTACTGAATAGAGAGGTGACAAAGAAGAAAAGACCTCTTTAATGTTAATTATAACTGGTAGGAAGTCTAGACAAATTATATTATCTGTTCTCCATATGATTTGAAAGGACATTTAGTCAGTAATTCTGTCAGAGATAGAGTTAGGTGTTTGCTTTAGAAACAGGTGAGGTGACAATGTAACATCTCCCTGGTTGGCAGCTCAGCTAGTGAGGCACAAAGTTGTAGTAAATTGAGAGCCAGTTTGAAAAACATCTGCAAAGAACTTTAGCTTTTGCCCATTATATCTTTTAAAAATCAAAAAATAATTTAAGCTTTCAAGTAGTATTCTGGTATTTAATAATTTATTGTCTCAAAACATGCCAGTTATTACCTATTTGTTTGCTTATTTTTTTACTGTTTAGAATAGAATGAATTACAACTGTGATTACAATGTTAAACTGATACAGAGTCCAAAGTGTGTAAAGCTTAGTTATCAACTATAAAGTAACAAATCCTAAAGAATTGTCAAAGAGTGGACTAGTCCTGCATTTTTCATACATGGTTTGCTAAATGCCTACAGTTGCCTTTATTGATGTACCTAAATGGGTAATTCCAGAAACACATCTGTCTCAAACTTTAGTATTTGTGGCTGCATTTGAAATTTAACACCAGCTGCTGCTGTCCAATATCAGCACCACCCTCCTCTGCACCATCCCTCTGTCTAGTGTGGCCTAAACCAAAGTTTGTTGTTTCTTTAATTTGGGGGCTTAACAGCCTTTTGGAAGGATACGTAAATGTGTCATTAAACATGGATGTCAATTGTAAATGCATCTTTGTTTCAGAAGTAATAGAATATGAATAAAAATGTATCCTCAAATCAAGAAAATGTGGCACGGGCCTCCCCAGTGGTGCAGCGGTTGAGTGCTGGGCTGCGAAGCTGCCCGCAGCCTCTGCAGCGCCGGTTCGATCCCCAGTCGCTGGCGAGGGTCCCACATGGCACGACAGACCTCTCCTGCCGCCCGCTGCTCCCCTCAGCAGTGTACTTCGTTGGTCTGCCTGTTCTGTTCCCCGCTCTGGCTCTGGTGGATTCTCTCACCCTCCCGCGCTTCTGACTATACCCAGTGCTTATATAAATAAATAAATCAATATTTTAAAAAAAAAAAGAAAGAAAGAAAATGTGGCACTAGGCCCTAAGAATTGGAACAGATAGTTGCTGTAACTCAGAGCCATTGATTCTTTATTCTGGTTCCTGGTCTTTGCTGTGGTGCTGGTGGTTTGTCTTAAGTAGGAGCCACACAGCTCCATTCTGGCTGTGTTGTTTAGCTTTCTTAGCGGTACCATACAACTTGGTTCTTAAAGCCAGCCCATACTAAATTGCTTATCGTCTCCGTGTGTGTAGACTTTACTTTCCTGTTTAGGTTGTCATTTCCTAAAGCTCTGTACTTGGGGCCTATTTGCCTATTCCCCACAATATTTAATATAATTCTGGGCATATATTAACGGTTTCATACATAAGGATTCCTTGAGACTCTATACCTGAGAAGTTCAAAATGGATATTGAAATAGTTCAGCCTATTGAGTAAAGGTTAGAATGCAGCAAATTGTGAGTCTGTTGACCAGATGAATTTTATATTCTTTGTAGGCAGCATATTTTCTTTTATCCAAAGAGTTCTGCATGGCACTTTGGGTGTGAAAGCCAAAAGCAGAACTGGGGAAACTGATTTGGGGTGCTTTCGCTACAGTTGGTTGCAGCTACTTCCAAAGAGTCTGTTTTGAGCAAAGAGGTGACAAAGCACAGCAGTGAGTGGGGCCCACCCGCCGCCACTTACACCATGTGGAAATGTTAATAAGGCCCAGGCAAGAGGCCCTCACATAATTAAGCAACATTCTCAGTTCTACTGCTTTGATCCCTTTCTTAATCATATCTCAGCGTAGCTCTCTCTGGCCTTCCATTCTTTTGCACATGTTCTCTTTGCCCAAATTGTCTTTCTGTCTTCTCCACCCACCAACGTTCCATGAACTCTTCAAGACTGGTTCACAAGTTGCAACTCTCTAAATAGGCCAAGACCCAAAGGCAGTCGGGTTCCTGCTTGTTGCTGGTCCCGGGTGGGATTGCCATGTGACAAAGCAGCGCGCCTTGTTCCCACGCAGCTCCGGTGCCTCACGCTAGCACCTGGGGTTTGTTATGCTCTCTGCCAGTACACTAGCACTGCAAATCCATATACGCTGTTGCCTTCGTGGAAACACCGAGCTCTGCTCCACCCCATTTGTGAAGGCTTGTCTTCCTTGTTTAGCAGATATGTTTTATAACAAATGTGGTGGTGGGTTAAGATAAGGGGGCTATATGCTACCACATCTCTGAGAAAATTTAAACAACAGCGGCAAGGGAGAGTCAAAGAAGCAGCAGCCAGGGACCTCCCTGGTGGTGCAGGCAGTTGAACCCAGCGCTGTGAAGCTGTCCGCAGCCACTGCAGAGCGGGTTCAATCCCCGCCGGCCAGGGAGATTCCCATAGGAGATTCCTGTCTCGCCCGCTGCTCCCCTCAGCAGTGTGTTTCAGTCAGTCTGCCTGTTCTGTGTCCAGCTCTGTCTCTGGTGAATCCTCTCACCCTCCCGCGCATCTGGCCTGTACCCCGGTTCTTGTATAAATGAATCTTAAAAAAAACTAGCAGCCAAAGAAGTGGGCAGCAACTATTTCAAATCACAGGAGTTGAAGTTGTCTATGAAAGCATTGCAGCCAGTTTTATACCTCTAGAGCAGGTGTGTAGCAGAATCTGTTTTCATTTTAAATTGAAATAATCGCTTACATTGTTTCTTTAAGCAAAGAATGGTGCTGAGCACTGTAGATGTATTTGATCATCACAACACTATAAAGTAAACACTGTTCTTGTCTCCAATTTGTAGAGAAGGAAACTGAGCCCAGTAGTTAGGCACCTAGGGCAATAGTCACTCGCTAATGAAAGTCATTCATTTCCACATTGTATCTCTTGACTTTGGTGACCTTTTTTACTGAAGTACTAAAACCCATCTGTCTACATTCTGAGTGTAATCATATACCCTTTTATTGAGAGGTTTTGGTGCATGAAAGGTGTGTTTCTTTTTAACTTGGTGACTTTCCTAACTTTTATATAGGGGACATAGATCAATGAATTTGGCAGGAAAGTGAAAGTTAGGAAACTAGAGTTACTTCACAATCTCTAAGGAAGATTTGAATAAAATGAATCTACCTTGATAATCAAAGGGGTTTTTGTTTTTATTTGTTGATGGTGGTAGTAGGGCTGAAGTGTTCGTTCTCTTTTTTTTCTCTCCAGGGCTGGTTGATTTGTGAGGAGCCAACATGTCGAAATCGAACTCGGCACCTTCCCATTCAGTTCTCTCGAAATGGACCTGTTTGCCCAGTCTGCCTGAAAGCTACCCTTCGACCAGAGGTAACGGTCACAGAATGCTAAAGAAACACGTGGAAGCGGGTGGAAGGCTCTGTTTGCCCATTGCTTATCTCTGGGAAATAGATACTGGGTATATTTACCCTATGGAAACGCCCTACTATTGCACACATTTTCCACATGTCAAAAACAATACTATATTTATATGAGAACGGGAAACTGGTTAGGTTCCATATGGGGTCAATAAGATGTCCTTGATCACCACTTTGTTATTACAGAGAAGAGATGCCATTCCTTGTAGAAACTGAAGTTCACTTTAGGTTTGATCAGAACCCATTTCCTAAGAGCCAGAAAACCTCCCATACCTGTACCCTCGAGGATTGATTTATGGGGGGTTTATTGTTTTGACATAGGGCCTATGTATGTTTGACATCTGTAGTTCCCAAGTCTTTTCTCTACCTTAGTACACACCTTGAGGGGTAGGCAGACCATCATCATTCATGATGGGAAGCCCACAGTTTGGTGATGACAGTGGCTTCCCTCTGTGTGTTCCCTGCCTTTAGTAGATTGAAACAACGTTGATTTCAGATGCACAGCATTATAAATCAGAATCTGTATACACCAGAATGTGCTCATCACTGAAAATCCAGTTTCTGTCCATTGCCATTCCACCCCTTTACCAACTTACCCACCGTTCCCTTTTCTTGGAGTATCACCGACCCACGCCTTTCCCAAACTGTGGTGAGAAGAATGTTTGTAGGTCTTGTGAGCAAGGAGGATTTTGTGAACAGGTACATCTGACAAACTCTGGGCTAGCCAAAGTTAAACAGGCTTGTTGCATGTTATCTGAGAAGCTGTAAAATGATAATTTGTAGTCGACCTCACCAGTATACAGGACTATAATGTTTCACTTTCCAAATGTAGCTGGCCTAAGGATTTGTAAAGGTGTTGGGTGCAGAGAGAGAATTGGGAACCTGTTGTTTGTGTTTTAATGCAGAGAGGCAGGGCTATGTAACGGTTTTGACTTCATTATCTTTTCACTGCAAAGGGTTGATGCACAGGCTAGTTTTAGGAAAATATCTTATTTTTAAACATGAATAGCTTTTTATTTTAATTTTAAGATAATATGTTACCGTTTCACAAAATTTCACAAGTCAGTAACCACAAGTGACTGCCACCATTGTTACACGTTTCCTTGCTCTTTATGCGTGTCCATATGGATTTCTGTGTTGCTTCAGTCATCATGAAAATATGCTTTTGTATCATGTTTATCTTTTGTCAAGCATCTGCATGTGTTACTACTTAATCTTAAGCAGAACAATTGTCAGCACAATTTTTTTTCTTTTTCTTATTATTTTATATATTTTTTACATCAGTTTTCATTTTTGTACAGTGTATGCACTTTCATCTTGGTTATAGCCCCCATACAATTCCCACCCCCCTTGTTTTGATCCTATACCCACCCCCGCCAGTGTGTCTCTGGTTTATAGTTGCTTGTTGATTTTGTCCTCTCATTGGGCACTTTAGGCTGCTCTCACTATCTCTTTGCTAGAAAGCTGTGATGAATATTTTCCTGCTTGAATTTTTTTTATTTCATGTATTTCATTTGGATAAATTTTTACCCACAATGAATATCAAAGTGTGGTCAATTCGTATTGCCAACAGCTTTCTTCATGCACTCCCAACTTACACTGTCATACCGTGATCAACATTTGATGAGTCACAGCATTTGGGCATTGTCATTAATTTACTTTTAGCTAGTTTCATAAGTCTAAAATATTCCTTGACTAATTTTGTTTATCTTTTGTAATTAGCGTAGTGGAATGCGGATTTTTTTTTTAATAGAGAACATACAGTGGGAATTAACTGTTGACGCGAATTCATTTGATATCACTCACCACTTAGATTTGGATCAGCAGGTGTAGAAAGACAACAGAGGTATATATATTTAGTGTGACTCATCAATCCAGTTGTAAACTCCAGGAGAATCACCTTGCTTCATGAGCTAATGCTGCCTTTGAGTCTTTTTCAACATCTAGCTCATCAAGTCAAATTCAATGAGAATTGAATTACTTCTGGAACGTCAGCCAGCTTTATTATTACTTCTTGGTGAGAGAAAGTAAAAGGAAAGTGTGTGGCTGGCAGATTGTTGAGCTTCCAGTAAAAGTTGATGTTGCTGATAATGGTTTCATTCATCAGGTTATCTTGCATCTGTTTCTTCCCTTTTTGTAAGGAGTAAACTAACACGGTTATTCAAGGTGTCTTCTTTTTTTTCCTTCATGTTCTTGTCCTACTCCAAATGGTAGACTTTTAGGTAGGCATTTATCAGGTTATCAGCTCTTCCCATGGAGCTGGTTTCCTGGGTTAGCGCCTCGGGTTGTGGTGCTCGGATGTGGCCCTCTGGAATAAAGAGAGGTGTGGAGCGTCCTGGCAGGGATACTGTGCTTAGCTGCCTCTCTCCATCTGGTTCATAAGTTCTGGATTTTGTGTCTGAATCATACACTACTTCCACTTAACTATTAACGGCTACTATATCCTAGGCACTTTGTTAGGTACTAGGAACCTATCAATGAATAGGCTATTTCCTGATTTATAAGCTAGTCTAACATTATGTAAATTAAATAAAATTAACAATTGGGGGCTGTAGGGGCAGGACTGGTCACAGTGCAGGTTTTCTGATCCCATGCAGACCGGGTAAAGGAGGAGTCAGAGCCCTCAGTGGCTTTTGCAGGCTTTTATTGGGATTTACCCGGTACACAGCAGGCAAGGGTGCTGGGGGGCCGGGAGTCTGGCAGGCCTCCCAGCCCCCAGCAAGTCTTCACTCCGGGCTCTCCGGCCTTCTCTCGGCTTCTCTTTCGGCTGCTGCTGCGGCGGCTGCTGCTGCGGCGGGGGCTGCTGCTGGCGGCATCCCTGTGACACCGCCCTTAAAAGTCCAGTCTCTCAGCCCAGGTGTACCCACTCCAGGTGCCCGCCATCAGGCATGCATTCAGGACCACAGGGTTCCCTCATCTATCCTAATGGCGGGAGAGCAGAAAAGCCTGATACCTTTTACCTTACCCTACAGGGGCACAAATAGTTGTTTGGAAATGTTTGTTTGGACACAAGCACCAAACTTTCCTATTGCTTGATAATGGGGGCTTTCAATATGTTGTTCAAGTTTTGATGGTAAAGCATGTGGCTCTTCCTGCGCCAGTGTCATCCTCACATTGTCAGTCTACTTGCTTAGTCTTGGGTTGCAGTGGGCCTGAGTACTTCCCAGAATTGATTTGGAGTATCAAAGCTGGCTCTTCTTTGGCTCATGTTGCCAGAATTATGGGGGAAAGCTGGGACAATTCTATGGCCATGGTTTTAGAGGTGTCTCTTCTCAGATATTTAAAAACAAACCAGTGAAGTGTTTTTAGGTTCATGGGACTTTAATTGTATACAGATTGCTGCTTATTTAAAAAAAAGCCTCTGTAGGAAGTGTAAATAAGTACAGGAGTGAAAACTTCCATGTATATGTAAATTTCTAAGTAAATAGATAACCCATTTTACACAGGTGATAGAAGCAGGACTTAGTCGAGTTAGACAATAAATAGTGTTATATCTCTATTTTGCGGAAGTGATTTGAGTGATTTGATTTTGTAAGGTGGCTAAATCTGCATAATGTATGAGCGAAGCCTCAGGTGATTCTGTATTAGGTAATTCACCAGAAATAAAGCTTTTATTCGTTTTGTTTTTCTTTAAGATTTCAAACTAAGTTAAACTTTTCTGACATTTCCATTCTTGATGTAAAGGTGAGAAAACATCTACATGTGACTCCTGGGGCTGTGGTAGAAATTGGGGGTGAAATTGTTAGCCCCTGGGGCAGGAGTACTGCGGCAGCGCCCTTACACAATTATATTTCTTGAAGACTACATACACGGAAAACGGTGAAATGACTTCTGGTCCTATTTAGGGACACCCCTAGTGTTTTTCACATTATCTTCACTTGTAAAGTTGTTAACATCTTTTATAACAATAAATGTATACCATACAGAGCCATAGCCTTCAAGGGAGAGGGAAAATACTGAACTTAGAATCATTGTAAGTTACAGTTTCAAGACAGCTGTGGCTGAACTAATTGTTGATTTGATAAGTAGATTAAGGACATTGCAAATATTGCCAAGCTACCTAAAACAGTGTCCCGTTTCTGCATGAGATGAAAACATGAAAATAACCATGGCCTCCTAAAATTAGGCAGTAATCATGAGTTGGTACATGAAGAGAACTATAAAGGAACATCTTGAGCATCTGTACCTAGTCACTGGTTACCCTCCGTGAGACCAGGGGCTTTTACCATGAAAGGTCTTTGGAGTTATCGGCTGTGATTTTCATGTCTGTGCTTTTTGATGCAGAGTTTGCTAAATTCTGCATACAGCTACTCTTTGCACAAAGCAAAAGCTCGCCTGCCTTGTCAGTATACTTCTTTTCTTTCTTTTTTATTGAGGTGAAGTCCACAGAGCAAAACTCACCATTTTAAAGTGAGTAATGCAGTGACGTTTCATACATTCACAGTGTTGTGTGACTACCACCTCCAAGTCTACAACATTTTCATCACCCCCAGAAGAAATCCCTGTACCCTAAGTAATCACTCCACCCCCTCAACCCCCTTCTTCTAGCCTCTAGAAATCACTAACCTTTCTGTCTCCGTGGATTTACCTGTTCTGGATATTTCCTAGAAATTGAATCATACAATAGGTGACCTTCTGTGTCTGGTATGTTTGACTTAGTCTAAAGCTGTCATTCATCCACGTTATTGTGTATCAATATTGCATTCCTTTTTATGGGCACATGGTTGTCCACTGGCTAGATATACCACTGTGTGTTTGTCCATTCATTCCCTGATAGAAACTGGAGATGTTTTGTTCAGTATACTTTATTTATTTTTTTTAAAGATTTATTTATTTATATATACAAGCACTGGGTACAGTCAGAAGCACAGGAGGGTGAGAGAATTCACTAGAGCCAGAGCGGGAAACAGAACAGACAGACTGATGAAACACACAGCTGAGGGGAGCAGCAGGCGCAGCAGGAGAGGTTTGTCGCACCATGTGGGACCCTCGCCGGCAGCCAGGGATTGAACCGGCGCTGCAGAGGCTGTGAGGAGCTTCGCAGCCCAGCGCTCAACCGCTGCGCCACCAGGGAGGCCCCAGTATACTTTAGAAATTTATTTTCTTTTTCATTAGCTAGATAGGTCTTCATATTTGCCCTAAATTTGTGTCCTGTGGCCCACTTGTTAGTACTAGTTCAGCCATATCATGTTACACAAAGCTAGCCTGATCCTTTCCTCTATTCCTGACTTCAATAAAAGCTTACTCAGTACCTATTCCCTGCCTATTTTATGAGAGCCTTTTAGATTTTGAAAGTAACTGTCTTCCTGAACCTTCTGCACCAATATCTGGGCCTTCTGCCATTTCTGTGGTGCTTTGCTTTCAGGATAACGATCCTAGTAGGGTTTGTGTTCTGATAGAGTGAGGAGCCCGAAACTCTGCAGTCCTTCAGGTGCTCTCACTAGTGCTAGTGCGGAGCAGAATGAACCTCCCAGTGTCAACTTGTCTAAGTAGTGACTGTGAAGTCTGTAACTGTGCTGTTGCATAGCATTCCCTTTCTTGGGGATCATAGTCACAGTATTGATTCATTTTGAGCATTCACTATACTGAAACACATGATAACTTTTTGTATAGGCAACTACTAAATCATGCCGTACCAGATTTTCTGAGGCCCACATGGTTTATTTAGACCTAACTATAATAGTGTATTAGCAGTGCATTAATTTCCTCAGCTGCTGTAACAAACTTCCACAAACTGGTGGCTTAGAACAATGGAAATTTCTTGTCTCACAGACATGCGAGATGGCTGGAGGCCTGAGGTTCAGGTGTCAGCAGGGCCGTTCTCCCTCTGGAAACCCTAGAGAAGTATCCTACTTTTCATCTTCTAGCAGCCAGTAATTCTTGGTGTTCCTGGGCTGGTAGATACCACACTAGCAAGCTCTGCCTCCAGAGTCATGTGACCATCTTCTCCTTTTGTGTCTGTTTGCTTCCTTCTAGAAACAATAGCCATTGGACTAGGGCCCACCCTAATGTAATGTGACCTTGACTTAGCTGACAAAGTCCTATTTCCAAATAAGGCCACATTCACAGGTATTAAGAGTTAAGATTTCAACATTTGTAGAGAACACAGTTTAGCCCACAACAGCTGAAGGAAACGGAAACCAAAAGTAACAGTAGCTTAAACCTCA
>NC_140081.1:13400850-13473350 GCF_964194135.1 Talpa europaea
ATGTTTCCTAAAAGTGAGGCGTATTGCTTTGAGCCCAGAATATTAGTGGATAGTCCGTCTCACCTCTGTATTAACCTGTTGTCCAAGACCCCTTCTGCCTTATTAAATAGCCTTTCATGGAATCCTTATTAGTGATTTGGACATTCTTACTTTATTTATTTATTTTGCTCTTAGTTTGAAACTTTTTCACTAAAGATTTAAATTTTTTTTTTGTTTGTTAATGTCCTACAGGAGAAATTTTCCCCCTTGGTTCACCTGTCCATTTGTTTTTGTGTATGATTAACTATTTGGCATTTATGTGAAGTGCCTGATGTGTTTTCCCGTTTACTGTTTTAGTGGGGTGGACCTTCATCCTTGAATGGGAATATGTGGTTCTTGAGGTTCAAGGTAGATGTTCTTGGCTGTAATTTTATATGTATGAGCTTTGATGTTTGAAGTACACATCAGTGACCAATAAGCTGTAGTACAGCCTTGAATACTGACTGAAGGGGGTCTGAAATTCCATGGGGATTAAAAATAGCAAAACCACATGCTGAAATTAGAATTTATATTTAGATGATATATTGTCTTTCACAAACCCTTCAGAATTTTATTTAAGTCTATACATTGTGTGGCTCTCTGTTTCTCATTTTAGAACACATGGGACTCACTGGAAAGCCAGACCTGGTCAATACAAACACAGTCTGGATAAACATGTGGGAGTTGCTATGCAAAATAGGGCAGAACATTCTTCACCAGTGCCACCCTGACTCAGTTTAATCACAAACACTGAATTTTGTTTTGTGGAAGTGGCACTGTCATGATATCCTGCAAGGCATTTTGTGGTCTGTTGTTTGGCATTCACACAGAAGACTGCCAAAGATGCGGGCACATGCTCTTCAACCTGGTCCTAGGAAAGGTGCCCAGTGTATTCTCCATTCCATCCTTCATTGTCCCCTGTTTACCTTATCGCTCAGTTGCAGTCTAGTGCAGAATAGATTTGCTGTCAATCCTGAGGGTTTTGAAGAGGAATCGAATGGTGGAAACTGAGATTTCCAAAGTCGCCAACATTTTAGGGCAGCCCTCTTTAGTTATGCAATTGCATTTCTGAGTCTAAAGTCATTCATGTATCTTGATAATTTTTGTGTGATTTCTTCCTTTAGATGTAACCTTGATGGTGACCTTGATATGGGCTGTATCTCCTTTGGAATGCCAAGCAGACATCATTTTATGCCTTTGAGTCATAATTATAAATAATGTTGCTTATTACATACTCCAGATAAATTCAGCAAAAATTTATTGAGCACCTACTCTAGGTCAACAGTATTACAGCCACTAGGGGTACTAGAACTAAATTAAGTTCCTGTTCTCATGAAACTTGCTCCAATATGGGGAGACAGATAATCAGCAATAATTATATGACATGTCAGATAGTGACAAGTATGTGGAGAAAAAGTCAGCTCTGTAAGGAGGGAAGGGACTAATGTAAGTGGGGTTTGCTAACATGTGAGAGAGATTTCTTCCTGTTGACTATTGATTGTGAATTGAATTCTAATGCATTTACTCACCTAAATATAAGCCATTTTTCAAGCTCAATAAATGCATGCCCCCCCCATCTTAAACCAGACATACTCTTTGCAGTACAAAATGTAAGGAAGATCATGTGAGCCCCACATGGCATAGCACTGTCCTTGCTCATAACAGACTTTTGAGGGGGAAATGAGGTATATTTGACTTTAAGCTCACAGTCTAGCCAATGAGCAAAATTTCTGGACTAATGACCACACACACTCACACTCAAACTCTCACACACTCATTCCTACACTCGCATGGAAAGATCCCTGAGAAAGTCGTGAGAATCATAGCTGGAAGGAGCCATTGTCTTGGATGGGTGTTCATCATATACAGGTGTGGTGAAGGGGTTGTAGGAGGTAATTAACAAGTGCTATACTAATTTCTAGTGTCAACACGTACATTAGTGGTTAGAGAAGGAAAGGCTGAGAGACGACTGCATGGAAAAGGTGAGATGGATAATTAGGTAGTGATGGGAGACAGAAGACACTCTTGTGGGCCTCTTCTCTGTGCCTCTACCTAAGAAGCTGGAGGTTATGGTGACTTCTTTTGCTCTTTCCCCACACAATTTATCTAGCAGATGCTTTGATGCTAGGGAAACCAGTCTTAGAAATCTGTGCCACATCTATTTTGAACCAGTAAGTTGAAGCTGAATCTTTAGAGCATAGTAATCTATGGTTTGATTAGTGGCCTGACCCCAGGTTAGTCGTTCCAGGCTATGCTTTTCTTTTTGGATGGTTATAGATCAAGGAAAAAATCTTCTTGGGCAAATCTTGAAAGTAAAGTATAGGGAGTATTTTTCATATCCTCTTCCTTGCAGTCTGTTGTCTGTAAATTGAGTTCTAATACATTTAATTATTCACTCAAGTATAAGTGATTTTCAAGGTAAATAAATGCACAAGTTCTTACCCAAAACAGACGTGTAATTATTTGCCCATTGTCCTTCCACCAGTCCGTGGTCTCCATTTATACTCAGTGTTCCTATATTGCCATTTGTGTGTTTCTAGAAATCACCTAGTTCTGGAAAATCACACAGTGATAACCACATAGTTCATGAAAATCCAGGGTTTAGAGGCACAACACCCAAAAACTGCAATCACTGATATATATATATATATATATATATAAAAATAAAGGAATCTGATGAAAACAGTGGCATAATATAAAAATATATTCTCAATAGCCAGGAAATACATGAATAATACTGTAAACATGCCACATTATCTTGAAAAGGACTTGAAGTTTACTTATAGAAGTGAATGTCAGGTTGGGTGCAGCTTGTGAACAGATGTTAGCTGAAATTAGAAAGATAATTCTAGAAAACATCAGATATGGACGAGTGTAGTTCATAACACACAGAGTGAGATGGGCTCAGTGTTTGAGTGGGGGCGGAGGGTGTTTGTGGCCTGGTTCAACTGGGTGCCATTTTCTTCAGTCGCATAGTGTTTCTTGCAGAGAAAGTCCTGCAGAAGCAAACATAAAATTCACGTCATGTTCAGACGGTTCCCCTTTATATCAATGGCATTGGAATAAATTCTCATTTTTAAAACAAGCATTATTATTGAACCATATATACCTTTTTTTAATCTTGATGATTTGTTATCCCCTTACTCTCCTCATACTTTATTGTTTGCTCTTCCCCATAATGTGCAAATATACTCTTATTTTTACAAAGACTTATTGGAACATTTATCAACTAGATAATTCTGGAATATTGTCTATCTAGGATGTGGGAAATTAAAAGGTTTTTGAAGCCTTGGGTTCTTCTTTATACAGCTTCAACCTGAGGAACCACGCCAAGACATTTGAAAGAAAAGTTCTTAAGAAGTAGCAGTATTTTAAGGAATTAATAGTTGGTGCTGAAGAAGAGATACGGTAAAGTAGAATTAGTAAGGTAAAGCTTCTTAGACGATAGAAATTTTGGCCCAGATCTTTTTTTTTTTTAAGATTTTTTAATTTATTTATGCAAGCACTGGGTACAGTCAGAAATGTGGGAGGGTGAGAGCATTCACCAGAGTGGGGAACAGAACAGGCAGACTGATGAAATACACTGCTGAGGGGAGCAGTGGACACGGCAGGAAAGGTCTGTCGTGCCATGTGGGACCCTCACCGGTGGCCGGGGATCAACTTGCACTGTAGAGGTAGAGGCTGCGGGCAGCTTTGCAGCCCAGCGCTCAACCGCTGTGCCACCAGGGGAGGCCCTGGTCCAGATCTTAAAGTTGTGAACATGGCATGGAGAAGTATTCTCAGCATTTTTTTAGTGCAAGCTAAGATAGAGTAAGAAAATGCTGCCTTTTCTCCCCAGCTGAAAGCAACAGATAGATTAGAGATGAAGGTCAGGTTTCAAGTACTGTCAAAACAAACAGTGAGTTTGCAGTTTTTCCCTTCCTGGTAGCCACCTACCTGACTACAACACAGCTTAAAACCAGATGTGGGCACCGGGTTATAGAGAGAAATCTGGTACTTGAGCCCTCTAGCTCAAGTATTGACAAATGGTATTCTTAAGGCCCAGACAGAATGGAAATTCCCCAGAATTTTTTTCTTTTTCTTTTTTCTCTCGTGACTCCTCCCCTCCCCAAATGATCTTATAGTGGCAATAGAAGTTGCAGTGGGAGTTAGTAGGAGCTAAAACTCCAAGGAAGGGAAACCTCATGTTTGTCTGTAGAAGTCATAGCGAAGTCCCCTCCCTCCCCCCCACTCCCCCCCCCCCCCGGGAATTGAAATGCAGTCCCTGAAGTATATGAGAGTTGGTTAAATAAAGACCCGACTTTCTGGAGTACTGCAAACAAGAGGTAGCTCCAGGGAACTGAAGGTATTGGGAGACTACAGAGACGAACTTGGGGAAAGTGACTTCCACAAAATTTTTTTTAAAAAGATTTATTTATGCATACAAGAGCTGCGGTACAGGCCAGAGGTGTGGGGGGGTGAGAGGATTCACCAGAGACAGAGTGGGGAACAGAACAGGCAGACTGACCGAAGTACACTGCTGAAAGGAGCAGCAGGCAAGTCAGGAGAGGTCTGCTGTGCCATGTGGGTTGCTTCCTGGCCCGGCCAGGGATCAAACTCGTGCTGCAGAGGCTGCTGACTGCTTCCATAGGTTGCATTTTAACCCCTTGCACCACCAGGGAGGCCCTCCACAAAATTGTTTATGTGCTCCTAAGTTTGTCCCCAGAACTAGAAAGAAAAAAGTCTGAATTGAATCAACATCCTGAAGATGTTGAAAACTGAAGTAAAAGATCACCACCCAGGAACGAGATTGACTACTACGGGTCCCACATGGGTGGTGCACATTCCTGTTCCATTCCCCACTCTATCTCTTGTGAATCCTCTCATCCTCCGCCCTGCATCTCTGGCCTGTACCCCAGCTCTTGTATGCATAAATAAATAAATATTGAAAAAATAAAATTATCAACTCTAATTTCCATACTTAGCCCAAATATGTTTTTTAGGAGTAAATGTAAAAGAAAGACATTTTCAGGTGAGGAAAAACTAAGAATTTATTGCCAGTAGACCTGCTCTGAAAGGAATTTCTAAAGGAATTTATTTACACAGAATGGAAATGATACTGGAAGGAAATGGTGAACATCAAGGAAGAGCAACAAAAAATATAAACATAGTAGTTTGTTTTTCTCCTCTTCAGTTCTTTGAAATGTATTTGTCAGGTGAAACCCAAAATTATAACAGTTTTTTATAGGGTTTTCAGGATATTTAGATATACTATCTGACAAACATAGGAAGAAGAGGATGAGAAAAGTGACCTTGTAGGTTTTTGCATTCTACTTGAATTGGTGAAATTTTGATTTTAAGTATATACATTGTCACCCTTAATTATGAACTATAGGATGGGATGTTGTCAAAGGACAATAAATTAAAAGAATAAAAAATGCTCAAATATCCCAAAAGAGACAGGAAATGGGAAAGAAGGAAGAACAAAGGGAACAAAAGAAAATAAAGTTAGACCCGAATCCAGATATATCAATAACTACATTAAACTCTATTGGTCTAATAAATTTATATTTACTAATGAAAAGAGAAAATATTAAAATGGATTTTTTAAATGATGCAACTATGAAATATCTTCAAGAAACTTCAATTATATTGATGTAAGCAGGTTAAAAGTAGAAAAATTAAAAAGGTATACCAGAAAAACACTAATCAAATTATAGTAAGAATGGCTTAATATTAATAGCAGAAGATTAGACATTGCAACAAAGAAAATTACTTGTGATAAAGTAATGATAAGGAATTGGTTCACTAAGAGATAACAATCCAAATTGGGATTGCACTTAGCAAATAGTGCTTCTATAAAATATCTGAAGCAAAAATTCATAGAACTGAAAATAGATGATCCCTAATTCTATTTGGCAATTTTAGCTCTCTTCTTAGTAATTGTTAGAAATATTGCACAGGAATCAGTAAGGGTATAGAACATCAGAGAAGCACTAGAGCTAATTGATAATCGTCAAACATTCCACCCAACAATAAGATGATTTTCAAGGGTACATGGAACACTCAACAAGATAAAAATTTGATTCTAAGTTAAATACTTAAAATCAGGAAAAAATATATTCATTAACCATAATAGAATTAAGCGAGAAATCAGTAAGAGAAAGATAATGGGAAAATCTTCAGGTACTTGGAAATTAAACAGTATACTTCCAAATAATCTGTGGGTCTTCAGAATAATCCATGGGCCAAAGACGAGTTCTTATGGAAAATAAAAGTATTTTGAACTGAGGGAAAATGAAAATATAACATATTAATGAGAGATAATATATACCCTGATACATACCATAATACAAGGTAAGCCAATTGCCAATATTTGAATTGCATTTTTATTCATATGGACACACATAATCAGTAAAATAGTGATTGTCAAGTATTGTACATTCACCCAGTTGGTAAAAATGTTAATTTTGCAGCTAAGTATTATATAACCATGCTGTTTCAGAATTAGGTTTGTTTTCTATGGGAGAAATTAAAAAATTGAGCAGAGTAGAATGATGCAGCTAAATTAACAGAGGTAAATTGATAACATTAAATGTTTACATTAGAAAACAAAGAGGTCTCATTTCTAATTTTTCTACTTTTAACCTACTTACATCAATATAATCTGAGTTTCTACCTTAAGAAAAACTGGGGGGAAAAAAAGGCAAAATAAACTCATAGCAAGTAGAAGGAAAGAAATAATAAAGACCAAATATCAATTAAAGTGAAAACAATGATAGAGCAAATCAATGAAACCAAAATCTGACTATTTAAAAGATTGGTAAATTGATAAGCCCCTAGAAAGCTGACAAAGATAAAAAAGAAAGAAGATGCAAGATAACAATATCCAGAATGCTAGGATCCCCTCTCCTCCCCCCCACACTTTAAAAAGATAATAAGGAATGCTACATATATACATGACAATTTAGAGATAGTGGACCAATTCCTCAAACCACAGATTATAAAAATTTATCTAAGATGAAATAGATAACCTCAATTGTCCTGTAGCTGTTAAAGAAATTGAATTTATACTTTAAAAAGAATAAAGTTAGAGGCATCAGTGCTCAATTTTAAGACTTATAATAAGGCACTGTAATGAAGGCTGTAGAATTGGCTAAAGGATAGACAGCTAGACCAATGGAAGAGAATAGAGTCACATGTGGCTGTTTGGTTTTTGACAGACAGAAAAGCAATTTAATGGAGAAAGGATAGTCCTTTCAACAGTAATACTGGGAAAATTGGACATACATTTTGGCAGACAAAAATGAACCTTGACCTTATATAAAAATTAATTCAAAATACATTTAGAGGTAAAACTGGAAAACTTTTAAGAAATAATAGATAAAAGTAAATCTTCATGACTTAGAGTTAAAGACAAATAGTTCTTAGACATGAGACTAAAATCATGACCTGTATAAGAAAAAAATGCTTGATCGTCATCAAAATGAAAATCTGCTTTATAAAAGGCACTGAAGATAAAGAAATGTCAAGCAACAAACATGGGGAAAATATTCACAAATTATTACCTAACGCTATATATAAAGAACTTTCAAATCTCAACGGTAAAAAATACAATCAGGTTTAAAAATGGACAGAAGACCTGAACAGTTTCCTCACCTAAAAAGATATAAGGATGGCAAATAAATAAGCATGTGATAAGATGGTCACCGTCACTACTGTCAGGGAAGACAAGATATAGACAAGATATTGTTCACACCTATTAGAATGACTAAAACACAAAATACCGACAATTCCAAGGGTTGGTAAGAATGTGCAGTGACAGGAACTTCTCCTATGTTGTTGGGAACGTAAAATGTTGACTTCACTCTAGAAAACAGCATTGTAATTTATTATAAAGATTAATGTTAATATACTATCTGTATAACCTCGCAAACCCAACCCTAGAGAAATGAAAGCTTATTCTATTACAAAAACCTGTGCACAAATGCTTAGTTGCTGAATTCATAATCACCAAATATGGAAACAACTCAACCCTTCAGTGACTGAATAAACTGTGATACTTTCACACCATGGAGAATTACTCATCAAAAAGAAGGAACAAACTTCTGATAGAGCTTTTATAGTCCCCCTCTACCAGATTAGTTTTACTATGGTAATTTTAATAGTAAAATTTAAAGAAAGTTGAATTTCACTGGCCCAATATGAAGCTACAACTCTGCTTTGAGGATAAAACCTTCTAAATGAAAGCATGTATGTGAAGACAGCAAAACGTGTTCCTTTCACACAGAGAAAGTATATGAATCGAGTTTCTAGCGCGGAGACCACTATAAGGTTAGTTCCAAAGTTGCCAAGCCAAAAACAAGCCATGCCTAAATAGATGGTAGCCCCTGCTTAACTTTTTCTCAAGGAATCTACACCAAGGAGAAAATAATCAGCTATGACAAAATCTCTTTTGAGGAACAAAACATTAAGGTTCTCATTGCCAGAGTGAAAAAAATCAAGGCAAGATCTTATTGGAGCATCAGAGGGTCAGGCCAGTCATGCCAGTTCCAACTATTGAAGTTAGAATGGGAAGCCTTTAAAACCTGACAGTGTTTTAACTAGGGAATTCTGGGTTTTGGGAGCAGTGTGGTTTAAGCATTGTAGAGTTAAGGATGTTCTGTGTTCTTTTCAGCAATATATACATCTACTTGCTTATTGTTACCATTTCCTGGAGAGGAAACCGCTGGTGGAGAACAAGAGAATCTCAGTCCTATTTTGTTTTTATCTCACCATGGTGGACATTCTCGAATCCCTTTCCAACATACCCCTTCCAGTTGGTTAAAGGTGATCATTTAAAAACAAACATACCACCAAAAAAACCAGCAGAGTTTCTAAATTTTTGTAATAATAATTGAAAATGTAAATTAGTTTCAATCATGTTCCTTTTGTTCTCCAGTTTTAAAATTACCAGTTAAGGTTATTTTACATTTACAACTATTAAACAGTGGATCTGAGCAAGGTGAACTAGATTACGGTGGCGTCATGTTGGTGGGTGGGACCTCCCACAGGCCTGTGGATGACTGAAGACTCAAGCTGCCTCCAGCTGCTTCTGCCCACCTATGCTAGCTCTAATGGGGAACAATACTCCAATAGAGGTGTTTTCTTTTCTGTGATTTTATTTTATAATAGTCGTGATTGCTCACCATTTCATATTACGTGTAACAAATTCACATCCTCATCTTCAGCTCATGATATACCAATTTGCCCTTTTCATTTGTAGCCATAGGGCATCGGGCTCTAGCTCCTGTATTCTATGTGTAGCAGGTGGGATTTTACTAGCGTTAAAGGTACTTGGAACTGCATTCCTTGGATGAGGCTCCGGACTTGTTCCAAAGACACTGTGCAGTATTTTTACTATCTATTCTGTTTATAAGGTGGCTTAATGAAAGTTCATGTACCCAAAAAGGCTCCAAAAGTAAAAAAAAAAAAAATGTTTAAAAACCACTCACCTGGACAGGTCAACTCACAGATGGTGAGAACTTGAAGTCTCATTTCTACTTCCTCTCTCTAAATTTTAGAGTGTTGCTCACAACCGCATTTGATTAATTTCATGCTTTATTTGCTCAATATTGGAAGTGTCTATTGAATACCTACCATATGCCAGGACCATATTTGACATATTTGAAGAAGTCATATTCATTGAGAAACTACTGCTAAGCTGGGGAAGGCGGACAACAGGGCTGTGGATTATCTGCATCTGAAGAATTGTGCACTGCGTTGTGTCTCTCCAAGGTGGTGGTGACTCAAGTGAGATCTGGGTGGTGACAAAAGATTTGACCAGAACAGACCTGCTGGCATTCAAATTGAGGCACTTCTCCATGTCAATGGGGATTGTAGAAGAATTAGAGCCAAGGGGAATGCGCAAGAAACCAGACAACTTTTCATGTCATTGCAACCTGCCAAGGAATCAGATAATATTCTGGCAAGGTAGACTTAGGAACTGAGGAATAGTTCCATGTGGATCCTTCAGGTTTCTGCTCTTACCCAGATAGAGCATGGAAAGTAAGCCAGAAAAATGAACAGTGGAATGGGCTCTACACTGTGGTGGCTGGAATGAAACCTACTTCAGGAACCTCCCTTTGGAACAGGGAGAGAACTTGAATGAGATATGTTATCAGTGGGCTTCCTGTGCTTTGAGACCTAGATAGATAGAGCCTGGGCAGACCTTCTGTTTCTGTTATCCTCATTTCCCAAACATGATTGCTTAAGTCTCAAAAGGTTTGAAATTACAGTTTTCTTTTAGGTGAAAGTAGTTGGGAGAGAACACAGTCATGAGTTGTGCATTTTACTCCACAGAAAGTCTATCAGCCAGTTTGTGTTTTGTTTAACACCTCTATGGAATGGTTTGGTATTCAATTTAGAAGGCAGCCTAGGTAAGCTTTCAATAGGAAAGACCAGCTCTTGAATATAGACAATCCTAATTTCTTTTTTTTTAAATTTATTTATTTGTTTGTTTGTTTATACATGCACTGGGTACAGTCAGAAGCGTGGGAGGGTGAGAGAATTCACCAGAGCCAGAGCGGAGAGCAGAGCAGGCAGATGGACCGAAGTACACTGCTGAGGGGAGCAGCGGGCGGCAGGAGAGGTCTGCGAGCCATGTGGGACCCTCCTCCAGTGGCCGGGGAGCAGCCGGGGATCGAACCGGTGCCGCAGAGGCCGCGGGCAGCTTCGCAACCCAGCGCTCAACGGCTGCGCCACTGGGGAGGCCCGACAATCCTAATTTCTAACTAAACAAGTGACTAATACTGTAATTTCTGATGCACTGTAAAGAGAAAGGGCAGAGACCTGCCGAGCCAGCTTTTTTTGGTTCTGTTTGCAGTGCTAGTATCGTTCTGGTAAACTGAAAGGATATAGGCAAGGAATCCGTGAATTACACATGCATGTATGTTAATATTCTGCGTTTTGCTACTGTTTTTTAATTGTTTATCAAAATTAATTTGCTGACATTTGAAAAGTACACCTACAGTGACTCATTACTGAATAGCTTCTTAGACAAAACATCTTGGAGAAAAATCTCACCATGAGTCTTTGGATGTATAATGGGCTTCAGTATCAATGTTACTAGCTACCTGATTGCCTATAGAAAGTCTAAACCACTGGATTCCACTAAGTTATCTCTGAGTGTGAGAATTGTTGCTTGCCTTCTACTAAAGGATGACGGTTTGGATAGGGAGTCTGTGGCCTTAGAGCCTGACAACCATGTTGGAGCTAGGATGCATGACTTTATTTCTCTGACTGAGCTAGATAGAAGAGGGTAATGGCATACATAGTCTGATCAGTAGAACTGAATATTAGCAAGAACCAAGTCCTAACTAATGACATAGGAAGGCACGAAAGGGATGCATGCTAATCCGCTTGTGCTTGCTCTAGTTCTCTCTCTTCTGTCATGTCATCAGTTAGAGGACACGCCACGGAGGTAGTGATAGTGTTTCAGGTGAAAAAGAAAATCATTAGCCAGGGCAGCAGTTATTATTAGATGACTCTTTCCTTCAGAAACATTAAAATACTATGATAGGTATGTTAGAATCCAGGCAAGGGTGTTACAAAGTATGTAACACTGAAATAAGAGCTAAAGTGAATTGAGTGTTTGCTGGGTGCCACACAGTAGGCTTGAGCCCAGCGCTTCCGCGGGTGTTATGCAGCCAGGGAAATGGAATTTGGGAAGTTAAGTGACTCATCTGAGAATTCTCTCTTCACCTCCAACATCAGAACCAGGACTTGAAGCAGAGTCCATCCAACTCCAGAGGCCACACAGTTAACCACTATTTCGTATATACTCCCTTTTTATTAAGTTAATAGGACCTTCTACAAAATATTGAGAAAAGCCAGCAAAGTCCTTTCCAAAATCTACCTCTTTGCTTTCTGTTAATGTGATAACCGACCCCACTAAAAATTAAAAAAAAAAAAAAAAAAGCATCACCATTTCTTGACTTTTCCTCAGCATCAGTTTTTAAAAGTTTATTGTTATATATTTGAGGCTGTAATGTTCTACAGAGCATTACATTTGAAAATCAGCTATTTCAGGCAGTGTTGTAAGCATTTTCTGGATTTCAACTTTTAATCGCCTCTTATGAGGCACTATTGCCATCCCTGTTTACAGATGAGGAAACAGTGACTAGGTAGATGCCTTGCCCAGATCATTACCTGCTAAAGGGGGAGCCAGGATTTGAACTCAGTCTGGTTCCTGAGTCTGTGCTTTTAATCACTCTATACTTGCCTCAGTTTATATTTTTGGTAGTTTAAACTACCGTGACTTTACAGAGCACCTTTCTTCTAAAGTGCTCGTGCTGCTGGACCTCCTTGTCCCCTCAATGCCAGAACCTTGGGAATCCTGGGATGTTTACCATACATACAGTCACTATCCCCAAGGACAGTACAGTCCCTAAAGGAATTGACACATTAGCTGTGAAGAGATTAAAAGGCAGGAAATATTTTGTTCTCTTTCAGCCTATTGGAAAGATAGAAATGAACTCTAGTCTTAATTTCTTTACATTAATTGGTACTGGAGTGTCTTACCACATCTTTTTAAATTATCACTTGCTTACATCATCAATAACTTTTACTTGGAACTATCTAAGAGTATAATTTGGCCTTCACTCTTGAATGAAGTTCACCAAAATCATAAAACAGTCAAGTTCTTATAAGTAGCTTTTAGTTTGTTTCAGGAGCCTTCCCAAAGATGAGAGTTCATGACTGATAAAGAGTTACAGCACTTAATACCAGCTATTCAGTGCTCATTGTATGCCAGGTTCTGCACTGAGTGTTCACAGATATCTCATTCAGTCCTCATATAGTGCCTTGAGATGTTTCCCCCGTTTGCAATTGAGAGAGGAGATTGGGCTCCCTGAGTCTCAGTTCAGTTTTTTTCATTTGTAAGACAGAAAAGGAAAGCCTCTTTAGGTTCTAATGGGATTTCTAAATCTAGATGAAAACTTGCTCAAGTTCTCGGACCTGGCTGGCAGTGCAGGGGTTCAAGTCTCAGTGCTAGCAAGCTGTCACCAGCCACTAAGGCATGAGTTTGATCCCCGGCCAGGGAGCTAACCCACATGGCGCAGCAGACCTCTCCTGTCTTGCCTGCTGCTTCCCTCAGCAGTGGATTTCAGTAGATCTACCTGTTCTGCTCCCCATTCTGTCTCTGATGAATCCTCTCACCCTCTGCACCTTTGGCGTGCACCCCAGCTCTTGTATGCATAAATAAATAAATGTAAAAAGAAAAACAAATTTGCTCAGTTATATAAACAGTGTCTGTGTGGAAACGTAAATTTTACTTCTAAGAACTCAAATCCTGACATCTTTCCAATCAAAGGTGCAATTTCTAAAAGGTGCTTCTCAGAATGAAGGTGAACAAAAATTATAAAATTACATTGACACAGTGAGACATTGGGTCCCCAGGACAACAGGGATGCACATCGCAAAGTGTTTTATATTGCTGGTCAATTTCTTGCTGCAGCCTGTCTCTAGCCCTAGGCCAGTGAGTGCCCTTTGCTTTGACCCTGTGCTTTAACTACTTAGACCCATGGTGGGCTGTGCCCTGAATGTGACATCGCCATAACCTAACTGTGAGTGAGCTACCAAGTGCCTGTGAGTGGACCGCTTCTCTGGTGCACTAAACACGTGTTTCAGGTTGAAAACTACCCGCAAAAGAACCGATTAACACGCAGAATGACATAGTTGAAAGTGCATGAATGAAAGTGGCATATTAAAAAGATCAAGGGGCTTGGACACTAAAAACCTGGGATCAAGTCTTGGCTCTGCCACTTACTAGCTGCACGACCTAGGGCAAGTCCCATAACCTCTTTGAGTCTCAGCTTTCTTATCTGTAAAATGAGGATAATCAGAATAGCTAGTTCATTTATTGAAGATCAAATGGGAGAAAGCATAATGCAAAGGAGATTGATCTGAAAACTAGAAGGTGTCAAATGGATATTAATACATCATGCTAAACTTCATTAAGCCTCTCCTTTAGTATAGTGGGATTTAACACATATACAGCCTTCGAGAAATCCCTGACAATTATAAATAGCAAGTAAATATGGGCTGTAACTTTTTTACCTTGCTTAATCCTGTACCATAATTTCATGCCAAAATATGAGATGTCATTTGGTGATAAAAAGCTGCACCCTTCTTGATACTACGTATGATGTGTTCTAATTTTGACTCTACCAGTTTTTCTGAAAGGTTTTCAAACTGACTAGAACTCCCCATCCATTGACCAGATTTGGGGTCATGAACAGATGCTTTCCTCTTTATGAGCTCTGTAAAATAAGGAAAATAATTCTAGTTCTCCCCGCCATGTCCCCGATGTCACAGAACTGTAGTGAGGATTGAATGTTTTGCTAAGCAACGTGACCATAAAAGTGAATGTGATCACCAAAGCCTCAGAACCAAAACACACAAATAATTCTACTAGATAATGGAAGGTGATATATACCATTAGAAAGTTACAGAAAGAGAGTGGCTGACATGAGGAGGAGGTAAGTGAATGAAAATACCCACATTTGACTGCCATACAGTGTGGGTGAAGACACCCCTCACCAAAACACAAGCTTCTGCAGTCTTTCACTGTTTTTTTTCTTCTGCAGTGGCCCTCGCAGTTAGTGCCTGGCGTGTGTAGATGCTACATTTGTTGGATGAATGGATAGTGTGGTCTTTCTGATGTGTACGGTGTGAAGGTTGGCTAATGTTGGCCAGTACTTTGTGACTTGGGTCAGTCATGACCACCTTGTCCTGCTTTTCCATCTGAGGCAGCAGAACTTGTTCTGAGATATCACAGAACCCAGAGTACACCTTAATGTCCATGTCAAATTAGAAGGTTACATTTTTATCCTAAATATTACATCAATTTATTTACAGAAGCCATGTACATTTATTTTAGAAGCTGTTGATAGCACTGATCTTTAGGGACTAGATCTTTGGATACTAGAAAGCTGACCAAACATTCTAGATACTAACTTTGCCTATTTGTTTGTGGGTGGGGAGTGGGGTGGGAGGTGGTAGAGAATTTTTATTTTAGTAGGATAGATATATTTGGGCAAATGCGCCATGGAAGGCGGACATGTGACTCCATTTGTTGTAAATAAAAACAGTCAAGTTGTAGTTTCCAGATTAATTTACATCTGGCAAGAAACCCTGGAAATTACCTAATCTCTTTTCCAAATAATATTTCCTGCAGAATCTCCATCTATAAAGCAGATAAATGATATTTTAATCAATATATCTGTCTTTTTTAACCTGATAATATTTATTTTTTCAAGTTTCTCAGTGAGAATACCACTTAATATATTGGACTTTTAAAATGTCTTAAAATTTGGCATGTAATACATGTGAATGTGCCTGTTTTGAACTTTTGGCAATTAGTGTATACTTTAATCAATGAAATCAGAATCAAATCTTTGGAGAGGCCTGAGAGGCACAAATGGAACACGTTTGGAAAATGCTGACCTAGTCCTGCTTGTTCATACCATAGACATGGAGATTGAAACTATAATCTGCAGAACCCCATCCTGTCTCCACATTTTGCTTGATATGGTGATACTCATGAGATTAACCTGAGCACAGAAGACACTGCCTTAATAGACCATATTTCAAGGGTTTCCCCTACTTAAACATAAATTTATGTTCATAGGCCATTTTAAGGTTCCAGTGGAATCCTTGGTGACTTACAAGCACTTATTTTTATTGTTTCTCTGGGTTGAAATTTGTACTCAGATTTTTCATCATGATGTTAATACATGATTATATGCAAGACATGATTTTGTGGAGAATTTTCTTTTTGGCATGGGCTTAACCAAGAAATATGACATTTAAAAAAAGGAGAATTTTGGCAGGGAGGGCAGTAAGCTCAAGGTAGAATCCTAGAATTATCTTTAGTCCCGCTGAAAACCTCATGGCCAATATTTGGGTTTTTCAACATCTGCAGTGTTGAAGCCAGCCCCATCTCCTAAGATGGAAATTGCCATGTGCAGAATGACTTGATAGAAAATGGTGTACATTCTATATAATCTTCTAACAGCAAAATGCGACCAGTGGCACTTCCCCTAAAAAAAATAAATTACCCGAAATTTGCAGCACATTCATATTCAATTTCATCACAGCAGATGCTCATTAGTATGTTGTTATTAATTGGTATTCACTTTAGGTTTTGTTTAAAATGAAGATAATAATTAGGTTTTAATTACTGCATCATTCGTGGGGGGGTTGTCTGTGGGGAGAGGGAAAGAGTGAAATGCCTCTTAAAGCACTGAAATATTTCCTGATGCTTATTCAGCAACGTGTGTTGCCAAAGACTTTGGAAAATAACTTCATTTTTATAAAAAACAAGACTAGGATTCTGAAATGAAGCAATTGCTGTGTGTGTGTTTTTAAGCCCATCGTTATCAAGAACTCTCTGTAAATTGTCTACTTGATGGACACACTGAATCAGATGATAATGTGTGCTACCATTCTTTCTAATCAAATTACCAAAAAGACTTCTTGGAAAAGTAACCCTCACAAGCGGCTGATTAATGAAGTGGTGGCAATGTTTTGTATTAGAACTAATTGAAGTAATCCAAATAAGTTATTTCTGTAGCCTATGGAAATAATTTCCTTTGCAAAGAAGTACAGTAGAGTTGGCAAACTAGGGTTTTTTTTTTTTTCATCGAAGTAACATAGCCTTGCAACATGTAAATTTCACGTATGTGTCATTAAAAACTGACATGTGTGCGTTCTACATTGAGTTCCCCTCTAAAACACTGGGACTCTCTTCATCCTCTGTTGTTCGGTATTTGCTAATATAAACATTGCAAATAAAATGGGTAGAAAAGTAATTTCATGGACTGGCAGGGAAAATAAGAAAGCTTTTCTCAATCTTTTCATAATCAAGACTGATAATATAAAAGACTTAAAGGTGTGTTGAAATTGAAGGGGTAATTCTAAAGGCTTATCTTCACTAAAATCATTAGAAATAGCAGTTTTTAATGCATTCATAAAATAGGCCATTAATACCCAAGAGTTTAAGCATATTCTTTAGACAAAACTTTCTGGAGCACCTGTCACGGGCATGACATTGGGTTTTCCAACTCTGTAAAAACCCAGACCCTCCACTAAACCCATGTACAGTGGAATGGGAATACCACGGGGTTGCCCGTTATATATTGTGGCCTTAGTGCCCGTTACGGTGCTGGGTGCTTTCCATACAGCATCTTGTGATGTTTACAACGTTCTTAAGTGGTTTATTAGTCTCATTTTACAGATGGAGAAATGGAGGGGTGAATAGGTTGAACAGTGTGCCCAGGGTCACCCAAGTTGTAGAACTGATTTCAAACCAAATTCAGCTTGACTTAAAAGCTTATAACCTTTCTGCTATTTCAGTCTACTGTGGGGAGATACAGGAAGCATTAGAAATCTCTTCAAGGGACGACTGTGTCATTCGGCAATATGTCAAGGCTCAGTGAGAGGTGGCAGACAGAATCTGTAAATCTCTTTCTTCCACAAACATTTACTGAAGGCCATCTGCCCTTCTTCCTCTGGCCTGGCACCAGCAATGCAGGGGGAGAGGGGAATACTCGGGGCTCATATCCTAGGAGCTGAGAGTGATTAAGACAGTGAGGACTACCCAGGTGTGATCTCTGGGCTGGAGGGGTGTGCTGAACCATCAGGCCCAGGAGGCCACTGGGACTGACAAGTAGAAAGTGAGCAAACAGGATCCTGGCACCATGAAAGGCTTCCTGAATCTGGTAGCTGTGAGGTCTGATGAGGTAGGTAGAGACCACCTGGCTCTTTAGGCGAGGCTGGAGGGGTAGACCTAAAAGGAAGGGTGGGATTTCATGGACAGGCCAAGAGGAAGAAGAGAAGCATGCTTCCTGCCTGCCTGCCTGCCTGCCTGCCTGCCTGCCTGCCTACCCCGCCCACCCCCCCACCTGACCCGGAGCAGGGCAGGTACATGGCCAGACTGGAAGTCAGGGGGCGCATGGAGAACCCTTGAGAGTGGACCTGAGGAGTTGGGACCCTGTCCCCTCAATGTGAGGGTGCTAGCAGGAGGTATTCAGCAAAAGCTAGCCTTTTCTATTTCTAGACATGTACCTCACTGTCCTTATCAGTGCCGGTGGGGTTTAGAGTTTCGCTCTGTGATGCCTAAAGTAAATTTCGTCTTCACCTTTTGCAAAGTAATGGGGTTTTTTTTAACACATCAGCATTGCATTTTAAAGTTAAAGTCTGCTCTGGGGCATTTGTGCTCATAGTGGATGTTTAATAATCAAAAATGCTCTTTGGATATGTTAATGGGGTTTGGGGCAGCCCAGTTTCCTTACTGGTATGATAGCGATCAGATTTACTTCTCTATGAGATTTACCAGTTGCTGTGAGAAGCAGGCCTTGCTATGTTCTCAGTTGTACCAGGGAAATATTGAGTTTAAGGTTTTGCTGTGGATAATCTCTAGGGTCATCAGCCCCACTCTAAATAACTCAAGAAATTTAATTCAGGGACAAGATTTGTTTGTTTCAAATTGATAAAGAGGTAGTTTTAGCAAGTCCCTTCCATAAGCCTGCAAATGAGGGGAATAGAGGCCGTGAAAACAAAGAGAGAAGGCTGGTTACATTACCATAAAAAAAATCTTAGGCCTCCCTGGTGGCGCAGGGGATTAAGATGCAACCTATGAAGCTGTCCGAAGCCACTGCAGCACAAAAGTTCGATCCCTGGTCGGGGAGATACCCACGTGGCGCAGCATACCTCTCCTGACTCGCCCACTGCTCCCCTCAGCAGTGTATTTCAGTCAGTCTGCCTGTTCTGTTCCCCACTCTGTCTGTGGTGCATCCTCCCATTCTCCACACCTCTGGCCTGTACCCCAACTCTTGTATGCATAAATAAATAAATCTTGAAAAAATCTTAGAAAGCTAAAGTATTGACTAAAAGACTATATTGACAAACCAGTTCAAGTGAAAATCACTTGAAAAGATACTACCACATTGGAAAGAGTTTGGCAGTATACCTACTAATGCTAAACATTTACATGTCCTGTGACCCAGTGTTTCCACTTTTAGGGAATGTAGTCAGCAGAAGAGGGTGTGTGTGTGTGTGTGTGTGTGTGTCAAGGACGTGTACAAATATGTTTACTGCAGCACCATTCTTAATAGCCAAGAAACTGGGAACCACCTAAGTGCCTTTCCTCTATAGAATGGATGAATTCATTCTCCAGTGAAATAGTTGATGGCAATGAGAATAAATTCCTGCCACATGCAGTGGCATGGGTGAATCTCACAAACGTAATGTTGAGCAAAAGAAACTAGAAGAAAGAGTACAAACTGCAATTCCATGTTTGTTTGTTTGTTTGTTTTTTTAAGGCAAATCTATTGTTATCCTGGTAGGGAACATGGGGGCTGCTTTGGGGTAACATTCTGTTTCTTGTTCTTGATGCTGATCACAGAGCTGTACACTTATTATTTCTACACTTTTGGTCTATAGATTTTAATTCAATAAAAAGAACAAAAGGCAAAAATGCAAGTCAGATTTGACAGTGCCTTATATTTAATGTTAGGGGAAATACGCCCTATCCTAATCTTGACACAAGTTGCTTGAACAAGCAAGCATCATTTTCCAGAAAGGTGTCATAAAAACTTCTGTTTTCCTTTATCTCCAACCAGGTTGGAGGGGTCAGAGCCTATGGTTCTGAGTGTTTCCAATACCGGCATGACATAGCACAGCAGTTCTTATTTCAGACTATCCGTTACAACTACCTGGAACCCCTGAACAAATGCCCATCCCCAGCACTCCACCCTCCATTCTGAACTATTTTGGGGGTGATGTCAGAGCAGCAGTATTTTTGAAAAGTTTCCCAGGTGATTGCCAGGTCCAACGGGTAAAGAACCAATACTCAAAAACCTTATCAGAAATCTCAGGAGAGACACCTCGGCCCTAAGATCAATGGAAACAGAACTATGGTTCCATTTGAAAGTACTTCAGATTGGAGAGTTTGCACTGTTTATAATGTAATCTGATTGTGGGGCATCCAAAGAACACATCAAAAACAGTGGCATGAGAACTTTCCCCTTCATTCTCCCGCACCATTTGCTAAGGACTGCTTCTGCCAGGTACATCAAAGCAGATTTCCTTCCCTACCACTGTGTATGTATGGGACCCGCACTCATTACTCTGTTAACAGTCCCGGCAACTAACTTGAATGCAGAGCATGATACACGCAGTAGCTATTTCAGCTCAGCATTGTCCTTACTAAATCACAATCGGCCACTTTGGTACATGATGTTCTAACTATAAAGGCAGACTGAAAGAAACCTAGGCACTGTGTTGAGTGCAATTTTCAAGGGAAGAGCAAGAAATCGAACATTTTAAACCAATAAGTGAAAGCTGGAGAGAGAAAGAAATGTTAAAATATCATCTTATTTTCTTGAAGTATTTTCCATCCAATCTTGTACAGTCAAAATGAGCATTTAAGTGTAGGGGGAAAAAACCTGCTGAAGATCTCAGAGAAGACTAGAGGGTGTCAGGTTTCTTGATTAGAAGAATTTATCATCAAAGGCAAAAGAGAAAAGATGGTAACAATAAAAAAAGGTGCTCCAAAGTGATCTCAAATTAATGGTGCAAAAATCAAGAAAACAAAAGTAGGTGTTACTCTTGTTCATTTAAACTATGGTTTTCTCCATTTTGTGTGTATTCTTTAAAACCACTTAATTGTATTTGACATTGAAAATCTACTAGGGCCTTTTGTTTTCAACCAGTTTACTAATTGCAAAATATGTCAGGAACCAAAAGGGCAGGAGGTGTTGGTATATTTTTTAAAAATATATAACTCCTTTTTAATTTTTTTTCTCCTATTTTCCTTATCCATTTAGGCAGTGACTTTCAATTAGCCTGCCTACTAATATCAGGTCA
Source organism: Talpa europaea (assembly GCF_964194135.1). Lineage (NCBI taxonomy): Eukaryota > Metazoa > Chordata > Mammalia > Eulipotyphla > Talpidae > Talpa > Talpa europaea. The sequence goes on from NC_140081.1 coordinate 13,421,758, forward strand.
CTAAACTCCGTGGCTGACGCTTTATTCCTTCATGTGGGTTGTCACTCGTTTGCTTCAGTTGGCTGGCAAAGGTTGTTGTATATCCATTACCAGCAACACAGCACTTTGCATTTCTGAATTGACAAGCAGCTATATTGACCCAGCGCTTATTATGGGTCAACAGCTGCGTTAACCAACGGAAGGACTGAGGGGCAATTAAAATGAATTGGCAAAAATATATCTTCCTAATTTACTCCAATTTGTTATTTATGCTAACATTGTATGGCTTCTATGGTGACACTAAACAGAATGGACCCAATAATGGCAATTAACATAAAAATATAATGGCTAATCAAATTGACAGCAACTGTTTCTCATCATCTCGACACACAATACATTATCAAAACAAACTATTATGAAGGAGGTAATTTCAGTGTTCTATTCAACCTGCAGCATGTGTGCAGTCAGGGAGATGTGTACCAGCAATTACTGCTGAATCTAAAAAACTAAACAAATAACTTAATCGCTGCCGTCCTCCTTTTTTTTCCCCCAGGAAGCAGTAATCAGGATTCGCTAAAAATAACTGGTGTATAATAGTATAATGATGATGCATATTGTAGAATAGCTAATAAGAAATAAAATAGGCTTCTAGGTGTATACTTTTTAAAATAGGTTCAGGTAGAGAAAGAGAGATTCGTGGAAGGAATGTGCACAAGAAGACAATAGCCCTGGCTGATGAATAAGCTCCTTGTGGGTTTATTCCTGCAGCCTCATATTTATAGATACCATTTGTAATGGCCAAAGAAGTTTAGATACACCAAATTTAGTAACAGATTTTATAATGCTGTGAGCAGGAAGGTCAATTGTTGAGCTCTAATAACTGAATTTCAGTTACTGCTGCACGCAGTTGAGTTGACCGGAGGTTTTCATCATTGAGAGCCAGCTAGGATCCTTGTGTCTAATACTTGATTCCCTGAAGAGATTCCCTTCCTTCTGTGGGTGCCAACTGACCCTCCTGCGTGGATTGTACAAATACCTTGGTCGTTGTGGTCTTTCATCAGTTCATTCAGCCGACATCTATAGAGTGTTTACTGTGTGAGTTAGCTGTATGTCCCTTGTCACTGGTGCCTGACGTGGCACACAGTAGGTGCTCAATTGATGTTGGTGAGATTGCATGTTCATTTGAGGCAGCAAGTGAGAACTGGTAACATGTTTGTCATTTGAGCCACTCATTTGAAAAGTTCTCAGGGTTTTGGTGTTTCATCTTAGCAGTACACCGCCACACCAAAGAAAACACCAAAGCACTAGCTCATTGTCCTGGGCTTGAGGGTTTCCCAAGGAAGAAGGAACTAAGGTTCTTAGGGCTCTTGATTGAAAATAAATACAAGTGTAGTGACGTACACCTGAAATAATACATGATACTATGTATGATACTATACTATATATGATACATGATACTGTGTACATGATACTATAATGCAATGTTACTTCAGTTAAAAAATGAAAGAAATGTTAAACATAGAAGTGCATTTGTATGTGATCCACCAATTAATTCTCACGTCAGTTGTTGAATTGAGTGCATGTGTTTTTTCCCCACACAGAGTGACATACAGCAGGTTAGGGGAATACATAGTAGATGAGCTCAGGCACATCCATGTTGTGTACCTATTTGCTGAATGAATACTAGTTCAGACACATCTATGATTTGCTGAATTGGAACTTGGCCAAACTCATTAAACTTTTGTTTTGGCACGGGTGGGATAAAAAACCTTATTTTACTTCACTTGGTATTTCTCAGAGGTTGTCCAGTGAGGGTTAGCACAAAGGAAGTGGTCACAGTGTTCCTCAAAGTCTGAGCTTCACCACGTTGTATCTGTGAGCCAATCCCTGGCTATGGCATAAATTGTTGGCACAAGTCGTAAAATCGGGCTCATAGTATAGCAGTACACGTTAAACAGTTTTTAGGAATTGTTTAACTTCCTGCTAGCACGGACAGGTCCCAGTTAGGAAGCATACTACCACTTTTCCCAATTAACAGTGCAAATTGTCAAGGGTGCATAGGCATTTGCAATTTGACAAAATCAGTTTTTTGACAGCAGGGGTAATCAGTCTGCAGCTTCGCAAGTAGTAATCTATGATCGAAGTGGCAGGATTTGTTCTGAATTATGAAAGGTATGTGTGCTATATGAGGCGGACAAACCATTAGTATGATTCTCTCCCTCTCACCCACCCCGCTTCTTAAAAAAAAAAAAAAAAAGCTGCTTGATATGGAAGTTGAAATTAGGGAATACACTGTTGAGAGTGATCTCCATCTCTCCCCCCCTCCCCAATAGTGGTATTCATTTATTTTCTGTTATATTGCAGTATTCTGACAAGACCCTGTACACCCAGCTGTGCTTTTACCGGTACATTTTTGATGTGGACTGTGCACTGGAGAAACTTATTACCGATCATGAGAAAGGTACGTTAAAATACTGTAATTACCTTTGAGTTTAAAGTGGAAATTTGCATCATAAAAGCCAGACCTACTGTGTCAGGCTGTTCACGCAGCATCACACCGCTGTCTCTGAAGCAGGCCGTGGGGGCTGTTGTGAGCACAGGCATCCCCTGCATGAGGGGCGGCAGCTCAGGAATCCCCAGCTTTGGCCCCATGGCCTGTCTCGTATTGTTCTCTATTAAAGTAGGGCTTTGGGGGAGGAGCAGTACAGAAAGGACTCTTTAAATGCTATATTTTGAAAATGCTATTTTCTATAGAGTTTAGTAATTGTAATAAAGTAAGCATAGGCAACGTAATCATTGGGCCTACAAAAACCAGATATTACCACAAAAAAATAGACCTGGAGTGTGTCTCCGCTGTTCACTAAAAGCCTAGGTTCATTTTGAAAGAGAGGGATGGGGTTGGAGTTCTTTTATTGACTTATCCTAAGATTGCGTATGGGCACCTCAGCCCAGATGATCAGGTGCTGCCTCTAACCTTCACACAAGACTTATAGGCACGGTGGGGCTTAATGGGGCTGGGGAAAGCTTTGTTACATAACTTGAAAGTATTTCAAAAATGTCTTGACAAGTGCATGGGCTTTTTCTCCGACCTGAAAATCACATTGACAACTTTTCTATTACCTGTAAAAAATAAAGGCAAATTGACATATTTTTCTTATTAGTCACCTGCAGAGTGTTTACGTTGTATGTCAGTGAATATCAATTCAGTAATTTGTTGGTCGGTATTGGGACTGGAGGCGACCTCCAGGGCCTGTGGAAAATACAAATTCTGCTGGATTGCCTCAAATAAGTATCCCCCTACTGCCCTTGATTTGGTCTTAAACTAGTTTCATTTCTAATCATAATTGACTTCAGTTTTCCATCTACAAGGTAGGTTAGAAATTATATAAAAATGCCTTGACCGACTTGGTTTTGCTATCTGTGCATATAAAATATGACCGATGAAGGAGTTGGCTCAGATATTAGAATCATTGCCTTCAGATGTTCAACAAGAACTCGGCCTATCTCCAGCTTATATTTTCAGTGAATTAGTAAAATTTATATAAAAAAGAAATTCCTTCTCTCCATTAGTAACTAGATTTTCAAACTCCCGTTTGTGACTGATGTCCAGTCCGTGTTTGGCTTTAGTATCATTAATAGCTGTTTTTCTTTTGTCCCCAAGGACCTTTTTTAAGTCCATTGCCTATTTCTGTCAGGTTTGTTACCTTTTTCTGGGTGCCAGTATATTAAATTTGTTCCCCCTTTACTCCTTCCTGAATCGAGCCATCCCAGTTGATTCCCTAGATGTTCTTTTCTATTTTTTCTTTTTTTTTTTTAAAGATTTATTTATTTATTTTTATACAAGCACTGGGTACAGTCAGAAGCGCGGGAGGGTGAGAGAATTCACCAGAACCAGAGCGGGGAACGAACAGGCAGACTGACGAAATACACTGTTGAGGGGAGCAGTGGGTGCAGCATGAGAGGTCTGTCACGCCATGTGGGACCCTTGCTGGCGGCCAGGGATTGAACCAGCGCTGCAGAGGCTGCGGGCAGCTTCGCAGCCCAGCGCTCAACTGCTGCGTCACCAGGGCAGGCCCTCCCTAGATGTTCTTAAGCAACAAGAGGACAGATTCCCTTTCCAGATATCTCCCAAATTCTTATCTGAGAGACTGAATCAGCCTCACCATCAGCAGTTTTCAAAAAGCCCAGTGACTCTTGGAGACGTGTAGGAGTGATCTAGAAAGTCACTTTAACCCAGCTTGGTAGAGAACATCAAGGAGTGTACTTTGCTTTCCTGGAAAATAAGGAAGAATCGGACAGCCATTTGGAAGCTTCTAGCTTGGCAAAAGGAGAGAAGTGTTGACAAAATCTGTACATTTACACAGTTTACTGTGGTCTATTTTCACAAGTTTAAGAATGGGGCAATTTTTTGTCATTTGCATCTAATAAATATACTATCCAGAGGAGTTCAGGGAAGAGCGGCACAAAGTGAATTATTGACACGTTCTTTTATATCTCGGAAGGCAGAAGAAAGTGCAACAAGAGAAGTGTAAGAACTGTATGTGTTGGACAGAAGGAACTTCATGAAATCGTCTAAGAGCCTTTCATTTTATTTACAGAATTGTAATTATTGAAACTCTTTTCCTTTTGAGCTTCCTTCTGCATATTTAGTATTCATAACTTCCAGTTTAAGAACAAAGGAATTGGCTGAAATTTACTTGCTCAGGACATTCTCAGGTCATTCAGTAATGTTATCTGTCAGTGGTGGGATCCAGAAACTCTGGGTCATGCAGAGGTTTTCTAACCAGTGACATTTGATAAGCTCTTTCCTAACAGTTACCTGGGGACATGTAAAAATTCAAAGCCATGAGTTCTGCCCCCAGAAATACTAATTCAGAAGGTGTGGAGTAGAGTTTAAGAAGCTCAACTTATTAGAAAGCCCCCCCCCAATATTTCTGATGTGCATCCATATTTGATAATCCCTTTGAACACATCAGTTGGATAGCTTTTAGATAAAAGAATTGAATACAGGTTGTAGGCCATAGGGAACAATTGGAGAACAAACAAGGATATTCTTAGAGTTCACAGGGGCACAGTTACAGGAGGGAAATCCCATAAATCTAAATTAAAATAACATATAAAATTATGTTATTTTTAATACTTTCTAATTTGCTGCCAGGGATACTTGCTATCAAAATGAATTTAAAATCTGTGGGATCCAGAGGGCAAATACAGTTTTTCAATTTGGACCCAGGCCAGAACGTCAATAGATTTTAACATCAGAAGTCCTGTGAAAAATGACAGTCGTTACACACAGTTATATTATTGAGAATGGAATCTAAGTATCGTCTGTCAACAAGTACCCTGGAACTGGCGAGTGAAGTATTTACCATAGACTCCCCTTTACTGTCAGTACCTAGCAACATTTCCTTCGCAAAGATTGTTTTACCGTGTCCCTTATAAGGCCCGTATTTTAAGGGTTATGCTGGATAGTGGTTTTAATTTTTGTTTGAAACTTGGCAATTGACTTAGGAAAAAAAAACGAATTATTTGAAAGAGGTTTATTTATTTTTATGGTGAGAAATAGCTCTCGTCAAAGCTTTTGCCTGTGCTTTGCTTTCAAACGAAAGTTTACAGACCATTAGTCCCTAATGTGAATTAACCCCATTTGGTAGTTTTCTCTTTTAAAATGGGAAAGGACTGTTATTCACTTTGGTGAAGTGTTTACTGCATATTCACTGTAACTACATAACATTTTAGAAATCTTATTTCCGTGGGACTTCGGCATTATTGTAACTGTTCCAGAACGTACACAGATGGCATAATAGAGCCAAAGGAAGTTTTAGAGGAACATAGTGGCAATATATGAAGTGAAAACCCATCTCCACGGTGGTAGCACATAATGGTCCCGTTTGACTGCCTCATCCCATGGGACTTTGGCCTGAGTGTGGATAAGTGAACACTTTGGAGAAGACATGAATCAGTTCAAATCTTTGTCAAATTGTCTAAATTGAAGTCTGCTTAAAATTCAGGAGGGAAAAAAGTCTCTTTTCTCGGCTGAGCCTTTTTTGGGGTATATTTGAGAACTGTAAAAACGATGGATATATATTTCCTATTGCTATCAAGTGCCATCCTTGATAGTAGAGGAACGACGATGGCCAGTGCTCCTTGCCCTGGAGGAGCTTAGCATCCACTGGGGACGGACAGATGGAACAACAGCTAAATGTGATAAACCGCTGAGCCGGTCAAGTTGTTTTGGAAGCAAAGAAAGGGAACCACTAAATGGATTGGAAAATGCAGAGTTCCCACATGCCCCCTCCCCCCTTCCACATGCACAGCCTCCCACATTATCAACACTCCCCACCCCTCCACGCCCCCCACCCCACCAGAATGAGACGTTTGTTACCATTTGTGAACCTACATTGACTCATCATCATCATCATCCACGTTTTACTTTAGGGTTCACTCTGGGTGTCAGATATTCTTTAGTTTGGACAAATGTATAATGACATGCATTTATCATTGGAATATCAATACAGAGAAGTTTCACTGTCCTAAAAATCCTATGTGCTCCCCTTATTCACCCCTCCCTCCCCGACCACCGCTGTTCTGTATATTTTCTCCACCACTGTTTGCCTCTTCCAGAATGTCATGGCGTTGGAATTACATAGTATAGAGCCTTTTTAGATCGGTTGCTTTCACTTAGTGAGATGCAGTTAAAGTTTCCCCTGTCTTTTTATGGCTTAATAAATAGCTCTTTTTTTTTAAAGTGCTAAATAATATCCATTGTTTGGATATATCACAGTCTATCCATTCACCTACTGAAGGACATTTTGGTCACTTCTAAGTGTTTGTGGTTATGAATGAAGCTTCAGTAAACATCCATGTGCAGGTTTGTGTGTGAACATAAGTTTCTGACTCCGGGGTAAATGCCACGGGAGCACAGTTGCTGGATGGTAGGTTAAGAGTGGATTTAGCTTTGTAAGAAACTGACAAACTGTTCTAATGGCCCTATCATTTTGTGTTCCCACCAGCAGTGAATAAAAATTCCTATTGCTTCGCATCCTCATTAGCATTTGGTGTTGTCAGTGTTCCAGATTTTGGCCAAACTAATAGTTGTATCTCATTGCTTTTTTAACTTGAATTTCGCCAATGGGGCATACGTGTTTCCTCCTCTACACATATACTTCATTCGGCCTCCACCAATACTCCCCTGCAGTGCCCTACCCCCTTCTCTTGCCCCGTTCCCTCTGGTAACCAGTATATTTTTCACAAAGTTTGCCTGGCCACTACCTGTTTTTTTGTTACTTGTATTCCAAAGATAAGTGAAACCATCCGTTATCTGTTTCACTCTGTCACTCATTTCACTTGCCATCATTGTCACCTCAAGGTCCATTCATTTTGTCCATATGGGTGGCCTAGCATGCCACAGTCTACAGAGCAGGCCTGCTGAGCAGCTCCTGTCAAGGTTTGTCCTGCTCCTCCCTCCTCACAGCCAGGAGTTCTACGTTCGCTTTCTCTCTTGAGCTTTGTTCTCATTTGCTTGCTTTACCCTTTTTTGTTTTCTTAAACATTTGTGTTTCTCATTTTTTTCTCCTCTTGTCTTTATGACTGGCGGTGGTATCGTAGGCATTCATTGTTTCCTTTAGTGTCACCCAAAACTAAACTGTCCCTTTTTAGGATACTTCATAGCTTCCTAGCACCTTCTCCCAGGTCTCACACAGGCAGTCCCATCAGCCCTGTGAGGTAGCCGTGGGTTGTGCACATTATATTGGTGAGATGGAGTTCAACGTGAGATCCCTTCCTGGCGTTCCCACGGCACCTGTCAGTGCCCTTTCCATAGGCCTCATCCTCACTTGTTTTCTTTGCGTTTCTTTCCCATGGGAGCCATCGAGGCAGGGGATTTTATCTTGTTTAGCTATGCTTTGCCCATTGGGGGCCTACTAAATATTTGTCAGATGAATCTTAACTGGAAAATAAGGTCATACAACCAATTTCAGGGACTGTGGAAGAATTAATCCTAAGAACAGTCTGCCCGTGAATGGCGGGCAGCATTCACTCAGTTGTACTACATCCTGTATTTGCTTGGCCTGACTCAGGTGTGCCTCAAATTAAAGGTACTGAAGTTCCTTGACATTTGCAGACTTAATGCCTGGTGGTTCACCTCTTTGTGAGTGATGATAAAGACAAGTGACATTGTATCTGTCATTTGCTGATGGCAAATTTGAATTGAATCGAATGTCAAATCACTTCACTAGTGAGTGAGCCAGGCTGACTGCCCATCACTCACACTGCCAACGGGTCCTGTTCTCTGCTCACCGTCAGCTAAGGTTACACTCATGAAGTGGTGATAATTACATTACTTCATGGAAAATAGGGCCCATTACTGAATAGTGAAGGAATTTAAGAAAGTGGGTTTGTTTGTTTGCTTTTTGGCCAGAAATTAAATTTTCTAAAAGGATAATATGCTTTAGTGTATATGGTAATTTGAAGTTTTCTGAGGATCTCAAGACTGGTCCCTTTTCAATGTTAAGGATTTCTACTATTTTTCCTATACTACTAAAGCAAAAGCTGGAGAGTTTTTATCATTGCTGGAAGTACTGAAATAAAAGGAGCAAGGCACCCCTGGAGTCCTCTCTAAGCAAGGTGACATTCTTACCTTACTTGGTTGAATTCTCACCAGGCATTAAAAAGAAGGCTGTGTCAGAGAGCTCCTGTCTGGTTTAGTTCTTGTCATCACTTTTTTCAAGCCATGGGTTACTCTCCGGATAACGGATGGTTTCATTTATCTGTGGAATACAAATAACAAAAAAACAGGAGACTCAAAATATGAGTCTTTTTTTTTTTCCCCAGAAGCATATCAGGATACTGTTTGTTTATTTATTTATTTATTTATCCATTAGAGATCCCCGTTCTTTTATTTATTTATTTATTTATTTTTGTGTCCAGTACTCTCTTGGTACTTTTTTTTTTAATTAATAAATTTTATTTTTATATTCCCCATACAATTGCAACCCCCCCATTCTGACCCCGATCCCTCCCATCCTGCCCCCCACCCCCCAAAAAATGTCTCTGGTTCATAGTTTTTTGTTGATTTTGATTTTCACATTCTTATAGTTATTCATTTTCCTGGTCCCTTATTTACGTTTTCTAGATTCCTGCTATGAGTGAGACCATCCGGTATTCAAAATATGAGTCTTTTTTTTAAAAAGATTTATTTATGCGTACAAGAGCTGGGGTACAGGCCAGAGGTATGGGGGGGAGGGTGAAGGGATTCACCAGAGACAGAGTGGGGAACAGAACAGGCAGATTGACCGAAGAACACTGCTGAGGGGAGCAGCGGGCAAGTCAGGAGAGGTCTGCTGTGCCATGTGGATTGCTCCCTGGCCTACTGGGGACCGAACTCGTGCTGCAGTGGCTGCAGATTGCGTCTTAACCACTGTGCCATCAGGGAGGCCCTCAAAATATGAGTCTTTAATAACAGGTAAAATATTTAATTTATGCCTACCAGATACATGTGAATATTTGCTCTTCTTAAAGTTATGTTTTTATAATTGTGAAAGTTTTCTCTAGAAAAATAGATTTTGAAATGGGTAACTTTAAATTCCATTTTTCCTTTTCTTACAAATAAGAAATATCTGTAAGATATTTTTTTAAACCATTTCCTTGATTAAATGACTTTTTTATTGCAAGGAACTAATGTGGCAGTTCAGAACATAGTTAACTATCTGTTTATGATTAGAAAGTGATTGTAGACAAACATAAAGAACTTTGATAATAGAAAAAGTGGCTCATATAGCCCAGAGCTTCAGGGGGTTTTCATTGTTGTTGCTATTGTTACGTATGACATCGTTTTAGTCTTTAATGACTTAGGGAAAAATAATATAATGTTAAAGTACAAAACCAAGTAATCATTGTGATTCTGATTTATAGTTTATATGCAAGGTGGAAAATTGGTAAGCACCACTACAATAATATATGTTTGTTACTCTGGATGGATTTTTATTTTCTCCTTTATACTTTTCTGTACATCCTAAGTTAGACTCTGAGCAGGTACTGCTTTTATAACAAGGAAGATTATAACTGCTGACATTTTCCAAAGAAATATTTCACTCAACTTGAAATAATTACTTCAATAATTTAATAGTGTGTGGGGGGTAACATACAGATCACCAAACCAACTTTTTTTGTGTGTGCATTTTTTTCCCCACATCGAGCTCAGCCCTTACTCAATGTGTGATCTGTAGACAGCAGCATAGACATCACCTGGGAACTTATTAGTGATGCAGAATAGCAGGTCCTCCCCAGACTGACTGCATCAGCATCTGCATTTTAACAAGATTCCCAGGTGATTCCTAAACACACTGAAGTTTGAAACACACTGATCCTAAGACACTCCCCCTCTTAATAACTAAAGTTGACTTCCATTTCATTCATCTATTCAGTGGGGCCATTCTTTTGACAAAACTTTAAAATGACAAATGTACAGATTTCAGAAAGCTTACCCCAGTTTAAGGTAGAATTGGGATGGCAACCTGGTCTTTTGAACTATGTTCTCTAAGCTTAAATATATAGTGAGCTGACAGGGTTTGGGGCAGGAAGCATGAGTTCTTCCATTTTGTTTCTTCTGAGTCAGAAGGAACGAGGGTGAAGTAAATTAGGATTTTCCAAATGGCTTCAAGCGTCTCAGAATCAGTGGCTTATAAAAGCCCTGGAACATAGCTCCACGCTCTTCATGTACTGGCCACTAGATGTGCCCGGAGTGAAATTTCCTCCAGTCACCGCATTCTAGGCCTTGTTATAACATTGATTTAGCACATTTTTATATTTTGCTACCAAAGTTTCCTCAGGAATTATGTTCCTTACTGTTGCTGACTTTTCTGTTCTGTTTTTATGCTCAGTAAAAGAATGAAAAAGTTGATCCTTTCCAAGGGGAATACAGCATGTGTTCCCTTACACTGCTTTGTTTTTCTCTTGTGAATATTGCCAGTTTTGTTTGTTTTTAACTGAAGATGACTCTATAATGTGACGGAAGAGAAGCTACATTTTCCAGGAATCTGTCCCCATAGTTGCTTTGCCCTAAGTGGAGATGCCTTGTCCCTCTTCATTTTCCATCATCCTCTGTGGGATAACTGAAGTTGTATATGAAAGTTGCCTTTATTTGGGCTGCAAACTTCCTAACTTGAACAGCGTACCGGTTCTTTCAGCCCATTCCTGCAAGTATGCGCTCAGCTGTTGCACCTTTATGTGCATGTGGACTTACAGGCTTGCGATGAGAGCAGACACATTAGTAGTTTTATAAAAGCCCCTCCTCTGTCTTAAATGGGGGAGTCCCTTGTCCTTTTTATGGTGACAATTACAGCAGCACCAATGGGGGTGCCAGTGTGGCAGTGTCTGGGCCAGCATGCTATGGTGGGTGGCCTTCGCTTGTAAAACCTGGTCATTTTATGAGTTTCGAGAGTAGGAAGAACCTGATAAGATTTTTTTCTTGTACTTTTTTAAAAAGATATATTTATTTATGCATACAAGAGCTGGGGTACAGGCCAGAGGTATGGGGGCTGAGAGGATTCACCAGAGACAGAGTGGGGAATAGAACAGGTGGATAGGCTGAAGTACACTGCTGAGGGGAGCAGCGGGCGAGCCAGGAGCGGTCTGTTGTGCCATGTGGGTTACTCCCTGGCCGGCCGGGGATCGAACTCCTGCTGCAGAGGCTGCGGATTGCTTCATAGCTTGCATCTTAACCCCTTGCATCATCAGGGAGGCCCCTTTTTTTCATGTACTTTAAAAAAAATACACCTCTATCACCAATGAGGGGGGAAAATATTAAACCGTTTTCTAGCATTTAGACCGTAATGTGAGCTAATCACTTTATTTTAAAGAAAAGTATTTTTAACAGTTGTGCTAGTAAATTTACTTTTAAAATGTATTGTGCTTACACCGTAGATGGTTTTATTTCCATGATGTTTTTTACTACATAATTATACATCTTAATTACGTAATTACTATCATAATTATTATGTAATTGCATGTACTTCCACTAATTACAAAATCAGGAAGTGTAATTATCTAGTAAAAACTTTATGAAATTTCATGTACTAAAAATTACTTAAAAGGCTATTCCAGTGGTCTACTAGAAGGCTTTCCGTGGCTAGTCTTCTTAGTCCCGACTTTAGTTTAGAACTTGAACCAATACACCAGGGCAAAAAGGACAAATAGAAACTGACAGTCCAATGCTGAATTGAGTGTTGTGATACATGTAAGATGGCCTTTGTCCTTTATAAGTTAAAGTCAGGGAGCATTTAAATTTCTTTGTGATTATGGTGTTGTGGTGAGACTACCTTAAATATTTGAGGCAGGGATCACAAAACTGTCAATGGGACAGACAGTTCCTTCTTTGGAATGGATTGATTGATGGAATTTACAGTGAAGGCATTTAAGCTACAAAACACCAGGCCTGCTATAATTCTGTAAGATAAAAGGTTTATTTAGCTATCTCCACCTTTGAAAGCAATAATTAATAACATTAAAAATTCTGTCTCTTTAGTTGGAGAAGGGTTTCCCTTCCATTTATGTTTGTATTTACTAAGATGGGAGCAAATATATCAAAAGAGCATAATCTTTTTCTGCTACTACTTGATGTCAAAAGCAGCTTTTGAGACATAAACATACACACACAAACATGTAACATCAGACCCTAAATAAAGACAGAAGGTTTAATTCAATAAAGCCATGATGCCTCTACCATTCAAAACGACATATAAATTGCACAGTGAAACAATAGTCATGACAGCAAATTAGATATGACATCTAAATTACACTACAAAGAGAAATCCCAGAACCATTTTTGGTCTGTAGGAGTCTATTTTAGCCCAGGTTTAAAACCCAGTCTAGAGACTGCTTTATTGTCTAAGTAGGGTAATGTTGTAGAAGACTAATTGGAGGTTGGTTGAATTAATTGCAGATTAATTAAGAAGAAAGGGCTTATAATACTCATAGCAGAGAAGAGAGTAGATCCTTTTAAGTATCATGATATAATATTTCAGGAGTATTAAATTATTGATATTTGTGTATAAGATCTGTAATAATGTTACAACATGACCTGAATCAAGCCTTTGGAGTTACATATAGCTCTACTAAAGTTTCTTCGCCTCAAAATAAGTGTGTCTCTCTAGAAATATATGAAATCAGCCACTTAAAGTGCATATGTTATTTCTTTTAAAAATGCAACCTTAAATATTAAGAGGTCTGTAATCTTAGAAGCCAGTAACTTTTTTCCCTCAAATCTTTCTAAAGAGGCATTCTCTGTGGTTTTATCAGTTACTGACTTTGTGACTTTTTTAAAATGAGTCTGTGAAAGATATGAAAATACCAACCCCACTTCAAACAAATTAGAGGATTTCTAGCCATCCAGAATTGTTTCATGCTCCCAGAGATACTTGGAGTTTAAACAGGTGTAGTCTGACTCTGGTATTTCACTTTAGTAGTTTAGGATTATTTTTAAATTGCATATTATTTTCCTCTTGGTAATCTTTGTTCATTTACTTAGCCCAGAATTTAGTATCTCTGTCATGTCTTACTTGCCTTAATTCTCTTCTCACACTTCCCAGGAGCACTTCGGCTCCCTCCGTGAGATAGCATTTGGCTTTCTGAATCTTTCGTTATGGTTTTGTTTTTGTTTTTTCACCAATCGTGTGTGCCATATCGGAATGGCCTTTAAAGTTAAAGTTAAGTGTTTTTGCTTGGCCTTCACCTTTCCATTTACGGTGCAGATTTAATGTTTAAACTGACCGTACTTTTTTGCTTTATCCTGTTTGGCTTTGCTTTTCATATAAATTGGCATAAGTTTTCTTATCCTCCATAATTTTTTAATTTTTTCATAATTATTTAAGGGAATCAGCCATAATATTTGAAGTTGAACGGTGTCTTTATGATGTCACCCTAAGCCCGTATTTCTTGTTAATTTTCACAGTCAGTGCCCATTTATTATTTTATGCTGTACTATCATGTAAACCCATCATCCCATTGACTTGTTCCTAGAGTAGTTTTCCTAAACTTGTAAATTTATTCAGATCCAACAATCTTCTCTTACCTTGCATCCAATGGGATGGTAACTAGACAGAACTAGTAACCTGGCCTTGAGTTAAATTGAGTCAGTTTTGATTGCATTCTCCTCAAGTAAAGACCCCGGAAGATGTTTCTTCCTTTGGCCAGTGAGTCCTGCTAACCATAAGCATTCCGTAAAGTTGAAGGCTTAAATTAGCTGTGCTGACAAAAACAAAAGATTCATCCTGGATACAAGTGTAAGCAAGGCCTGTTCCTGCTCTAGAGGTAATAGCACTTCTGAGTGTTTCCTTATTCATACATTCTCCCTTTAAGCACCTACTTTTCACTTATGGAACTTTTTATGGAAAGCATTCACAGCCATCATTTTTTACTTTTTCTGTTGGGTGGGGGTGGTTGACATCTTTCACATGTCACACCAAGGAGATGACATGACTCGGGGAGGTGGTAAAGTCTGGAAGTGTGAGAGCCCAGTGCGGTTTCTGCTTTGTCATGACTGACTTGTTTTAATCTAGTGGGGAAACTACAACCTGAAGGCAAATCAAATAGCTTCAGCACAGGAGAATGGCCGGCAGTGCTGCGGGCACTTGCCTGTAGTTCGGGGGGGGGGATTCCTGGTGGACATGGAGTTGGAATTGGTCCTGGAAGAGTGGATGGGACTTTGCTAGGCACAGGTGCACTCGTGTAGTTTGAGATTAAATTTTGTCTTTCCAATTATTCTTTAAGTGCTCTATTGCTTATCTAGCTTTTTTCCCCTTAATAAATCAGAGAACCTCGTTTGACAAATGCATGATGATTTTTAATACATATCTCAATTGGAAGTTTAACCAAAAAGCACTTATTGAGAGGCTGGTCTGTATGAAGCTTTAAACCCCAGGCTGGAAGCTGGAAGCTGTTCTCTCTTCACTCCCCACTGGATCCAGTGGTGGTGCTTCGAAAGAAGTTGACTCCATCCTACAGGATACATCTGTCAGAAGTGTATCAAAATGTTTTCCTATCTTAAATAATTTAACTCAGAATATAATAATGTAAGTATTTTGACATGAAAATGTTACATACTGTGATATATCCACTTAACTTAAAACAGACGTCTTTAACTTTAAAAGAAAGAAGTATGGTAAGACAAAACAAAACAGAAATAGGAATTAAAAGAGATGAATGACAGACTGAACTAGTTTTATTTAGAAGATAAAAATAAAATCCTATTAGCATTATGACCATAGAATATAAAAATGGTTTACTTGAAGCATGGTTAATATTTTTTACTATGATCATGAAAGCTTAAACATCTGTAGGACCTGTTTGCAAAGTAAATGTTCACTGATGAAATAATTCCAGTGTTTTATTGGTACATATATATATATTCACATACATACATATATATTGTCTTATGAAAAATGTCGATGCTGAGAAGGCAGTAAAATTCAAGATAAAAGGCAGAGTCTGAACCTGAGTCTGTCTTCAGGAATTTATCCGAAGAGCCCTCTCTGGCTTCTCTCAGTGAAGGCTTTATCACTTTTAACAAATGTGCCACAGTAAATTTATTAGTATGCTACAAAGAAATTTTCAAAATAATTAAGACTAAACTACACTTGTCAAAATAAATGAATGAAATACAATTTTGAATCATCTTTCTTCGCTTATTGCTCATTTGCATAATTCAGTAACTTACACAGGAGTCTTTCAGTCATTGGTGTGAATTAGCAAGGTTCTGCTATTCCTTGTTGTACGGGTGGGAATTATGCTACCGTGTAATTAGCTATTCCAGACATGGACTAACGGGAAATACCAAAGGGCACAGCAAAATCTAAAGAGACAAGGCAGGGAATCTAAAGACAAGAGACAATCAAAAAACACCCAACAAACTCAAGCTGGTAGACCACAGGGAATTTTGAATGAAGCCTCTTAATTTATTTTGAGAATAAGAAATCAGTAGTATGAGAGAAATCTCAACAAGATTAGCTGACTAAGCCTACTTAAAAAAAAATATCTCTATAGTGCATGGTGCGCCAGGTTAACCACTCCTGTTTGTTAGTCTGTATACAGCTCAACAAATAGCCGGCAAAGCCTTTCATGGGTATATAGTGGCTTTCCATTGAGGTTTTCACTCTTTGAAGGAGGTCGTTTATACCAATGAGATCTGTAGATGCAAATTGCTTTCCCTATATGTGAGGGGTCATTCCTTTCACAGCAGACTTGCTCATCGCTTTTATAGGGGTTTTGTTATTTTTCTACTGCTCTAAAGCAATGATGGGAATCATGCCTCCCCCTTCCCCAAACCCCCCATCTAACTTAGCATCCTGATCTTTTCCCTCCAGCTCTGTGAAACTTTTGTGTGCTGAACTTCGGAAACAAAACAAGCTGTTGGCAACAGCCTTTAGCCCTGAATCAGGAAACTTTTTCCTTTTTTTTTTTTTTTTCTATCTGAAATATCTCTTTGGATTTGCTTCTTATTCTCACTTAATTCTAAGGAATTAAATTTCCTATTACAGCAGAATGCCACTGTCACATGCTAGGGCATGTGGAAATTCTTGCAAGTGATGTCCTGAAAATATCATTTTCAGTTTGGCTTCCCAGTGATGTAAGCACATAGGAACTGGAGGAGCAGAGAAGGGATGGGATGGATTCAAGGGGTAGCTGTGAAAACCTAACTTCTGATCCCATTGCTGAGCTGGATGGGGAAATAAGATTTGTTTTTTCCCTAAGCTTTTAAAGAATCATAACAAGCATCCATAGGTTTTAGCCTATAGCCTTAGGAAGCAGGGTTCTCAGGCACACCACATGTGTGCTCTGTAAAGACTGGCTGGCTGTTCCTTCTGTTTACATCTGTTGAGCACCCCGGGCCTGACCTGAACTTGTGGAAGACTATAGCGGGTAGTGGTTAAAAGTTCATGGTCTTGTAGCCAGATGGACTGGTTTAGGTTTGGGCCTCCCACCTCTTGCTAGATAAGTAGCTTTGGGGTACGTGACTTATCTCTGTGCTGCCTCATCTGTTCAGCTAGAATGGGGATAGTACCTACCTCATGGGATCTAAATTAAACAGGATACTATGGAAACAGGGTGATATGTAAAATGCCTCATGCCCGGCACATAGTAATCATGCAATAAATACTAGTGGCTTTGGTACTTCTGAGAGTAACACTTTATCCAAACCACTATTATAGAAGTTCCTATTATAGTTATTGTATCTGAATTGGTTTCTGTAGCCTCTCATTGACCATGTTTTGTTCCTATTTGTGTCCCCTGCATCTAGCCTTACACCAGGCATGTATTTAATGATGAGTAGTTACAGGCTGAAAAAGGCATGGACCTACTCTCAAGGAACTTAAAATCAATCCTGATAACTCTCTTAATTTTCTTGTTGATTGAAATAGCATTCGTGTCAGAAGTATGTTAGAAAAGATGGATTTGATTCTCATTATCAGTACTAGTGGAAGGATTGAAACACGAATAACTCACAAACTGTCCATTTTGTCTAGATCCATCCTTTTGGCATGTGCTCTACTAATGTTCAACAGCTAGTGATAACTCTTGGCTCTTTTCTACAGAGAGTAAAAAATACCTGTGTTTGTGTATGGGAAGTCAGCCAAACCAAGTTTCTGAATCTTGTGCCTTTTAGCAGATTGTTTCTGAACAACCAGGGTGTATCTTTTTTATTTATTTATTTTTATTTTTTTTTAATAGAGGCATGTTTTATTTGTTTGTTTGTTTGTTTTTGTTTATACATGCACTGGGTACAGTCAGAAGCGTGGGAGGGTGAGAGAATTCACCAGAGCAGGGAGCAGAGCAGGTAGAGGGACCGAAGTACACTGCTGAGGGGAGCAGCGGGCGGCAGGAGAGGTCTGCGCGCCTATCTTTTTTATTTTTTAAAATGACAGGTGCCCAGATGCCACCACCAGGTAACTGATTCAGTCGTTCTGGGGTGGGGCCCCAGTGGCTGTATATTTTTAAAAGCCTTGTGGGTGATTCCGATGTATACCCACAGTGTTGAGAATCTGAGTTAGTGAAACTCTTCAAACTTTAATATAGCTTCTTGTCAAATATGCATTAAATTTGACTTTGATATAGAAAGGGAGATTGGGTGGCATCTAGATAACAATTTAAACAGACAGTAGAGAGAAAATGGAAGTGAAGTCCATGAATGATTTCCTAGGTGAAGGAATCACTTACGGGGCTATATGAGCTAATTTAGAGCAGAGAATAAAGTGAAGAGGGAAGAGGACTAGGGGGAAGTAAGCAAGAAGATACTGTTTTCTGCTCATGAGCAAACTGAAGATGAAATTAATGCATTTCAACAAAATTGGCTGTAAAGCACGTGTTATTTTCCCTGTTAACTTAACATCATCAAAGAAGGAAAGGGCTGCTGTGGGCTGGGGAGGCCGTGAGGAGACTGAGGGGAAAGGGGCCAATAGTGAGGGAGAGGCTAACCCAGCCTGGCATTTAGGACCCTCCAGGGTTTGGATTTCTGGAAGCTTTTCTGTCTCCTGTCCTCTTCTGCTTCCCTCCCGCCTGCACTTCTCTGTCACTGCCTGTCCCCCAGAGCTCCGGATAAGGTGGGGTCCTGAAGATGATGGTCTGTGTAGTAGATCACTGTTTCAGCCGGAGAAAGAGCCTGGCTCGCCCCACTTCCCAGCTTTGGAGTCTTGAAGCTAGAAAAAGGTCTTCAGTGAGCCTTGATTTTCTGGCCGTAGGATATTAGATCCTCCCCTTTTGCCTAGAAGGATTGAGATGGTGCCTCTGTGGTTGCCTCTCTCAGCTCATGGGTTTCCCCTGCCCACCTCAGCCCAGTCTCTCCCTGTTGGTATTCTGCTGCAACCTTAACACCTCCCAGCTAGACGTGATCTCTTTGTTCTCCAAACTCCTGCAGCTCTTAAGCACTGTCCCTTAACATGATAACTTTGAGGACTGGCCACCCTTGATATGTTACTGCATGTCAGGTGGCAACTCGCACATGAAAGGAGCCTTATAAATGGGATGTGAAAGTAAAGCCTTTTAGAATACTTTATGGTAGAAACCTAATACTTTATAGAAGACTCTAATTCATTCTCTTTTCCCTGCTATTTATTTCCATAGCCTCTGAATGTTTTAAGATTTTTTTCCCATCCATGTATATCCATATACCCATCAAACATTTTAGCCCACACCATCTCACTCCACATACACTTTCTTTCTTATCGTCCTTTACCTACTTTCTGTTCATTTATATCATACACCTCCAAGAGACTACTTTCATTCCAGCATGGACATTTGTCAAGCCTTTAGGTTATAGAAATCGAACAGATGCCCTGCTGCATAGTGAGATGTATTAAGATGTCCACAAGTTTATTTCAAATAAGGGCTTATCCCTACCCAGGCCCACTCTTCACCCTTCTATAACTTAAGTGCATATGCCAGCAGCTGGCCATTTTGCTCCCAGGTATTTTGAATATTGAAAGTTTTAATTCTTTGATGACCTTGCTATCTTTTCATTTCTCCCATACATCTAAAATTTGTTATCTGGTTTACTGTTGTCTTTGTCATATCTCAAGATGTCCGGTAGCCATCAAAATGTCTAAAGGGAAGAGGCAGTGCTGTCTCCCCACACGCCCCTCTGTGGAGCAGTGCAAGGCCAGGCGCTCACTGATGGCAGTGTCTGTCAGTGTATGTTTAGCAGGCCAGGCTGGGGAAGAAAAATAGTAAGCCCACAAAATCTGGAGATAACCTATGTCTTGGGTGTAACCCGCAGATACCCTCTAGTAAAATAATCATTGTACAAAATAATTGCAGGAGACTGAACAAGTTAGAAAATCTATTCCTGGTTTGTCGCTGACTCACTTTGTGGCTTGGACAAACCATTATTACTCTTTGATTTAGTTGTCTTATTTATAGTTCAAAAAAGGAAAAATAACATGTGTTTAAAAAGCACTCCGAAATTCCTCTGTAAAAGTGCAAAGTACTATTGTTTTTTTTATTATTACTATTAGTGTTCTGGCAAATGGTTTAGTTTTATGCCATGTAGTTCCCAGATGTTTCAGTTCTTCTCATTGATGAATTACAGAACACTTCCATGTCCTCCTGTTTCATGGCATTGATAACAGTTTAGCATGTCTTTGTTTTAACCACAGTTAAAGTGTATGTCCAAAATAGATCTCATTAATAAAATACAATTACCAAATTAAATATATCTATACTACTTTGTATTGTTTTTTTTTTCAACCTCCTTAAAAACGTGGTTACCAACAACTACTAAATAAGACCTTTAATTACTGCCAATCTTCTCTTGAAAGTAACAGTGCTTATCTTGAGTAGTTTGAACTGTAAGTGGTATTCAGTACACAGTGGGGTTGTAATGCGATTATGAAGTGTACCAAGCTACGGATAAATAAGCATGATAAATCATATATTTGTATTAGAAAGAATATTTGAATTATTAACTGAATAAACAGGTTGCAACTGCTGATTGCTTGGGGTGGGTATATGATAAAAAGTAAAATACTTGGAATAGAAAAATTGTATGCTTCCATATATAGTAGAGAAATCTTTTAAATTTAATGGGGTTTTGAGTGCACAGTACTTAAATTACTGAGAAAATTAAATGACTTGCATTTATTTCTGGCATTAAATTTTCCAAGTTAGGACCTTTTTTTTTTTTTTTCTTTTTTTAAAGGTTTATTTATTTATTTATTTATTTATGCAAGCACTGGGTACAGTCAGAAGCATGGGAGGGTGAGAGAATTTGCCAGAGCCAGAGCGGGGAGCAGAACAGGCGTACTGACGAAGCACACTGTTGAGGGGAGCATTGGGGTGCGGCAGGAGAGGTCTGCACACCACGTGGGACCCTCACAGGCAGCCGGGGATCGAACCTGCACTGCAGAGGCTGTGGGCAGCTTCGCAGCCCAGCACTAAACCGCTGCGCCACCGGGGAGGCCCCAGGACCTTTGTTTTTTAATGTCTCAGCTTATTCATCATTAGAGACCTATGGCTTTTATATAAAATATTATAGTTCTCCCCCAGATAGCCAGTAATTTATCAATGAAAAAATATTTTCTCTTTTTTTCCCCTCCTTTTCTGGGCATTTGGTTCCAGAGGACATTTTCTTAATTTGGGACAATTGTTATTGTAAAGCATTTAAAATCTATGTGTTTTTCTAAAGTGTTATATTTTAAGTAACCTTAAAAATAACAATACTGGAAAGTAGTAACCTGTATAAAACAAATAAGACTGTGAACTTCATTTCTATTTCACTATGAGGTACAGTAAGGAATAAGCTGTGTGCCTTTATTTGTACAAGTGTCCCGAGACCTGCATTACAGGGAAGGAGGCATGGCTACCACAGGTCTGAGAAACCAGAAGGCATGTAATGGCAGCCATGGGCCACAGATGATCTCTAAATATGTTTAAATGATCTTGAAGAATACTTGGCATTTTTAATTAGTGATAATATTTTTTACACTGGAGGGTTCCTACAGAAGCCAAAATTCTGGCTTTCTTTTAAAAATCAGAATCTGACCTCTTCTAGGTATTTATCTAAAGAAATTGAAAACACTAATTCAAAAAGATTTATGCATTCTTGTGTTCCTAGCAGCGTCATTAGACATTCACAATAGCTAAGACATGAATGCACCCAAAAGCCCATCAGTTGCTGACTAGATAAAAAGTAGGGAGAGATATACTCAGTGGAATATTACTAAGTAAAAAAAGATGAAATCTTGCTTTTTGTGACAACATGGATAAAACTCGATGTAATGGGGGCCTCTCTGGTGGTGCAGTGGGTTAAACCTCAATACCATGAAGCTATTGGCAGCTACTGCAGCATGAGTTCAATCTGCGGCCAGGGAGCTGACCCACAAGGTGCAGCAGACCTCTCCTGTCTCACTTGCTGCTCCCCTCAACAGTTATTTCAGTTGATTCACCCTGTTCTCCCCACTCTCTCTGGGGAATCCTCTCACCCCCACACACACACCTCTGCCCTGCACCCCCGTTCTTGTATGCATAAATAAATAAACCTGTAAAAAAAAAACTTGATGTAATGGTGCTAAGTGAAATAAGTCAGAAAGTGAAAGACAATTATCTCATGTTTTTTTCTTATGTGATATGTACATAACCAAAACAAACGAACTAACAAATCACAACAAAAATAACTCTTAGATTCTATAAAAAATATAGGAGCTTCGGTTGTGGATGAGATGAAGCTTATATACACATAGAGTTGAAGATGTAATCCTTCTCACCCCCAATTTATATAGTTTTATAAGTCCGTGGTCAACCAAGCTAGTATCTTGCTACACTAGCTGAGTATTCCCGCATGACAGTTGGCCAGACTGAGAAGCAACTGAAGCTGTCAGGCAGAACTTAGCCTCTCCAGTTTGTTGCAGCTCCGTAGCAATCTGCGCCACTCATTTCTGTTCCTCGTGTGGCTGCTCTGTGCATTTGTTTGCTAACAATATTTTTTGTGTTTAAAGAAAAAAAGGAAACAAAGGAAGCTAGAGAACTTGGGGTTTTAAACAGTAAGAAATATCCTATTAACATTAAAAATGCAAAAAGATGTGGGCCTCCCTGGTAGCACAAGGGGTTAAGATACAACCTATGAAGCTCTCTGCAGCCACTGCAGCACAAGTTCTATCCCTAGCCAGGGAGCAACCCACATGGTGCAGCAGACCTCTCCTGTCTCGCCCGCTGCTCCCCTCGGCAGTGTATTTCAGTCGATCTGCCTGTTCTGTTCCCCACTCTGTCTCTGGTGAATCCTCTCACCCCCCACAACTCTGGCCTGTACCCCAGTTCTTATATGTATAAATAGTTTTAAAAAATGCAAAATTATGAGAGTTGTCTTAATACCATCCAAGTCATATGGAATCATAAAATTGCTTGTAGCTAATCTTTTCATGGTATGCTGATCTGCAGGAGTAAGATAACAATTACGTATTTGTTTCTTCAGGGAAAACACCAGGTAATAGTGAGACTCTTTAATTTATCCACATTCACAAGTGCTAAGTGTTGCAGCTGAGGGAGAACTCAGGTTCCAATTTGGTCTGGAGTGGAAAAGTCCAGTGGAATTTTCTGATGTGGCAGAAATGTTCTAATACTGTCCAATGAGGTAACCCAGCCACAGGAGACCCTTGACCACTTGACTGGGACTAGTGTAACTGAGAAACTGATATGTTTTGAAATAATCGCATGCTAACTTTGGGGCAGCGCAGGACTCTAGAACTTTCTTCTTTGCATACTCACTAGTTAACCTTCTTATTCTTTTTAATAAAGTTCATCAAAAGGTTTCTGTAAGGTTTTCTCTTGCTATTTGCCCAGTGGCAAGCATCCATTCCACCAGAAGTTCAGAATACAGTGGCTTTTCTATATCTGCCTGGATTTCCCTCCACAAAGAGTTTTATCATACCAGTAGCATTTTTTCTAACAGAGTTAGACATCTTGATAGTAAGGTTCCTAACATTTAGAATCTCCAAGACCCCTAGTTCAGATAAAGAGCGTAATTTGAGATGTGTTTAGATGTCAGAGATGTGTAGATCACTGAGATGCCTCCTTCCCTGGTCTTTAGGATCTAGTGACTTCCAGAATCATGGGTCTAACAACATATCTGTTAGCTGGCTGGTTTGAATTGGACTTTTAGAGAGGTGGCCGTTAGCTAACCTGTCAATATGTCATTCAATCTAAAATGGCTTTGATTTAAGATACATCCTGATATTAGGGACGTTAGAACAGGATGGGAGGGACTCATCATAGAATTGGTGAAATATAATTTGCCGATGAGCTCATCCCCTTTTGGTGAGCCCAACACGAGGGACAGCACTGAGAAACAAATACCAGCTCCTGCGTTGTGGTAATTGAACCCTTTGCTTTGGCTGTCCCCTTCCATACTACCTTACGTTGATTTTGATTAATTAGCAGAAAGACTGGTGGTTAGGAACAGGTTTAAGTTCTTGCTTGGCATAACAACTTGATCTTTATATTCACTTTCTTTAAACACCCCCCTGCGCCCCCTCCCCAATCACAGACATATTTTATTATCATAAATAGAACCGGAACAAGCTTAACCAATCACCTTCTAGCACACAGGCAACTCTGCGGTACTCCTTTTTAGACTACCACATGCTGTAATTCAAATTATCACATTAGCTATCCAAACGCACCATTTGTTTTTAAATACTGGAGTGTTTACCTGAATTTTTCCCCTTTTCATCTTCCCGCCCCACTTCACCTGTACATTGTCACTGCAGTGACAGGTTTATTTATGTGCCTTAATATCATCGCTTTCTGTTATTTTAAAAATATATCCCTACATCTCCATGATGGTGTTCTTGAGCATTTTAAAATGAGTTGTTGTGGTGTAGGTATGTCTTATTTCTCATAAAACCCTCCTAAACCATGCCTTTATTCAGACTTGGAAATATTTCAACACTTCTAAACTCCTACCTTAAATTTTCAGCACCATTCTTATTCTGGAAACTGAGCATGCCTTCTGAAACTTGAACAGCCTTTACAAGAAATTTGGAAGTTTAAATCTATGAAAGCGGAAGCAGTTCTTGCCCATAGTAGAGTCTGGCACCTAATGGCTGCTCTTTGGGATACTGCAGTAAAGAGTTTCCAAACACAGACATTCAGGGTTTACATTTGTTGTATGAAGTCCACTTGCGTGTTAATGGTTGTCACTTATTATGTAGTAACAAGGACTCCTAAGTGCGTTGGTAAATGTATTAGTTTGAACCATATAAGACTGCTGACATGTGACTATTTTTTAACCTACAAAAGTTGGCAAATTCACATGGTCCATCCAAGTATTACACATTTCAACCAGTCAGTCTTACATAAACTGCTTTTTCTATTTTTGCTATTTTTCCCTTATTTTTCTCAATACTTTTAATCCAGCAACCCTCTCCTTGGTACTGCCCATTTGTCTTTCGTAGTTACTAATATTTTTTTCTAGTGCTCTTCCCTTCTTAACCGATTCCCCAAATCTATTTAGTTTGAGAATAAGTACACAAAGTGGGCCCATTGCATGGGGCCTCCATGGTGCAATCAGTGCTTCCACTGGTAGTGGTTGACCTATTTTGAGATTTTCATTATCCTAAAAGGTTAGTGTCACTGAATACATTTACTGCCCAATAAATAAGCCACCACAGTTCTTCACTTCTCAAATGAAGACTAGCAGAAGGAAAAACACAACTTTTTTCTTCAGTGCTGATCGAGGCCATGCTATGTGATGTCTTTGTTGTGACATGATTTGGCTAATGCATCTCTGGAGAATAAAATTAACAAATACCCTTTGTTCTAATTACCTTTATTCAACTGAATGTAAATTAACAAGTCTGTGCAGTTTTTAAAGAATTTATTGTCTTTGGGTCTTTGTCTTAAAAAGAAATGGGATATATTACATTTTATTAGAAGTGTTGGAAACGTCAACCATCTCTTGTTTGAAACTAGAAATCGTAGCATTCTTATCTCTACTCATTTGTTATTTGTAATTTCCAGGAGTCTATGATGACTCTTCATGTATTCCAACTCATCGTATTTTTGTTATTAATAATTTGCCATTTGTATTTAAAAAGGATTTGTCAGTGATAGTTGGTAATGTCAGGTAAATTAAAAAAAATTAAAATCCCTCATTATCGAACTATTCAACTCTACCTGTGATAATGCTGCTCATCCAGTAATCTGCTAAATCGATGTTATTTTAACATTTTATAGGTATGAAACCGAGGTCAGCTTAAGTTGCTTTCTAGGACAGTAAGTAAGCTAAATCTAAGCTGGGTCAACAGACTCCAAAAACTTGAACTCCACATTCCCACTCTACCCTTCCCCTCTAGTATACTTCTAGCTATTTAAAAAGAAATCCTTAAACACCTGTATCACTCCAGTGCCTCTCGTAGTATGTGTATACTTGTATTTTATTATAAATTCATTTTCAATTTAATAAACACTTTACTGACATGAAGAAACCAGCAGTAAGGAAGTCGGCTGGCAGGTTATTCTATCAATAGACCAAAGGCAAGAGGAAAGGGCCCGTGGCTGTGGCATCTCTCAACCACTAGGGGGCAGGCGTGGCTGGAGGCCCTCCTGCTTAGAAGCGCAAAGTGGGATAATATATGGTGGAGCTGGAGGGTTAGGCAGGGGCTAGATCCCAAAAGAAGGGCTTCTGTAAAGGATATGACTATTATCCTCAGTACAGTGGGAAGCTTCTCCAGGCTTTTCAGTAGGGCAGTGGCGTGCTCTGATACATGGCCTGTAAATCTCTGGCTACTCTGCTGAGGGCCACTAGATTGTGGGCATTTTTTGGGAGGCCTGTCTCTACCAAGTGTCCACTCCTGTTTCCCCTCTAGCAATGAGACACACAGGCATAGAGGAAATGCTAAACAAGGCTTTGTAAAGTGTGTGTTCATTAGGGAGACTCTTAAGAGCACCTCAGCTTTAAAAGGTGATGGGGACAACCAGCCTCGTCCCAGTCTCAATGCTGTTGGGTGCCAGCTCTGCAAAGCATATGCTAGGAACCTGAAATATGGAGTGTGACAGAGACTAAATTTGTACATTGAGTTGCTCCCTGCTTACAGTAGGGAAGGAGATCAAGCATTTTATTCTTACACAAATCCTTGCCAGAGAGTAATAATCAGTGCTGGAGAATCCTTCCATATTGGTTCCGAATGCCCTGTTATTTCTAAGTGACAGAAATAAGACCTTTAGATTTTCATTTTCTCTTAATACGTTTGAAATATGTCATTGACTTTTTAAAATAGTAAGTATATCTTTTAATTAAATGTTCCCTCTTTTGAACTTTGGGACGGTTGAATTTTTTGGTGAGGAAAGAATGGTATTTGGGTTTGTTTTTAATGACTTTTTAATTTTAGATATATTAAGGATTTCTGGTGGCAGTAAAAAATATTAATTCCTTTGAAGATCTGGCTTGTTGCTAGATCCACATTTCCTTTTCTGTGTTTTTGTGAACAACTGATCAAATTAGATTCGTCACTCTTGGCTTGTGGTGATTTGAAATTGAAATGGAATATATTAAAGCAGCCAACCACACTGATTACATTGCAAGCCTCATTTAATTTCATACATTCGCACATTACAGTGAAAGGCGGCTTTTTTTAATGCATGATTGTGACTGTACCTTGAGCAACTCCAAAGGTCATCTGTAATGGGTGCATAATTTGTTAGTGTTAGATATCTGATTTATGGTAGGTGTTCCTCAGCCTGATTTGTACTAGTAGTAAATATGGTGAGCATCAAAAGTCACATCTGTGAGAAGTTCAGCCTGTCACATTTGGCGGTATTGTCTTACTCTTCATTGGTCAGTAGACCACAGTAAATCACGGAATAGCTGTCATCCTTAAATCGAGAAAGTGCCAGTACCGTGCCCCTATTGCATGGAGGTTAAATGAGCTATTCTTCTTTAAGAGGGCAGACTGGCCCAGGTGAAGGTGAGCAGAGTATTGCCAGCTCAGCTAACAGCACTTGCTCACAGCTTCTTGAGCTTTAGGCCCAAAAAGACTGTAGAAGGACTTTTTGCGTCTCATAAGAGCAAGAATGTACGCTCTCTTTTCTCCCTTTCTTTTTTCCTCAGCCTGAGTTGTGCTGTTTACTCTGTGTGTACCTTCTGTGACTGGCACTGTGCAGAGGCCTGCAGAGATCCTGGGCAGGATCAGGACGCAGTCTCTGCCCTCAAGAAGACTATGATTGCTATAGCCATTTGTCCCACCACCATTTTATGATGTGAAATGGCTTTAACCCTTGTCAGGGACTCATAAGCAGGTCTCAGTTGAGCAGCCCCCATTGTTCCTCCTTGCTCTCAAAGGGGGTCCCTACATGCAGAGGGAAAGCTGTTAAGTGCTTGGTGGGAACTCAGCTGCTTTGTGGGAGAACTTGGCTGTCAGCTGTCTTTTATTTTGCTTACCTGGAGGGACGTGTTCGTTTGTTCTGATGTCATGTGCAATTTAGGATTGATCAGAAGTGTGCAGTTTGTTTTTCTTGCCTTTGATCAATAAATGTGTTACTATTCAGCTTTCAGTAATAAAAGATACTTAAGCTATTTGTAAATACTTTACTACTGAAACTCCTGAAAGGGAGGTAGGGAATAAAACATAATCTACCTAACTCTACTTTTTCTCCCTAGTGGCGGAATTACTTTGAAAAATATTTTAACCTCGCATCTTTATCTGCATGGGCGGGGGCGGGGGTGGGGAGGCATGGTAAGTATGTTTAAGTTCTACGAGCTTAGCCAATCTCAGTTATACAACACATGTTAACAAGTATAGTCACCGTGTTACACATTAGATCCTCCGATCTTATTCATCTTTTTTTTTTTATAGAGGCATGTTTTTTATTTTATTTATTTATTTGTTTGTTTGTTTTGTTTATACATGCACTGGATACAGTCAGAAGCGCGGGAGGGTGAGAGAATTCACCAGAGCCAGAGCGGGGAGCAGAGCAGGCAGAAGGACCGAAGTACACTGCTGAGGGGAGCAGCGGGCGGCAGGAGAGGTCTGCGCATGGCCATGTGGGACCCTCCTCCGGTGGCCGGGGAGCAGCCGGGGATCGAACTGGCACTGCAGAGGCTGCGGGCAGCTTCGCAGCCCAGCGCTCAACCACTGCGCCACCGGGGAGGCCCAGATCTTATTCATCTTATCACTGAAAGTTTGTACCCTTTAACTAACCTCATCCTATCCCCCTTAGTCCTTGGCAACCAGTTTTCCGTATCTGGGTCCTGTTCATGCTTACCCAGATACGTGGTAAAGGCATGGCACAGACAGGAAGGCGACACATCACCTTCCCAAGAGTTATTACCTGTAGGACTTGTGTGTGGGGAGCTAAGCCAGCTGGAAAACCACTGGAGATTTAAAGCAATGAAGGGACATACCGTAATCCTTTTTTTTTTTCTTTTCCAAAAGTCATTCTGGCTGCTCTGTGGACAGTGGACTGCAGTGCGCCAACAGGGGAAGCAGGGAGAACAGGTAGATGGTATTTAAGTGGGAGAGAGGTTGCCCTTGCCTCCTTTCCTGTTTCTCCACGGCAAGCTCTGTTCAAGTGCTTCATTTATCCAAACTTCCTAGCAGCCTTCCTGCTGCTGCTGCTGCTGGTGTTCCAAGCTGTAGTCTTCTGGGAGAAAAGAGTGTGTGAGAAAATCCTGATAAGTGCAGATTTTTTATTTGGTTGATAGTACCCTTTAATCTTTAATTTTGGATAATTTCATAGTAAAAATTATTTTTATTTTTTAAAAACAGGAGGGAAGTAACTTGAATTCCAAAAAGTGGGCGAGTATCTTTAAGCCAGGACCTGAGCACTGTTGGCATTTGAGGCCTGGATCATTCTTTGTTTGGGGGAGCTCAGGGGTTGTCCTCTCCACTGTAGGAGGCTTAGCAGCATCCTTGGCCTCTACCCATTCTACCAGTAGCACCCTTCACCCCCAGTTATGACAACCAGAAATGTTTCCAAATGCCCTCCCTGCTTGATAACCACCCATCTAAGCAAGCTATATATTGCGAAATTCTGAATGTAAGTTCTAACTCCGTTTATAAGAGATCAGGTAGGGCTTGTTAGTTGAGTTTTGTGGAGGAGGTGAGACTTGAGGTGATCTTTGCAAGAGGATGGAGCTCATACAGATAATCCAGACTCACTAATTCTTAATTGTTTTAAAACTGAAACTGAATTTTTTTTCTTAATCTTATAGTCCCCTCTGGTTGGTTTCCTCTCTGTCCCCTCTGACTTTTAAGATTCTTGTTAGAGAGCTGTCTCTGTGCTCTTCACTTCCCTAGCTTTTAAGTTCTCTCAGCAGCTCTGTTGCTGACACCTGGGACTCAGGTGTCAGTGGTTTCCTCACGACCAGCCCAGTGCCATCTTTCCAGTCTGTCGGTATTTTTGCCATTGATCTCTCTGCCCCGATTGTTTTCCGTTCTTAAAATTATTTCCTCTTACATAGTCCAAAAATGTAGACCTGAATTCATGTACAGAGATATTTATCTTTGTCACTATGCTTTAAACATTTGTGCCTCCTCTATCATAGGACATGTACCACCGTTAAAACGAACTTTTACCAAGAAAACATATAACACACAAGGAAATGTTCTATTGTGGATTAAATCCAGTAAGAAAAGCAGGTTCCAAACCTGTGCAATCAGTATGCTCTCTGCTACCATGACACACACACATTTGTGCGCATGGGTTTAGGAAAAGACTGGCAGGAAATGCTCTGAAATGTTCGCAATCATTTTCCTGCCAGTTGCTCTTACAGTTGGTAAGGGGGGACGGTGTATGAAAACATTGGCTTCTCCACTTTCCCCTCCGTTCTCTTCCCTCTGTATACTCCGCGTGGATGATCTCATCTGTACCCTGCATGCCCTGGATTCCCAGGGCTGACTCCCCGCTGACCCTATCCTCTTTCAGACTGACTTCCAGATTCACATCCCTAATGACCTCCAGGCCTGTCCGCTAGGATGTCCCAGGAACATCCCTCAAAACAGTATCACACCCAAAGGGCCTCCCCGGTGGTGCAGCAGTTGAGCACTGGGTTGCGAAGCTGCCTGCTGCCCGCTGCTGCCCTCAGCAGTGTACTTCGGTCCTTCTGCCTGCTCTGCTCCCCGCTCTGGCTCTGGTGAATTCTCTCACCCTCCCACGCTTCTGACTGTGCTTGTATAAATAAATAAAATAAAATAAAGTAATAAATCTTAAAAAAAAAAACAAAAACAGTATTACACCCAGAGCTGGAGTCATCGTGCTTTTCCGTGCACAAGCTGTTTCTTGTACTCTCCCTCTTCCAGTTGGTGGCACTTGCCATCTGTCCTGTCCCACTGGCTGGACATCACCCCGCAGACCTTTCTCTCCGCCTCAGCTCACATCCTGCCCACCTCCAAGACTTGAAAGCTGGTTCTGCCTCTAAGTCCATCCTCCCACTCGCTCCCTGATCTGTTTTCACTCACTGTTCCTTCAGGTGGTCCTCTAAACAGGCTTCTAGACTGTCTTATCAGGCTTTGCTCTTCTCTACCTGTTCTGGTAACAGGGTAGCCAGATGCCTTACGTGACTGCTGAGCACTCGAAATATGGCTGGTGTAAATGGAGATGTGTTTAAGTGTTGAATACATTTGGTCAATATTCTTATATTGATTACATGCTGAAATGATAGTATTCTTATAGGCATATTGGACTAAAGAAAACATATTCTTAAAGTCCACTTCATTTGTTTTTAGTTTTTAATGCAGCTACTAGGAGGTTTTAAATGTCACATATGGCTTGCACTGTATTTCTACTGCACCACGCTGTGTTTAACTATCCCCTCTTTGATTCATCCTCCGCAAGGCTACCAGAGTATCTTGCTGAAAAACACATTCCCTGAGCTAAAAATCCCTCGAAGCCCTTTGGAATAAAATGTGAGATTAGTTTAGCCCACCGTGCCCTCCTGAAAGGCATTCCATTTCCACAGTCCTGAGATGCTGTGCGCGCCAAAGTGTTCAGCTCCATTCAGCTGGTCGATCACCAGCCTCCATCCTCTACTCTTAGGGCTGTGATCTCTGTGGCACCTCTGCCTTCAAATATTTAGTAGCTGTTTGACTGCTGAGACCCGGTAAATAGGTTTAGGGACAGGTGAACATTCCAGAAAGTTCCCTGTAGAAATTCTACATTAGTGCTAGATAAAAGGTTTAATATAAATCCTTATATAGGACAGTTACATTCCTTAATTCTGAAAATTTTCTGCTGGGCTCTGTGCCTCGTGTTGATGGGACAGATGTGTGCGTGGGCATTCCAAGGGGATGGACATGGCTGTGCCCACCCAGCTTCCCCTTGTAGGAGAAGGCGGTGGGTGAACCACCTGGGAAAAGAAAACTCTCCAGTGTGCTGACTGGGCCAGAAGGATTCGATGAAACACTACAACATCTGAAAGGTCTGTGTTTAATGGGGTTATTCTTTGGGGGAAAAACTATGAACAGGAAGATGGTCGATAAAATAGCAAAATGGAAAATATCTCTCAATACAAAGAGGTAGGACAAAATGGCAAATGAAAAATAGTTCTGAAAATTCTAAATAAATTTAAAATTAGAATAGTTGTCTCAAAATGGTCCTTAGACTGTCTAGACTATGTCTTGTCTGAGTTATACCTCTATCATGGCTGACCAACTTACAGAACCATACCTGGGGTATTTATGAATGAAGTGGACTTTCAGTGGGAAATTTGCTAGGTTGGTTTGTAACTGACACGATGTGATACATATGTAATGTCCTGACATCCACAAGCTAGAGAGAACTGAAGTTATTTTCAGATACTGAAATACTGTTTTAACTTGATTCCAATGTTGACCGCAGAATTAGAGGCTTGATTTTTCTGTAAAGATGTTGCTTTTCTTTTCTTGGGGGACCATAGTCTTCTCATATTCAGAGAAGCATGTCTTCAGCCTCCTCATTAGCAGTGGCACTGTGCTTTTAGAAAAGACCTACCTGCTAGAAATTTGCCGCTAGGTATTCCTTCTGCACACAGCTGCCCTTCTGCACGAGTCCTTTATTCTCCCACCGCCAAACTAACCTTGGCAACATTTGTCCTCAGTTTGCTCACTGCTTTTTCTGCTCTTTGCTCCCATCTTGTTTGGGTGGTGACCCTTATGTGTCCAGAAACCCCCTGCTACCTGCCTCCCTTCCCACCACTAAAATGAGGAGAAACCTTCTCTTTGCACTTAAAAAAAAATAAACAGATTCTATTTGTGAGGTGGTGTATTACTCTTTCCAAGATTATTTCCATTGTCAGACTTGCTTCGTTTTGTGGGGAAGGTACGTCCAGCACCTGCAGGCAGGCAGTGGCACAAAACTTACCTGAACACCCACCCTAAGAGCATCCCTGAGTTATTTCCTCATAGGGTGGCAGGAACAGTGAGAAAGGACCTCCACTCCTTTCCTCTCCCCAAATCAGCGAGCCTTGTCACTTGTCACGAAGGGTCCTCCTGGCCATCCCGGGAACCAAGTTTTCCCTCCAGCTGACCCTCTAGCAGAGGCTTTCTGCCTCAAAGGCCCAGTAATCACTAACCTGGGAGCTTTGCAAAAAAGTGGCAAATGCCCAGGCAGCTCACACCTCTCAGAGCTTGTTCCTAGACTTAAGTTTTTGAGAATATGGCCCATAGGGGAAGAGCGTTACATTGTTTGTCATAACAATCTGTAA
Source organism: Talpa europaea (assembly GCF_964194135.1). Lineage (NCBI taxonomy): Eukaryota > Metazoa > Chordata > Mammalia > Eulipotyphla > Talpidae > Talpa > Talpa europaea. The sequence continues at coordinate 13,454,897 of NC_140081.1, forward strand.
TGCTACCGCCCCCTGACAGCTGTCATTTATTGATCACTTATGTGTCAGACACTCTGCTATGTCTCTATGTATGTTATCTTTACATTTTTACTACATCTTTATATATATTATATTTACTTTATGTACTTTACTATATTTTACTGTGTTTAATCTTAACTACAAAATGGTTCTTAATACCACTTTGCAGAGAGGAAAAGGAAATGTTATAGAGGCTACATGATGTGGCCAAAACCACACCACTACAAGAAAGAGTTGATAGTAATATTGATTACATGTTAGCTCAAGAACAAAGAAGAGAGAAACTGTTTAAAAAAATAGTTTGACTGTGTACTAATTACAATCAATTACACCAACAGTTTACCACCATTTGCGCCTAATTATAATATAGCATAATAATGATTGTGATTATAAATACCATTAAACAGATATCGTATTAACTTGGGCAAATTTCTTTTGATTACAGAACAGCTCAAATCTTTATTACAAATAGGTGTGGAATAAATAGCTAATAATCAGAGCTGATATTTTATCGAGTATTTACTATACACGGGGTATCACAGTAAGTGCTTTATGTACATTCTGTTTAACCTTATGAAAAACAGAACTCTTGAGAGCTGTGCTATGGTGATTTTTTCCAGTTTTATTGAGATACAATTGACAGATAATATTGTGTAAGTTTCAGGTGTTGACATGACTCAGTATATGCATGCATTGTGAAATGACCCACACGTTAAGTTTTGTTACCATCCATCGCCTTACTTAGATACAATTCTTTTTTCTTTTGATGAGAACTTTTAAGGTCTACTCTATTAGCAACTTTTGAATACACAACAGTATTGTTATTAAAATAGAGGAACCAAATCTGGGAGAAGTTGAGTAGCTTCCCTGGTGATGCCACATCCAGATTTCCGACCCAGGTTGAAGACTCAGACCACACTGTTGGGCCCTTCACTCCCCCATCTCCTTGTTTAATACACTGTGAGTGAACACCACCGTTCATGTCAACTCAGTCTTTGCACTTATCATTACTGTGGAGTGGTGACCTATTCAAAACTTATAATGTGGCTTGTGAGATGGATATAATTATTTTAAGAGTCTATAAGAGTTCCCGTCTATGCTATTAATAGTTTTAATTTTGAATATATCTAATGGTAACCTCATGAAACCTCACTGCTATATAAGAATAATCCCTATTTATTCTCCTCTCCCTTCAATCACATAGTGCCAACTTATCCTCTTAGATTAAAAAATAATAACTTCCAGAGTCATCTTAGTTCTTCAGTTGTGCGTTTTATTAAGGAATGGTAGAATCTATATTTAAAATACATTTGGTATTAAAAACTACATTTACGTACAAGGCTTCCTTAATAGCAGATATTCTTATGAAATGTTTGAAGTGGAAGACATCGAGCTCAAAATATTGATGTTTCCCAACATGGTGTTATGAAATCTTAACTTATGTACAGTACTAATACTTTACATTTTGAAAGGCCAGTGACATTCACCTTGAGTGTTTCTGAGTAGCTCCTCACAAATTTCCGAGGAAAGGGTATGGTTACAGTCCCATAATTCCCTAAGCAGTAAGAGAACACACCATGTGTGGCCGCCCAAGTTGAGGACCTACTACCTGCCAGACACAGTAAAGGCTCTTTGCCTGCATTTTATCAATTCACTCCAGATGCTGCTTCTATAAGGCTTGCCTGCTTTTCATCCCCTGCAGACGCTGAGCCTCAGGGAGATTTTCCATATAAGTGGTAACACACCTTTCTGCTTCTAAATCCTATGCTGCTGTGCTGGATATAGCTCTTCTCCACCCCCACCCCCATTCAACCCCCACAACCCCCAATCATCAGGAAGGCCATCAGTTAATGGGTTGGAGCAAATGAGTGAACCTAATTAATCTTGTAGTGTCCCCTATAGCAGGTTGCTATAGTGAAGGAAGGATTCAAGTCCTCCAAGTTCTCAGTAGAGGGTATGTGCCCCTGTTGGCCAATCTGCCAGAATATCAAACACTTAGGTATCAGTGTACACTGTGTACAGAAGCAAGACTCGTCTACAAGATTGTACAAACTAAAAGCCTGCCCATTACTGGGAAACATTAACATATGCTGATATCAAGGCAAGCTTAGTAAATGGAGGACGAGTGTGTGTTCTTTCACAAGTTTTCTCCAGCGGCTGCACTCTAGCTCTCCCCAGCTCATCTGTGGCTGCTTCCATGGAAACTTCCTCTGGCCCTTCTGGTAGAGTTAGGCACTTACCTCCTCCTCACATAGCACTTTGGATATTTTGTCACTTCGCATTTTCCCATACATCAGTTTTTCCCATGCTTCTCTCGTCCGTTAAACTTCGGGAGCCAGAGCTGGTTACTGTCATTTTCGTTCTTGTATTTCCGAGCCCAGCGGTGTCTGATGCTGGAGGCTCACTGAGTGTCTGGCGGTCAGTGCACAAAACCAGTACAACTGCGCAGCACCATTCCTCCCCTCGGAGGCCAGCTTCCCTTGCCAAACTTGTAAGTTCAATGGCCTTTATTTTCACGGTTTGGGGTGGGGGGGAATTGGAAAGGGGAGCTTTGAAGCAAACCCTTTCATTAAATATAGAAGACTGGTGCCAGGAAAGTTCTCTTTTCCCCTGTATGTTTTTCTGCCTTTTCCTGTGGTTTCCAAAGTTGAATCCGAAATCTCCTGAAGAGCCTCTGGTTCTTAAGAGAAGCAAAGGTATCAAACAAGACTCCTCCTAATTCAATATTCTCACCTTCATTGAAACTCCCTCCAGGAGCTGGTAAGGTGGCAAAAGCCCTGTATTTAGTACTGCCTAACCAGCTTGCTTTCCTAATTTAGATAATGTTCTAGAATTTAGTGTTCTAAAATATTTCTTCCATATAGTTCTCATTTAAAAAGCTACTAACTCTGCTTTAACCACAAGATTGCGTCTTTTTTAAGATTTTTAAAAGATTCCATTTTGACACACTGGCGACTTTAAACTAGTAACTTTATTACTGGCCTTAACCTAGTAATAAAACATAGTTTCTTTCCAGTGCCACTTAATGGAAAGTCTCTTCAAGTTCCTCATCAGCCAGCTGCTCTAAATGTACCTGAGATACAGTCTCATTTTCTAGAAGGAGAAGCAGGAAAAATAGCATTCCTGCCACCCACCGCCATCCATTAGCAAGTTTATTAGAGAACTCCAAGTGGGCCTCTCTGCTGTTGTACTTTTTTATCCTTCGGGTTTATCAAGTCCTTTTCATTTAAGATTATGAAGAATGCTTAGTGCTATAAAAGCTACTTGGATGGTTTTGACATCAGAGTTACAAACTACATTTTAAAGGGACAGTAATCATCTGAGTGTGTTTTTACCAGAGCAGCTGGATAACATGGTCGAGTCTGACAGCCAGCATTTCTTCACTCCTGCCCCGTTTTTCCTAAGCAGATACACTTAGGGTACGCCTCAGTGGTAGTGGATATAAAGGATGGCCTCCAAAAAGAGATTGGCAGCTCTAATTTGTTTGATATGTGCAATCATAGTCCATGTTAAATTCAAAATGCTTGTCCAATCAAGGATTCAATATAGAAAAGAGGCAGTAACAAGCATGCTGCACGCTGTAATAAAGAAATCTGTTGATTGAAAACAGTTTGTATATTTTGGAAATGATAGGGAATGTAATTGGTAAGAAAGAAAAGGGATAGGGCTTCATAAGTAATGGGAAATAGAGCATATTTTTTACTGATAATGCTAACTCGATTTAATAACATTTTGGTGTGGAATTTTTGTGTGCCAGAAAATAAGAAAGGTGGGTGCTTTCTTGTTACTCTAAATGTCATGATTGATGGAGTGACCTTTCTCATTTTTGTTTTCATGGAGAGCGGCTTTACGGAGTTGACTCTGTGGCAACAGCGGGTGGGTGATGTGCTCTGGCTCTTTCTGAACTTTCACGGATCCTCTTTCTTTGTTTTCTTGTCCAAGAAGACTGAATATGTATTTAACTTTTTTTTTAATTGCAAGAGCCACAGGAATGTATTTCTGTGGTAAATGACCCAAACAAGAGAAGTGTACAGAAAGCATTAGAGTCCTCCGTCCCCAACCCCACCCCACTCCCCGTCCTGAGCTTCCCACAGAAGACTTAGTGGACAGCTTTCCAGCATTTTCATATATATGGAGCAGGATGGAGATGCATATGTGAATCACTGGGGAAGCTGTAATATTAAGAAATTGGATTTCGCTTCGTATCATTCTCAAGCTTCCTTTCTGCTGTTATTGGATGGATGGATGGGTGGGTGGATGGATGGATGGATGGATGGATGGATGGATGGATGGATGGGTGAGTCACAGGCTCATTGGCTGATATTAGCAGCTCTGCACTAGGAACATGTTGTTAATGTAGATAACATAGGCTAAATAGGCTGCCTTGGTGGATGATTGAGGACCTATTTCACCAAACCCCACTCTAAGTCACAAGCATCCCTCTGGGATGTCTCCCAGTTGGCTAGATCCAACTTTTCTCTCTCTGATAAATAAAACCTTCAACAATTTGAATTTCAATCTCAGCAAAATACCCTTAACAGTACCTCCACCTGTCTCCTGTTACTTTTACCTTTTCTCATGTTTTTTTTTTAGTTCCTTTCTCCATTAATTTAAAATCCTGCATTTATACTTAGCACTGGTAATCTTATTTTGTACAAAAATCCACTATTCAGATAGTTCTAACTAGAAATTTTCACTGGACTATAATGGTGGGTGTTCGTAATGATAGAACACTAGCTGACTCATAAAAGATTGTATGGCATATAATTTTGTTATTAATAGATGCTACTGTTTTCACACTTAAAAAATTGGTCAACAATCCTTTAATACCTTTTCATTAACCATCATGTTGAAGTAACCAAAATACCCATTTCCTCACATCCATTCTTTTTTTTTTTTAAGATTTATTTATTTATGCAAGAACTAGGGTACATGCCAGAGGTGTGGGGGTGAGAGGATTCACCAGAGACAGAGTGGGGAATAGAACACGTGGATTGACTGAAATACACTGCTGAGGGGAGCAGCGGGCGAGACAGGAGAGGTCTGCTGAGCCAAATGGGCCACCTCCCTGGCTAGGGATTGAACTCATGCTGCAGTGGCTGCAGATAGCTTCATAGTTTGCATCTTAACCTCTTGTGCCACCAGGGAGGCCCCTCCCCACATCCATTCTAAATAAGGTAGATTTTACTATCATAAACTCAATACATGTTAACACAGAAATCCATTTTGTGAAAATAACTATATTTTCCCAAACAAGCAATAATTTGTGAGAGGAGCAGTGTTTTAAATGTCTGCAAATCTTTCCTATCTGGCCTAGGAGAAGACTGCGTGCTGCCACTGCCTTGGCCATGGCAACAATCGCATCGTGTGTCCTCTAGAAACCCCACAGCAGGCTTTGAGAATGAGGGAGGCAAAGACAATGTCTCAGTAGAATTTTGAAAAACAAAAAACAAAACAAAACTTTGACCTTGAGGGTCCCTGGGGATTCCAGGCCTCCCACCCTGGGAGTCCCTGACCCCACACTTTCAGGACTGCTGCCCTGGAGCTGGGCAATCTGTGACACTGAATGGGGAAAAAAACAATTACATCTTTTCACTTAGAGCTGGAATTTCACCCTCCGCTCACTTCTAGGAGGCAAGCTACAGAGGTATTGTATATAGTATCTGTGGTTTTGTCACCAATACAAGGCGAGGGAGTTTTCAGATTACATTACAGTTGTTGATATCTAAAATATCCTTTGCACCCCATCATGGGCTTGGCAACAGCAGTTGCTACAGCACTAGGTCTTGTCACTTATGCCTTAATAAGTAAGTACATACACCACTATGCCACAGATGCTCTTTAAATATTTTGATCTATTTCAGTGTAATTGCTTTCCTCCATAATCCTCTGTTCTTTATTTTTCCCATTTAAATGTACTCTCAGAAAGGGCCCGTGGGCTTTAGGAGACAGCCAAAGAGGTCCTTGGTGCAAAATCCTGAAGAAGCCCTGTGCTATAAAGTTATACAGCCAGAAAGCATCACTGGGCATTTGGGGGATGCAATTTGGCCCAAAGGCCAGGCATCACAGAGTGCAAAGTGAACTCCAGACAGCGACTTGAGTCCCACTGTGTCCTGCCTGCCTCCCCTCCTCTGTGCACAGCCGCCACGTCAGGTCACCCCATCAGTAGTGTTCATAATGAACCCTCAGTTTTCAGAAAGAGTTCAGCACCCAATAGAGTACTTTCATAAAGGCTTCCTATAAAATGCCCACAGTCGTATCATAAGCTCCAGCCTTCTCAGCTACCTTTAGAGTCCTAGCTAGCCAAGGTTTTCCTGCCACTTGCTACACATTATTAATGCTTCCCAAATATCGCTGGCAGGCAGGGAATTGGGCAAAAAAAGACTGCATCTGAGAAGGGGCACGAGGCTCTTAAATAGTTTGTGTTGTTGATTGATCCTTGAATTTTATACTTTATCCACACACATAATTTGAGGCATGAAAAGTTGTGTGTCCCCTTTCCTACAGCGCTTCCATCCCCCAGGCCTCCAAAGCAACCACTTGTAACTCTCACTGCTGTTTCTAGTAGTCACTTCTGGAAACAGCAAGAACAGATTGCACCATCTAGTAATTTCCTATCCTTGTGGGCGCCCTGCACCCACCCCATCACTTGTGCTCAGCTCCTGCCCCTCCCCCCATGCTCAAAAGGCAGTTCTATCATGATTCTGGCAGGTCAGCAGTCAGTATTTATACATATCAACCCTTTCCCTGGTTATCTAAGCCTGCTCTTAACCCAGTTCAAACATATCTGGTATTCTGGGACCTGATGCACAGCTGTTAATCTGGGGCTATGGCTTTACCTGCTCCGGGCAGCACCTCCACCTGTCACTTCAGAGACCTCGTGTCCTAGATTCTGTGTCTTTCAGAGAGAGGCAGAGAACCTCTTCCAGCAGCTTCCTGAGAAAGGTCTATGGCATAGGAAGTTTGAGGCCTTGGTTATCTTAAAATATCCTTCATCTACCCCCATACCTAATTGATAGTTAACTATAGAATTCTAGGCTGGAGTGCCATTTCCTTTATAATTTTGGAAACATGTTTCTACTGTCTTCTTTGTAAAACTGTTCTGATTCCTATTCCTTTGTCTGTGTAGCCTTCTTAAATTGCTTGCTCCTCATTAGAAACGTAGAGATCTCCTTTGCATCCATCATGAAGACTTTTGTCATGGTGGGTCTTGGTCTGGGGCAGTTTTCACTCTTGGTGCCAGGCACTTGGTGGGGCTTTTCTATCTATAAAATCAAGCCCTTCAGTTCTGGGAAATTGTCTTAAATTACTTCTTTGATTACCTTGCCATCATTTCCAATTAAGTTTTTTCCTACTATTATGCTTTTACTGAGAACTTGTTCCCCAAGTGTTCTTGTTACCAACTATGTAATGTCAGCAACTTGTCCTTCTGGGACCGGTCAGATTCCCTCAAAGTAGACTTTTCCTGCCTCCTCCCTCGAGGGGATCAGCCTGGGACACAGGAACTCGGGCCTCAACATCCAGTATCATCCAGTGTGCCTGTTGTCCCCTCATTTCCGGGTCTGGCACCAGAAAATAAGCCTCTGCTGGAGTAGAGGTGGGGACCTGGGGCTGTTTTGGGAACATACTTCATCTGGTCTTCGTCCCTTTGCTTGTCCTTCCAGAGAGCCCTTGGGGCACCAGTTTGTGAGCCCTAGGAAGTTGGGTGGGATGAACCAGCTTCCTTTTCGGCTCTCTCCACTGTCAACTTAGAATTCAGATACCTTGGGTCCTGCTTTCTAGCACTGGCTTTTGGCGCCTCCACTCCTGTTTTCCTCTTTCTTCAAGTTTATTGTGCCTTTTGAAAAATCCTGTGGTCATCGTCGCTTGTCTTTTTGATGTGGAGCACTTTCACAAGTGTGAGGGATTTCTCCCGTGTGTTTTTGATTTGCATTTCCCTGGTGACATCAGACTCAGATCGGGTCAGACCCTTAGATTTCTGACAAGAGAATGGTGATTATCAGATGGGATGGGGGTGGGCAAGCAGAGGGTGTAGCTTGGGTGGTGGTCATAACTGGACCTTTGCGGTGGGTGTGGTGTGGTAGGTACATTTGTCCAGGTGTGAAACTGGGCTCCCAAAACATATACAGTGTTATTGACCAGTGTTGCCAACAAAAAACTACAGAAAATCTGTCACTGTGTGTAACATATTATAATAAATACTGTCTATATAATCTATAATCCTTTAGTGTAATTTTATTTTTTTTTGATTTTTATCTCTTTTATTATTTGATACTTTTTCAATATTAACATCCTATTACCTTGTAGAGAAAAATGAATCACCTTTCCCCATTTTGTTCATTTTCATGCTTTAGTGTAATTTTAGTGGGGATTTAAGAGTTTACAGAGTTAATTATGTGTATTTAGTGCACCATCTGTACTGAAATTGCAAAGTTTATAATGTAGGGTTTTTTTGTGCATTTTCAGTTTTGTCCAGCCAGTGTTGAACTAAATGATATTCAAGGACCTGCTTTCATTATACACTGCTTCACTTAAAGTCAAGTGTTCAAGAATCTGTTGACAACACTTGCTGTGCTATCATCTGAATGTGCATGAAATCCAAAATCCTCAGAATTACTGGTGCAGAAAGTTTGCAGGGGTCTCTGTTCCCACAGTAGCTCTTTTCCGGCCTGGACAAGCATGACAGGAAATAGTGCTCTGTGCCTTTTTTGCCATTTTCATTAAGATTCTCAATAAGAGCCACATGGTTCGTAACCTGTGAGAATAACTAAAAGTGATAACCTGTGAGAATAACTAAAAACGATATCCCCAGAGCTCCTTAATGGACCAGTTGTCAAATAACTTCAGAACTTGCAGCTCTTTTCTCCACACAAAGCTTGCCAGAATGTCCCCAAACTAAGAGTAAGGAGGTGGGGGAATGAAACTGTTTGCCTCGAATAAAATTTCATTACTAGGGAACTGGTTATTATTAAGATAACTGCCTAAAACTTGATTTACATTGCATATAAAGAACATAAGCTGGCCACTTACTCTAAAATAGTGTTAGAGAATACAAGAAATAAAGCATGCCAGATTTCTCCTCTTCCCTTTATTAATAATTGACTGATACTTTAAAAATCATAAATCAGGGCATCCCTGGTGGCGCAGGGTGTTAAGACGCAACCTATGAAGCTGTCCGCAGCCACTGCAGCACGAGTTCCATCCCCGGCCATGGAGGTGACCCACATGGCGCAGCAGACCTCTCCTGACTCGCCCGCTGCTCCCCTCAGCAGTGTATTTCCAGTATATTTCAGTCAGTCTGCCTGTTCTGTTCTCCACTCTGTCTCTGGTGAATCCTCTCACCCCCACACTTCTGGCCTGTACCCCAATTCTTCTCTGCATAAATAAATAAATCTTTTTAAAAAATCACCTAAGAGTTTTAGAGGAAGTTAGCTTTTCTTTACTAGGCAGTCAATTTACATTTTTATAAAACTTGACATCACTGTTAAACCATTTTCACCTCAGGTTAGAAATTGACTGACCATTGCTAACTGAGGTGTTCCAGGTCATGGAAACCTAAAATAAGTATGTTCTAAGCATTGGTAACCTTTATAGGCACTTAGAGCCTAGATGCATTTAAGACGCGGCGACTTGTGCATCACCCAGGTGGCCGGTACACCCAACAGCAACATCCCAGTGTCCTCACTCACTCTCCGTACTGGGCAGGATGTTCAGAAGTGAATTCTGGGGAATGTCTTTGGTCAAGAGTTGTGACTATTGTTCTATGGGTCAGCCCATACCTTGCTTACCTTTTTTTTTTTCCTTACAAGAATTTATTTTGTGATTTGATTTGCTCCATGATTCGTCTGAATCCAGGCAGTTGCCCTTATAATAAGGGTTCTGCTGTCTAATTTTTTTCCATCTTGAGGAATTTCAGAAGGCGAGAACTCTGCATCTAAAGGAAGCATGAAAAATAAAAACTGAAACACTTTAAAAAAAAAATGCCTTCATTGACATGAACCAAGGGACAACGCTGCCCTTAGCGTTGAGGCTCTGCACTTGGCTGAGCAGGAATTCAAAGTCAGGCTGAGAGAGGCGCTGCTTCCATGTTGGTGGGAAGGCACGTTATAATGTATTGCCTTGTATAGTGTGTCACGCATTATACTCCATCTAATGTATTATACAAAAGTGTAATAAAATGCACCAACTCAGATTGCAAAGGATATTTTGCCCCTCGAGTTTGGGATGGGGAAATGACCTATACAAATCACTAATACAGCCCCACACTAGGGAAGAGACTTGGACCCCTGTATTTTCCCATATCTCCCCAGTTATAAGATGACAATTTTCCTTTAGGGATTTGGGCTTCTCCGTGTATCCATTAATAGAGAGCTGGAAAGAGAGAGTCGAGAATTAAAATCATTTTATGGTAAGTGTCTATGCCTTTTCAACTAGACGCTTCTTTGTAGAACTCTCTAAGTCAGGAAAATCATTCAGGTGAAGACTGCATTTTGATGTTAACAGATTCCACTCTTATGGCAAGACAACCAGTTAACAACATGAAATGAGGCGGTGATGGGTTTCGAAATGAAATCATGTTTGATGCAACCTCGAGTTTCTCTCTGAACTTTGGCCATATCGTGGAAAAGCTAGGAGGAGGGGGCTGCTCTGTCAAGCAGAGTTACACACGGGAAATTAATCTAAATACTAAGGGAGAAGCCCGTGTTCTCTTGCATGATATTTAGCAGCAAGAGCAAGGAGAGGGATGTTTCTTTCTTTGTGTAATGTGCAGTAGTTACAATAAACACAAGATTTCCAAATCTCAGAGGACTCTCTTGACAGTTGCTTGATAACAGCTTTTTTCATTCCATAGTTTTGACAGTTTGTGTGTGTTGCCATATCTAGTGTAAACTAAAACATCACTGTCATTCTGTTTTTCTTTTGTATGTGACTTTTTTTTCATCTCTAGGATAATGAAAAAGATGGGCTTTTCACTTGTAGACTAGAGTAAGGCAAGTTGTGTGTGGAGATTAGCATGTGTTTATGAGTTTTGAAAGATTCACGTTGACAGCAGAACACTGCTTTAAATAATTTTTTTCTCCATATTGCTTCAGTAAAAGTATAAGTGGGATGTGTAAGTTTTCTCTTAATCTTTTGATAAATAGCAAATCTTAGGCATCTGTGTGGGTACCTATATTATTTATCTGTGGTTATTGAAAATGAAATAATACAATAAACCTCTCGAGCTCTCCTGGCTGTGCAGCCTTTGAGAAATGGAAAGCCTTCTGCTCCTTGTCAGTAACAGGGTCTTGCCCTGCCCCGCCTTGGTGCTTCTCTGTCCCCAACTATGCCTCGCATCACCTGACACAGCCCCCACCCCACCCCCTTCTGCAGAGTTCTTAGCAAAGTGACATCATTGTCTGTTTTAGAAACAACAGGGTTTCGCTGTTGTTTATTTGTCTGGTCTTTGTTTTTCTAGAGTAACTCTAGAAACTAAACTGCTTTGGCACCACTTGCGAGGCTGCAAGGTTGCTGAGGGGCCAGGAGCACATGTCAGGGTCACAGCAGTCTTTACTCATCAGATGCAAACTCTTAGCATCCCCAGATTCAGGAAAGGGTCCCATACCTGAGAGATCTTCCTCCTCTAGCCCCGATAACCTTTGATTTGTAGAAATCTCAGTGAGGTTATTTTGCCATCAAACCAAATTTGCTGTAGCGTAGCAAAGCTCCCAATGCCGTCATCTGGCATGTTACAGACAAATTCCAATTACTTTTCTACTTCGAGCTATTGTTAAACACTACAAGCTAGCTGACAGTAAAATTATAAATACAGGTGTTGTCACACTACACTATAATCAGAATTTTAATTTGAATTTTCATTTGTAAAGCGTTTTTTTTCCCACATGAAAATGGGAATAGAATTAGTTTTATTGACAGTAAAAAGACATTTTGAAAGCTTCCTAAATCATTACCTGTATTTAGCAGGAGGAAAAATTGTATATGTCCATGTAAAAAGAAGAGTTTTATTATCACATATTTACTCATTATATTTGGTGGTAAATAAAACGGGGAAGACATGTTTGACAAATGATTGACGGAACTCACTAGGCTTCTGCTTCATCAGAACAATAGACAGGCATAAATATATATTTTGCTTTTGTTTTGTTCCGCTATTACTAATGCAGACCTGTAGACAAAATCTTCTAGCAAATTAAGTGCAGCCTGTTGGGAGTCTGCATGCAATGCTAAACTTTTTATTTGGCAATTTTCTCTTCTTACCCGGATTCGTCCTCTGTGGCGCTCTTTCTCCCCCCTTTGCGTGGTGGTTGGAGTGGGTTCCCCTTTCTCAAGTCCCTTTTTTTTCCCTCAAGGCATTTAGTGTCGTGTCTGCCAGATTTCAGTGATGAGCAGCGAATTGCTTTTAAAGTGGGCATTATGCCAGTTCAGCAGCACAATGGAAAACCAATCTTCCACCATTCTACTTTTGATGCTGTTATTGTAGCATTTTAGATAACTGCTGCCACAAAAAAAAAAGAGAGAGAAAAAAAAGATGTGCTCAATTGCTACCAGTTAGTCAAGTTAAATCCAGAGTAGCATTAAAATTACTCTGAAAACTGTTTGTCAGAGGTCATGTGCCGTCTGTAGCCGCCGCACATAGGATAGATGTTCTCTTCTGCTGGTTTTTTCCCTTTATTATTACTGTGACTGACCAGCTCTCTAAATAGCCCTTCACTACCTGTTTACTTATTGTCTTCACCTCCCTGTTGAAAAAATGTGTCAACCAGAAATGTTGAAAAGTTTCTTTAAAGTGCTGGAAATAGCAGGAGAGCGAGTTGTTCAGGGTGCTAGAGTTTGTACAGTGTGAAAGCAAAAAAAAAAAAAAAAAGTGGGGGGGAGCAAGAACATAATTCTCTGGTTTCTATAGCAAGATTACTGTTTTCTTCTTTTATCTTCACTTTTCAACCACTGGGTTCACTGTTCTACTTTTTTTTAATAGCACAAATGGAATTTCTCCTCTCTCCATCTCAAGTCCCTCCCCCCTCCTCTGGCGTTGCTTGTGAATGAAAGGGACTCCTACTCTGGCTGTGGGACAGATGGCAGCTGTATGTGTTGTATTTGATGTATTTCGGAGTGAGCCATATTTTTAAATTCAAGGCCAATAGATGGGCTATTTTGAGGGTGGCAGGAACACTATACTTCAAGCCTGCCCCATTTCCTCAGAATTTATTTAGACTTTAAAAATTACATATGTAACCTATAATCTGTGCTCAAAATAATTGAGTAGTGATCTCTTAGATGTATTGCAGTAATAATAAAAGCAACTCAGATTTCTGGGCTGCTTGTCTCCTAAAGTCTATGTTTATTTCTCTTTATCATGTCTCTAATGGATTTTTCTCTTTGTGCTAATCATATCTGTAATAGCATCAGATTCTTCAGCCTTATGAAGGCAGGCTTTTGTTGCTGTCTTGTTCACAACTGTGTCTCCAGGGCTTCGAACAGTATCTGGCACATAGTAGGCATTCATTAATATTTGTTCAGTTAACAATTCACGCTTCTTTGGGTTCTTGGAATTATAGTGTGTGTGCTTGTTTGTATGGTTTTTTAAATCCAGCTAGATTGCTCAACTCTGCTCCTGGAGTATAGTAACACACTCATTTATTTTTTGATTTTTTTACCTCCACCCTGTCCCAAATTGTATCTGACACCCCAGTGGGCACTCAGTAAATGTTTGTTGAATGATTAAGTGAAGCCCAAACACAGGTTATTTGCCAGTGATGGATATGGTTATATGTGGTGGAGATGGAGATAAATTAACGCCCCACCAGTCACTGTTAGAGTCTATACATTGCAGTGAATTTGATGTTGTATATAAACATGTTGATTCTCAGGGATGAACACCTGGCACGTATGTAATGTTATAAGTAGTGTTACTTCCATTTTAAAAAAAGGTCTACACATCCTCAGCCTTCCACTAGTCAGAGATCTTCCCCAGGTCTCATGGGTTTTCTGGGGTTATAGTCAAATATGTTTCAGATTCATGTGTTCCTTCAGTTTCTAGTGTAAGAGCATTTTGGGTTTTGCAAAAGCGTGCAAGAAAAGGTTCTGATAATGATAGTCGATGTTCATAGCCAGCCAGTGGGGCTAGCACCATCTCAGGGCATCCATCGTGATCTCCCCAGTGTGAATGGTCTCGAGTTAGGGCGGAAGCAGCCTGGCCGGCGTGGTGCGGCCCATACCTGAGACGGTGCACCTTCCTTGGCACCATTCGCCTCTTGGGTGGAATTGTGGTATGGGCATTCTGTCACTGGCTCTGTCCTCCACTACCTGCCACCACCACCCCCTTCCACCCCCCACCCCTCCCCGCCAGAGCTCCCTGCTTCCGTGGTGCCTGAGGGAAATGAGGGCCTAGAGACTGCTTAACAAGGTCAGAGGCTTCAGAGAATTCAGTGACTTAATCAAGAACTGTACCATTTCAGAAACACCACTATCTCTTTTAATCATTGAGTCATAAATGTGACATAGCTTTAAATGGATAGCAACAATTTGCAAATCAATAAGACCCATTTTGTAATTAGCTCTGGACTAAGCATTAAAGTATACATTGAGGACTGTGATGGTAAAAATGCACAGCAGTGTGGTGTTCTTTCTTGGCAGCTAAAAATATGCATATGAAACATAAATGGAAGTGGTGAGTTTCTCTACTAACATTATCTCAAAAAATGGCCTTGAAGAAACCCCTTTTAAAAAAAAAATAGCAACTAAAAGGATTTTTTTGAAGGTTTGCTGCAAGGGTTATTCGTTTATTTGTGAGGAATCTGGAATGTGCAATGGGACATTCCCTTAGGTGCTCTTTCCATCTTTTCTTCTCCAATATCGTTTGACTTTCGTCCAAGAAGAACCAAAGAACAAACTGAATTAGGGATTCAGCTTTTTAGAAGAGCACATTTAAACACATATAAAGTGGAACATGTTGCCTTACATAGCCTAGAATCAACATTTTACACAGGGAAAAAAATGATCATGTTCTTTCTAGCAACCAACATCAACATTGGCTAAAATTCTAAAGATATTTAGTTGGTCTGAGCCAACAATGGAAAATCTTATGTAAGAGTGCTGAGGAGAGGTCGTGCAGGCTGGGAAGTAGAAGAACGAGAGTTTTTCTTTGTGTCCCTCTACAAAGAGAGTTTAGAGGCAAGACCATGAACTAGATGTGTGACCTTGCAAAAAAACCTCCTGGTCCAGTTCCCTCATGCTCATAGTGGCTCTTCTCTTTAACTTATGGAACAGTTGTTCGGGTGAAACAATAGGATGTGTCTCTTTTTAACCCTCTCTGTATCAGGAGTTAGCAGACTTTTTCTGTGAAGGGGCAGCTAGTAAACATTTTCAACTTTGTGTACCAGACAGTCTTCACGAAGCTACTCAGATTTGCCATCATAGACGTAGACAGCACAAGCAAGTAGGCGTGGCTGTGTTCCAGTCAAACTTTACTGACAAAAACAGTGGCAGCTGGGATTTGGCCTTCAAGCCATAGTTGGCTTAATCCTTGCCCTGTAAAATGACAGGTGTGAAACAAAATATTTGTTTACTTCTTCTAGTAAATACCCCTATCTAAGAATCAGCCAGTGTGCTCAGTGCTTGGCCACTCATAAGAAGAAAGCCTGGGGGATACCCTCTCTTTTGAGAGAAAACTGCCTTCAGTAAGTTTTGGTCTGGCCTTCCCAAATTTTTGTCAAATTCTGTAGGAAGAATTTAAATTGCATTTAACTGGTATTTATTGATGGCTTTACTTCTGCCACCTGGTCTACAGGAGCCTCCAGCCTTTTCTCTAAGCAAGTGTTCCTTCCACAGGACAGTCTGTTTCCTCAGAGCCTTGATATTAGCTATGGTAGAGAAGGGACACCACTATTAACATTGCCAAGTAGGATGGAGCCCTGTCTCCTGTTAACTCCCCTGGGCGATCCTGGAGTCTTTGGTTGGGGAAAAGAGTCAATGAAGAGGGCCTCCCAGGTGGCGCAGCGGTTGAGCTCTGGGTTGCGAAGCCGCCCGCGGCCTCTGCGGCGCCGATTCGATCCCCGGCTGCTCCCCGGCCACCGGAGGAGGGTCCCACATGGCGCGCAGACCTCTCCTGCCACCCGCTGCTCCCCTCAGCAGTGTACTTCGGTCCTTCTGCCTGGTCTGCTCCCTGCTCTGGCTCTGGTGAATTCTCTCACCCTCCCGGCTTCTGACTGTACCCAGTGCATGTATAAACCAAACAAACAAACAAACAAATAGATAAATAAATAAGACATGCCTCTAGGAAAAAAAAAATCAATGAAGAGGGACAGCGACTGTCTTACTAATCAGACGGGTGCAGTTCAAGATACATGGTCATTTCTGAAACTGGTGGAGAATCCTACTTAAAGAGTGTCACTGATCCACCCTGGAATGGAATCCGCCGTGGTCTTCAGGTTTCCAGGAGACAAAATCAGTCACTTAATGGAAAAATCATCCTAGGAGAGGGTACTGTGTATCAGTTCATAGAATATTAGAAGGTGAAGGTTACTAATCCTGATACCCTGAAAACACTGGTATTTCAGACTTCATGGTTGGTTCTCTAAGCTGCTGGTTGCTCTGATATTTAGCCTGTATCTAATGAGTCAGAAATCCAAAACCACATCCATTTTACATAAACATTAAATCCAGTGCAGCTGAAAAATGTATCTGGTACAGAATTTGCCTTCATGTAGTTGCTTTGGATAATGGGTTTGCTGGTAAGCAGTCATTTAAAGGTCTGCCTTTGACTTTCTCAGTATCTTAAGGTCTTAGATTTCCCCCCTCTCTTGGGTGGTCACAGTGAGTCAGTGAGCTGCTTGTACATATCCCAACAAGGTGGCAAATAGCGTTTGTTACTATTTTCTTGTATTGCCACCACTTATCCAAAGCAGAGTCCTCTCATTGGTAGGTTCTAAGATGGCTCCCAGTGATCCCTGCTCCTTAGCATTCACTCCTGTGCAGTAGCCTTTCCCTTCCAGTGTGGGCTGGACCTTGTGACAAAAAGGCATAGGTGGTCACTTCTAAGATTAGGTAACAAAAGCTAGTGACTTTTCTCTTGAACACACTCTCTCACTTTCCTCTTTGCTGTAAGGGAGACAATCTGCCATGTTATGAGCTGCCTTATAGGTAAACCCACCTGGTGAGGAACTGAGACCTTGGTCCAGCAACCCGAGAGGAATACAGAGTCATTTGTTATGTTATTTTGTTTCCAGAACACCTGTTTGATTTGGGTTAATGAAAATTGTTCACCCTTTTCCCTCCATAAAGAATGTAATTCTCACAGCCTTGTGCTGTGAGATCTGTAGATGCTTGATACACATTGGGAAGGGAATGTGTCCTACCTGTGAACAAATGTGGAACCAGGAAAGACTGAGTGCCCTTGGAATAGTTGTAGTTGCATCCATCCCTTGTGTGCAGAGAGGAAAGAGAGGTAGGAAAGGCTTGCCTTAATGTCATAATCTAGAAAGGCACAACCTCTTTTCTGTCCTCTATCCAGAAAGTGGTTGTGACACCCCCCCCCCCAAGACCTGGATCATAGCAGGGCTGTTAGCTTCACGTCCAGATGTGACCCAGTATTAATTCCAGTGGTTTACATGGATCAGAACTGTCCCTGACGCGGTAGTGTGGATTGTGACGACACGAGGCTGGTGAGAAGGGAAGCTAGCCAGAGGATTAAGGAGCAACTAAGGCGAGGTCTATGCCTTTAGCCCCAAGAGGACATAAAAAACTTAGTGACACAGCCTTTGGTCCAGACAGGGAGTGTGGAAGCCATTCCCTCAGGTTCCATATTTGCTACACCCTGAGGACTTTTCCTTCTCTCACCTGTGGAAAATGACCATTTACACTGGACTGTAGCTTTTACTGCCTATCTGTTGCCATCACTGTCAATGGCTAACAGTTGTTGAGCATTGACTTGATCCCAGAAACCACCTGGATACACTAACCCTTCAACCTATACATTCATTAAAGTGAAGAAAAATTAGCAGGGGCTTGACATTCACAAGTAAGAGCCCAGAAGCTTAATCCAGAATTTCCAGTTCTGAAGCCAGTGCCGACTTCCAGTTTACACTTACTGCATTTAATACATATGCATTTTCTTTTCTTTCCCTTCCAAGAATGTGTTGGCCCATGCACGCACCCACACCACCACCACCACCACCACTACCACCTCATTAACTCTCCAGGGTAAATGATTTCCAGATCCTGTGGGTAGTTCTTGTCACCCAATAGCATATTAATCAGTCTGAATTTTTTAGAAACCATGTAAGTAGAGATTAAGATAATTAAACATCGGCATGAGAGAATGGTCTGTGAACACTAACGATACAGCACACACCTCTTGGATATGGTTGCTGACGCCAACCTTTGAAAGACGGGTCTTCAGAAAGAACAGTATTGGTGGAAGATATTTCAATGCCGTGAG
>NC_140081.1:13475850-13569174 GCF_964194135.1 Talpa europaea
ACAGAGAGACTCTTCAGCCTTCAGAAATATTTTAGCATCGAAGATGTGATTTGATGGGCGAGAATGGGCCTCTAGGCCCTGGTTAGTCGACAAACGCCTTCGTAAGCGACTGTGTGCCTGGCACTGTGCCTTGTGAAATTTTTTCTAAGCTCGAATTGAATGGAAGATGATTTTTTTTTTATTATTTCTTATTTCGACTGAGAATTGTCTATGTACTTGTCATTTGTTTGGGGGCCTAAAATGTGTCTTTGAAACACGGATGTCACTTGAGATCTTCAGCTGCTGTGTAGCCCCGACTAGGTTACTGATTGATATTCAGAGGCAAGCCAGCCAGGCCAGCGACTCCAACAGCTCTCTATAGGTTGGACGGTTTGAAGTCGGAGAGAGGTTTTCTTTCAAAATTCCTAAAGCTTCCTGCATCCCGCCCCTTAAGGCACAGCTCTTGTTGCATTGAGGGAGGAAGGCTATGATTTAGAAAAGGAGGGAAAGCTGAGAACTGTATGGTGGGAAGCCATGCAATTAAAAAACTGACTGAAATTATTACCTGATTTCATAATTGACAGAATATTTAATTCAGATATAGTAAATTGACACACCTCTACACAGAGACAATTATGACTGACTGTATAACACCTGACAGAATCAATTATAACTGACTGTTGTTTGATACCTTTGCATGGAAATAAATGAAACAGACGTTCAGAACAGAGACGGCTGCTGCCTGTGTGCCTAAGCCTGCCTTAATTAAAATAAAATAACCACTAGGTGATGTTAAAATGTCTTTGCCTCGTGGTTTCTGGTGTGTTTCTTTAAGTCCAAAAAGAATCTTACCGAGTACAGATGAAAAAAGATCTTTGGTATACTGGCACCGAAATAAAATATCTGAAGTAGAGATGGTTTCCTTAGATAGGAGAACGTTCCAGCTTTTCCAAACACTTCTCACTTTTTTTTCAATCATTTGACGTTTACATAAATACCGACAAGCTCAACACCGCAGATGATGGTCTAGTTCATGCTGTATAGAAAATAACTGCAACTTGCATGATTTTGAGGTCTTAGACTCTAATCAGGAGAAACTTTTAAGTTAGCAGTTTATTTTGTTGCCTATTAAAATATTGCATGAATAAGCAATATCTAGGCTAACTTGTTTTTTCATCATTTTCATAGTTGTTAGAAACAGGATTTTTCGGTAATTGCTGTGTAACCCTAGGGAATCAGCACGGAGAGAGGACAGAACAAATAAACTCTAGATACATGTTCCTCAAATGTTATTCCCAGGAAAAGTACATTAGCTTTGCTGGCATATTAAGATGAGTGCTTTCCAAGTTTGGGTCTTGTTTGCTGGTGTTGAGACGGCCACTGCCAGCGGCATCCTCTGTGGCCTGGGATGGGCTGGCAGAAGACCTTCTCTGCCTCTTGCCTGCTGACCTGTTGGAATCTGGTAAGTTATCCTCAGAGCCTGGCCTACATGCAGCGCCTGTGGGGATGGCATCTTCACCACTAGGCCAAGTCCCAAAGTCCCAAAGCCTGACTTGTGATCCTGTGAACTGGCCTCCGCCGTTTAATGCTGGCATTTGCCCTTGAGTCCTAAAGTAGTGGGTGTAGTAGTGAAGAAACCGAGTTCGAGTTTTCACATGAAGCCCAACGTGGGTGGCCTAGGTGCCTAAAGGGGGAGTGAAAACCACAAAGCGAAGAAGGGGGTGCATCCCTTCCCCCCACAGCCCCCACTGCCACCGCGGCCTGTGACAGCTCTGCACGGTTCTGTTACCCAGAAGACCTTCCATATGTTATTGATTAAATTCTCATTGGGGAGGCAAGTGGGAGCGTTTATCTGCATCTCTGGCCAGCGTGGAATGGTGCCTAGGCCGTATTGACCGGCTGCGGGATATGCTGGCGGTCACAGTTGTCTTTTACGAAGAAGAGCACCGGGTGACGCCGGTTGTCATTCTGACTCTGCTGTGTGGCAGCGTAAATAGTCCCCTTTCTAACCAACCTGGTGGGAAAAGTCAATATCCCATCAGCAGAGGAGGTAAACACATCAGGAGCTGTACACTCGCTTCCTCCCCTGCCCGCGTCACTGCAGCTCTGTGAACTAGCTCTCCCCTCGGCTTGGCTCGCCTCGCCTCCAGGGGCATTCGCGCCCTTCTCCTGTGAGGGGCTCCCACAGGCCGGGCCTGCAAGGGGGGTTGCCCTTGGGGCCATTGTTGTGTATTCCCAGCCGCCTCGGATAATTAGAACTTTCACAGTGTCTTTCTCTGGCCGCTTAACGATATGCCCCCTCTTTCTTGCCTCCTTTCCCACCCCCTTTGGGCATTAAAATCCTCTCTACAAAACTTTTTGTTGTTGTTTTTTGAAAGGCAACTGATGTAATTTAGAAAAGGTTGTGGAGAACAAATGTGAATGTGTCGCTAAGGAACAAAAATCTTGAGCCCCCAGAGTTTTCGTCTTCCGGGTGTTTTGTGGACTTCACTGCAGTTCCGGTGGGGTTTCTTTTTGTGATCGTTGTGCGCTCCCTTCCCTGTCCTTTCCTGGTCCAGGCGCAGGGCAGCCTGGCTCCCCCAACCCCCTTGGCCCTGGCAGCATCTGGGGGCCTGCCCATCTCCATCTGGGCGCAGTGACGCGGGGTGTGGGGAGGGGATGCGCCAGTGAGCCCCTCCTGCGTGTGTGCGCTCGGCTTCTGCTACCTGCTTTCCCTCTTACCCCGCAGTGCCAGCTGTGTGACCCTGGGCAAGGGGCTTAACCTCCCGCTTACCCCAGCCATAAAATGGGGATTAAAAAAAAGGGGGCCTCTCCAAGCACCTCACAGAGTGCCCCGGCAGCTTTGATCAAAAACTCTGTCATCCAAACTGTCCTGCGCAGGGTTGGCGTTCCCAGGGATCACCCTCCTTCCCAAAGGGTCAGGCGAGGGAGTGAGAGCCCTGCTGCTCCTTAAAAAGAACCAGGTGTGGACAAACTGCTCTGGGAAGCTCTTTTTTGTGTGTGGCTGGTAGTGGCCTTCTGAGAAGCAGAGATGAATGGGTGGGAGGAGCAGGAAGCAGAGGAAGGGGCTGCTGCCTCCCCTAAGCTCACAGGTATACAGTGTGGACAAAGAAGAAATCTTGCCAGTGGACAGGAGCTCTCCAGGCAGCCAACTCCGCCTCTTTCAGCAGAGGCAGGGACACAGACTGAGGGACTAGGACTAGAAGAAGCCAGCTAGGCCCAAGCCGACCCAGGGAGTTGGCGCTGGGAGCTCTGGCTTCCTTTGAGACAAAGTAGTCGCTGCCACATGCACACTTTGCATGCAGTTCTGCACATATGCTCGCGCCACAGCGCTGCGAAAGTGGTGTCTGCGTGTGGATTCACCTTGTCTGCTGCACATGGGCGTGCACCTGCATCCCGAGAGGGCCCCGGCCCGGTGTGCCGAGCCAGCTAGGTGCTGAGATGAGGCGGGCAGAAAAAGGAAGAGATTTCCACAGAGGGATGTCAGGGCCTGTGCCCACCTGCAGTGGACTAGCCCCAGGGTAGACCAACGACAGGACCATGAGGACGCTGAGATGTGGAGCTGCAAACAGAAATCTGCATCCCCTTCTCTAGTGCTTGAGGAAGACCGGGCGGTCTTTAAAGAAGAGACTTGTAATCCTTTTATTTTTATTTCTTTTTAGAGAAACTGAAGAAGCAATATCTGACCCCCAAAGTTCTTCAGGACTACAAAAAACTCAAGAACACAGCAGAGCAGTTCTTGTCCCGAAGTGGCTACTCCGAAGTGAGCCTCAGCAAACTCTTCGCAGACTGTGCTGTGAAGTCCTGAGGGAGTCCCAGGAGTGAGCAAGGCTGGCGGTGGGAGACTCCGCAGCCACCTGGGCACCTCCACCATGGCCCTCACTGCTTCTCTGGCATCTGCTTTTTCCTTTGGGACTGCAGCTCATGTTGGTGTGGATGGGACTTGGGAGCGGGATTATTAAGAAAAACTGGGGGGAAAAAAATCGGTCTCCCAAGCAGCAGAGAAAACCCCAACAGCCTTCCTATTACAGTCTCCCACGGAAAATTGAAGCATGACCCTGTAGCCCTTTGCTAAGCACCCGAAGAGCTTGCCGCTTCCTAGAAAGGACTGGATTTCTAGGGGGGGGGTCGGTGAGGGCAGGGGCATGAATTGAGAGTGGCTGGAATGCAAGTGACCCCAGGCTTTGCCCCCAGCCTTCAGCAGAGGTACCTCTAGAACGGGGTTCTGTGGAGCCTGGTAGATGCCCTGCTATTTTGCCTTCTCACACGCCAGTTAAACCCAGTCTGAACCCACACGCTTCCCAGCCGCTGGCTCCGGGAGTGGCTGTCCTTTCCAGTGTCCTCTGTCTTGTCGGTGGCCCAGGGGCGAGTTAGAAGCCCTGCACTGACTCACTAGGCTAAGCAGCGCTCACTTGTTTATTGAATTGCCCCAGAGTCCAACACACTCACACTCCTTTTTTTCCTTAAGTAGGAAATTCAGGTGGAGGTTCGTACAATAGAAAATCACATTTAAAATAATTTGATATCCTATAACATTTCATTAACAATGTGTAGAGGTTGGGATGAGGATCTTCGTTGTATTCAGAAAAACTGCGGGGAGGGATGGCTAATTGGCCCTGGCACTGTTTTCCTCAGTTCTTCATAAGGGAACCCTTTTTGCCAGAGGCCAAGTGTATCTGAGTGTAGCGGTCTTAGCTTTCAGGCGTTATCCGTAAGAGTATAGGAACAGAATCTATTTCCCCTTGCATAACCGTGCTATATATTTTTAAAGAGAACTCCGTGTTTTACAAAAGAAAAATACATTGTGCTCTTCCTGCTAAAGAATAAAGTTTCCTAAAGGGCAAGCAGTTGTGGTGCGTCCGTGTCCGGGGGCAGATGTTGACCAGAGGGGTGGCCAGCGCCCTCCCACACTTCAGCCTGCTTTCTTCTCTGCCGCCCAGGTCAGAATTCAGCTCAGATGCTCCGCGTGCTGTAGGCCCGAAGGGCTCTGCGTGGCGTTCGGGAGGAGTTCTGCGGACCTTGAAGAGATGAAGTGTGGTTTCTCCTGTGTTGGGCCAATTTAGACAGCCGGGGAGACCCAAGCCAAGACCCGGTGGTGTTTGGGGAGCAAGGTCCGTGGCTCCTGGGACAAAGTCTTCCCACAAGAGACTGGTCCCCCAGCGTGGCCCCCAGGGGAGGAATCCATGTGAAAGCAATAGAGAAAAGGGCACGAGGTCTTGCTTTCGCCTTCTCTTGTCTCTCCCCACCCTGTCCTTTCTCCTCTTTAGAAACCATCTGGGCTGAGGGCTGTGTCTGTTGGTTGATGAATGCCCTGGTACTTCAGGCTCAGCAGCCTGTCAATAGTTGCAGCACCTGAGTTGCTTGGAGAAACTAAGGGGCTGTGTCGTTTTCCACTGCTAAGTCATATGGTTTATAGAGCTGGTTCTCTGTGGGCGCTTCTGGAACCCATGCCCCCTCTTTGCTTTCCGAAGAAAAGACATGTGCCCCTTGATTTCTGGGTTAGGGTAAATATGATACAGAGTTACTCTAAACTTGGTGCTCAAGAAACTCCAGGAGACTCAACTCCTCACTGATGCCTGCTTGTCTCTGTCTCTAGATTGCAGCGACTGAGAGAGCAGGACCCACTGCTGGAGAAAGTCTAGAAAGTCAGACTATTTCTTAGTACCGTCCCCAGAAAGAATTGATGCAGTGCTTGATGTTCTCTTACTCAGATCTGTAGCTCCAGCTTAGCTAAGAGGCTTTTCTAAGAGGCACCTAAAGACTCCAGAATTTTATAGAAAGTTGAAACCACAACTTTGATTAAGAATTCCAGTGGGTTTCTGTTGGAAGATCAGAACATATTTCATACTCACTTTTCTCTGCGAAAGGTTTCTCCTTGGTTTGCACAGCAGGTAGAACGTGCACAGAAACCAACCCCTTCTCTGTCACAGGAAGCCTCCCCAGAAGTCTCCAGGGCTCCCTGACACGGGTGTTAGGTTAACATGTGAAAAGTGACCAGATGACACAAGCCTGGTTCACACAAAAGAGTGGCAGGGACTGTGCGAAGCCGAGTGTGCAAGTCCTGTTTAAAGGGGGCAGCAGCCACTTGGTGATGCTGGGAGGGAACCCCCCTCCCTCTTAACCACAAGGCCCAGTTTTTTCAGAGAAACCGGAATTTCCAGAGTTTTCCAGGGAATCCGGCTGTTCCCTGAGGTTCTTGATTTCTAAACCTATACTAATTTTTGAAAATAGATTTTTAAATGCCGCGGGCCAGACAACCTGTGAGCTAAACTTCATCTGGCCAGTAGGGAAATGACGCCCTAAAAGAACCTCCTCCTCAGAGTCCCCTGCCTCTGAAAAGGGGACCTTTCCGTTGAGTTTAGCAAGTGGTCTGCCTCCAGCCTGGTGCACATTTATTTATCTTGGGAGCAATTTGCTAACCCTCAACTCTCCCTCATGCTGGGAGGCGGGGGAGGTGAGAAGTTGAAAATCCCACCAAGAGCACGCTTGACGAGATTTTAGCTTGTCCAGAAAACAGATGGAGTTCATCTTGTGGCTCTTGCCCAAGAGGTGGGGGCTCATCAAAGTTCACAGAGGGGCGCTGGGGACAGGGCGCTGAAGGGGACGAACGCGCCGCACCGGCCACCATCCGCTTCTCCAGCCCTTCCACTTGGACACACCGAAACACCTTGGACACACTAACACCTCAGCGTGCTCTTTCAAACATGTTTCAGTTCAGTCTGGCAGAAGACACAAAGATGGAGAAACTCGAGAACCAGATCTCGCCGTCTTCTTCTTCTTCTTCTTCTTCTTCTTCTTCTTCTTCTTCTTCTTCTTCTTCTTCTTCTTCTTCTTCTTCTTCTTCTTCGGTCAGGGGGTCAAGGTTTTCAAAAACCCAGCAAGCCCTAGCTCCCGGCAGAATTCCCCAGCAGCTCGCCACTCAATTCAGCGCCTCTATCCCAACTTCCAGACGCCTTGCCTCCCCCCACCCCCTTTCTCCCCGCCTCCCTCTTTCCCTTTCCCTGCTCACCTAAATATTTCTTAATTGAACGGTTTGCTGTGGAGCTTCCTTATAGCAGTTTAATAGATTAACTCATCTGAGCCAGCCTCAAATTTCAGATTAAAATTCCTTCATCCCGAAGGCAGCATTATCAGGTTGTTGGAGGCTGTTTTCAAACCTTGGTTTTGAATAGCAGCGGCTCTGCATTAATTTAACCACTAAGCTAATAAGTAGGTTTCGTTTTGTTATGCTAAGCTTTATTGCTTTTCTTTTGATCAGAATGGTGTTGTTGAGCAAAGCAGCAGACAAGGCATTCTTTGATGAGGGAATTAGCGCTCCATTCTTCTTCTATTATTCATAGCGCAGTGGAATATGTAAGTACCTGAGGGTGTCAAAGGAGCGCAGGTTCTATTGCAAAGTGCTCGCCTTGTTTCTCTCAATAGCTGACTATGAGATGATAAACCGCTTAATACACTGTGCTAATTGGATGAGAGCAAAAAGAGATGGGAATTAAGGCGAGGCAAAAGGAGAAAGTGCAACCAGCCTTCAATTCACTCTTTCACCACTTTACCAGCACCAAAGGAGGCACAAGCTTTCTATAAGCAGACTAGAGGTTTTGTGCAGAGATAAAATGAACGTGTTAGTGGATTCAAGTAATACACTAATTATTGCACAGTATAAATACCACTACTGGTTTTATAACAGGGAGGTAAACTTCTTTTGAGAGGGTTATAGGATTGCTTGGCAGTGGTGTAGAACCTAATAAGGGCCCAGAGTAATAACCCCCTGGATTAACAAAATTGCTGCTTGTAGAAGTATGATTCAGGCTTTTACGAAGATTTCCGGAGAATGAATAAAAATGACTGAATGACATTTCTTAATGTATAACTGGTAATCGCTCCCTTTTCTTTAAAGGAAAAAAAAAACGTATACTTCAAACTGGACCGTTAATAACGTCCAGGGACAACACGACTTTTTCCTCTGAGAAATGCTTTTTCCCTCTTCAGGTAGCAGGTTTTCCTGTCCCCGCCTCCCAGCCAGGTTGCCACTGTCAGTTCAATATGCAGTTGCCCCGGGGAACTCTGTTCCAAAATACCATTTTAGGCCCCATTTAAGACCCCCTTCGTTCAGACACACTCGCTTTTGTGTACACACATAACGCACACACACACATGCTCACGCACACGTTTCTCTCTAAAAGCAAGTTGAACTAAACCATGTGTGATTTCTTTCCCTCTAACATCAGCCCCCTCTTGTATTCTGACAGGCTCTCCACACTCAACACGATACGAAAGAGAGAAGTACAGGTGCCTTGTCTTTTGGTATTAGAAATCCAAAACAACAGTAAATGAACGCTGGCCCCAAGTGACTGGGGGGTGGGGGGGGGCGCTGTGTTAAAATGAGAAAAAACTGGGCCACAGCCCGGGCCAATCGCGGTGTCTGGCTGAAGACTGAGCGTCAAGTCCCCTTTGTCCCAAACTTTCTCTTCTGTAGTCCTCTCCCAGCACATCCACTTTCCGTCCTCCCGGCCACACACCTAAGATGTCCGCCCCAACTACTGTCTGGGGAACAGGCCCTGGGTAAGAGGTGACGGAATATCCCTTAGGGGCGCCTTCTGATTCTATACCAACCGCTCCCTCTCGCCTTGCCTTTCCGGGGCCTCATCCAAATCTGCCCAGCCCGTCTGAAAATGTAGCAAATTAACTTACCGGTTCCCATCTTCCTTCCCACAGAGCCCAGGGCGGGGCTCCCAATCACCCCTCACCCCAAGGTGCTGTGGGGTGGCCCTGGGAAAGCAGGTGGTGGGGCATTCTGCCCTGGGTGTGAGAGGGGACTGCCATGCCCCTATCACAGAGGCCCTCCTCAACCCCCCGGGCTCCGTGTCCTCCTCCATGGTGGAAGAGGTTTGCTTAAGGTTAAGGGGGTCAGCCGCTCCCAGCATTGTGACCGCGTTCCCAGATATTGGGGCCAAATTGGGTTGCCATTCATTAATAATGCTCACAATAAGATTAAATCATTCTGGAAAATCTCATAAAATCCCCCTAAGTACGCTCCAGTGGCTCTTTCCAATCCCCATCATTCAGCACTTGGGGAGGTTTGGAAGGAGAAGAAAATTGGTTTCTTTGCTTTTAATGCTGCTTTGAAAAGATACTCAGAGTTTGTCATGCGTGACATGTCACATGTTTAATGTGGACTTGCTGGAAGTCAGGGGGTCTTTAGCGTGTGATATTTATGGGGAATATTAAATGCAGAATGAGGTCCCTCCAGCTGGGGAAAGTTGAAAGAATAGGAGGCCCAGGACCGGGCTTGTTTGCGGCATCAGAATGACATAGGATTAAGAGTTTGTAAAACAAGGCGAGGGGTTCTCATTGGCCAGTAATAAATGTAATCCTTGGAGGTAATTTCACGCAATTTGCTTCTGCTCCATGGAAGGGTCAAATGAGAAAAAATGACTTAAAAAAGAGTTCATTAACAGGAAGAATGGTACTGTTTCTCGTATACCATCCAACTGGCAGCCTGGAGGGGGGGAAAGCCCTACCCAAACAAAAAGCCAAAATCGACGGAAAATTGATATTGACCACCAAAAAAAAAAAAAGTTCTTTCCCTCACGCTCCTCCTGCACTCTCTGATTCTCGCCTCAAACTCCCCAGTGGCCCTTCCTGGGGGTGGGGGGAGCGGCCTTCACCCCAGGAGCCCCTGTGGAGTCTGGAGGTTTGAGATACTCAGATCTCTGGGGATGCCCTAGAAAGTTCCCGCCAGGCCTACTAAACCAGAGAAAGGGGTGTGTGGCGGGAATGGCTCTGGCAGCCCCTGGCCGGGCCCCTGCTTGCGCCCGCTGCCCTCTTGCCTCAGGCGCCTGGCCGCAGCCGTGGAAGCCTACCCTCGGTCAAGGGCCAGGGAGCAGTCTCCGGCCGGGGAGTCCCGTCGGCGTGCTCCCCAAGGTTTACAGCGGGCGGGAGGGGGGGGCTCCCGATTTCTGAGCCGGGTGGGCGAGTCGAGGTTGTCCCGGCCGGCCCGAGGCCGGACCCCGCACCCGCAGGTCGCCTGCGCCCACTGGCGCCCCAGTCCGCGAGCTGACCCGCCCCTCTCAACAGGGGCGCGGCCTGGGGGCGCGCGCGGAGCCCGACGCCGGCCGGAGACGCGCCCGCGCCCCCCGCGGTGACCGACTGGCGGGCGGCCTGGCCGGCCGGCCCGCACCCGCTCGACTAGCCGCGGTGTGTCGCCGCTGCAGCCCGCGCACCCCCCCCCCCCCCCCCCCGCCTGCCCCGCTCCCCAAAGGTCCGGCGCGCTAATTACTGCAAATTGAAACTAATTAAGCTTCTCTTCCCTTTCCCATCACCCTGGGAACGTTGGCGAGACCCAGCCCCCGCGGGCGGGCTTTCCCGGAGCGGTCACCCGAGGGGCGCGGGCAGGGTGCGGGGAGACACTACCGTGCGCCACGCGGGGAGGGCTGCGCCGAGGGGGCTGCAGGTTGCAAATCTGTTTGGGTCTCCTCACGAAACCTGAGTTGTTTAGATTTTTTTTTAAAATGTATACATTTCCCAATGCCTGGATAAGTGATGTAATGACATTTGTCGAGTTAAGATCTGCCACTTGGATACCCCTCGCTGCTGCCTTTCCATCAGTTTCAGCTCGCACTCGCGCTCTCTCTCTCTCTCTCTCTCTCTCACTCTCACTCTCTCTCTCTCTCTCTCTCCCCCTCTCTCTCTCTCACGTTCCCTCCTCCCCGAGAGTGTGCCATGGAGCCCGCCCCCTCGGAAGCCAGCGCCTCGGCTTCTCGCTTTCGCCATTACCTGTCATCTCGGACTGCGCACTTCCTTGCTACGTGGCACTTTCCACGAATGGCTTCCTTTGCCTTCCAACCCTCCAGTTCGCTCCAAATTTCTGTCTCCCCCGTCAACAACGCCTACCGTACACCCACCCACCCACCCACCCTCGAGCCCACCCCACCTTCCTGGCCCAGGACCTCCAGCTCTCGCTGCGCCACGACCCGGGGGAGCCGAGATGCGCGTGGAACGCGCCGCGGTGGCGTCCTTCACCCGTGGAGGAACCCGGATCCCTGTGGGGATCCGATTCAGTCCCCGGGCCGCTGCCACGAAAACGTGCGCGTTCAGATAAACCCAGGCGTGCGGGCTGTGGGATGCCACCCCTGAGCTCTGCCCCCCCCCCCGCCCCCCACTGTCCCCTCCTCGTCTGCACAGAGCATTCACACTTCCTTTTGTTAAACATATATTTTTTTTTTATTTTGAGCGTGACACTTCTCCACTAGATAGCAAGGAAAAGTGATAACAATTACACATTACACAAAAGTACTGTACCATTGCCTTTATCGTGAAGGTTTCGGAAGCCTCTACAGTTAATAAGTTAAATAAAGGGCTTGAGTACATAAATATTTGTCTAGGAACCCTACCGTATCTACAACACAGTAAGAATCTACGGGAGGACAAACTTTTACCATACCACGCTGAGTGCAATTGCGTTATAACATTTCAAATATACAAAGCTCTGTTCTTTTTTTTTTTTAATAACAATGGTATGTACAGAATCAATAATCACAGTTTGGTGACTTCAACAGTCCATATTCTAGCAGAGTATTTCCCTTTGGTTTGATATAAAAACCTTGGTTGGTGTGTGATAAAGAAGAGAACAAGAACGAGACGCCCCTTTCCTGAAGTGCACTGGCAGCTTATCTTACAACTCGCGGCCGCCGCCCCGGCCCTGGCCCCACGCCGGGGCCCACGCCGGGGCGAGCGGCTCGGAGCGCCGAAATGCTGTTAGGAAAGAAAGACGCTAAGTGGGTGTCAGGAGGAAGAGGGGGTGGGCTGTTGCAATTTTTCACTTCGATACCAGGCGTCTTGGGGAGACAACGTCCCCAGTGTTTTCAGTAAAGTAAGAACAGGAGAGAGTGGACGTGTGAGTTGGAGCGAGGTTGGCAGTGGGGGGGGGGCGGGGGGAGCAGGGACGGGGGTGGGGTGGGGGGGGACAGCCAGCCGAGGAGGTGCCACGTCCGTGAGCGCCGAGGGCTGCCTCGCCCGCGCGCGGGCTGCTGCGAAGGCGGCCGTGCTCGCTCAGTGCCGTCGCGGGAGGGTGCTGGTCCTCTGTTTCCATTTGGTCTTGAGTGGTGCTGAGTGAGGTGACCTTTCGGGGCGCGCCCCGGGGCGCCGGGGTGGAGGGCAGCCTTTAGCACACCTCCTTGCCCGTGCTGGTGCCCGGCAGGATGTTGAGCTGCGTGAGCTGCGCGGCGTGCTCCTTGGCCTTGAGCCTCAGCGCGGCTATGCTAGAGGCGCGTCTGTCTGCGGCCGCGGTGGCCGGATCGGCCAGCGCGCCCGACGCCACCGCGCCCTCCACGGCCGGCGTGGGCTGTCTCAGGAGCGCGGCCGCGGTCGACGCGCTGGTCAGGGGGGCCATGGTGGAAAAGAGCCTGCGGGGAGAGCAAACAGCGCGGTCACGGCCTCGGGAGCTGGGCGGGCGCCTCGGGCCGCGGTTCCCGCCGCCTCTCCCCAGGGGGGCCGAGGGGCACCGGGGGCTCTGCGGGCGCCGCCGCGGGGGGCGCGGACACGCAGGCCCGGGGGGCGCGCGGCAGGGAGGCTGGGGCGAGCTGCAGGCCTTGACCTGAGGAGGGACCCGACGGAGGAAAGGAAAGAGAGACCGAGGGCCCAGGTTTCTCTGGCGGGCTCTCAACAGGCGTCGGCCCCCGCGGCCCAGAACCCCAAGGCCCAATGGCGCGGATTTTGTGGTTTCGCTCAAGGAGGGGGTGTCCCCCCCCAACCAGGAGCTCCATTGCCTGGCATGCTGTTTGCCAGGAGCGAGAAGAAGAAGGACAAAGAGAAAAAGGAGAATGGAGGAGGCGCTGGAAGGGGAAAGATAGACGGGCGGGAGAAGGGGCCAACACTGACCAAGACCCAGGCTGCAGACTTCGCCCTCTCCAGGGCTGCTGCGCTGGGCTCCTTCTGCCCTGGCACATTGGCCTTGTCTGCCGGCCCTCCCGCCGACACCGCCTGCCCTCCTGAGCCAGGCTGCGCTGGCGGGGCCGGGCCCACGACCGCCTGTTGATATCCGCTCGACCCGCGGCTCGGACTGGCCAGCGGCCCCGCGTCCGGTGCAGCGACATCCTTTCCCCGCCGCCCGCCCTGTGTCCCTGCGGCCTCTGGCCCCAGAAACCCCCCAAACCCGCTGCCCCCGCTCGCGGCCCTCAGCGACGCCCATGCCTAGGACTTTCCGCACGCGCCACCGCCTCCCGGCTGCGCCAGGATTGCTTCGTGCGGAGCCTTCATGCCCTGCGCGCCGCACCGCGCGGATGTACAGCTGAAGCCCCGGCGGCCTCCGGCTACCCGACGCCACCGCACCTACCCCTGCCGCTGCCAAGTGCCCGCCGGGTTTTTCGGCCACTTCCCCGAGGGCTCTGACTTTGGCCTCCGCGAGGCCAGTTCGGGGTTTCCACGATTAGAAAAGCGCCCCACAGGGCCCATGCAGAACCTCCTGCTTTTCCCCCAAACCCACCCTCCTCCCCTCGAACCACCCCCTCCGCACCCCTCTTCCAGCGTCTCTGAACCTGGCAGCCAGGTACTCCAGGCGCGGTTTGCAGGCTTTTACCAGTCCCTTGTCAGGAGGCGGGAGGCAGGCTGAGGGGGGCGCGGGACTTCAAGTTTTGTTTTGTTTTGTTTTGTTTTGTTTTTCCCAGAAAGAAATAATAAAGTGTGACCTGGAGGGGGCGTCAAGTGCCTCTTGGTTCCCCTAGGTAAACTGAGTCACTGCACTTCAATGCACACCTTGTTGATTGGTTTCTTACAAGAAACTAATTTTCCTTCGAGATCTTTTTTGCAAATTTTCCCTAAGATGATTTTTGTTAAGTGGCTGCGCAGTTGGAGGAATCTATTATTTCTTTGTTCTCCCAAAGAGAGATCATTGAAGCTGCATTCAGTTTTATTTTCACTGCACTTTCTAACTTAATACATCCCTCTTTTGTTTCTTTGTCTGTGTGATTATACAGACTTTTTTATTTCATCATTCGATGTTCGTTTAAAGACAGGGACTTATAATATACGATGAGCTGTTTCTTTTATTTCGTTGTCTCCTGCCGCTGTGGGGGTCGGAGGTTGCGCGTATGGGGGTTTGGTTGGCAGCCGGTCACTTGAGTGACAAAGAAGGTAGCGTCTGGGGGAGAATAATGAATTCTCTGCACCCAGAGGACCGGTGGGTCCAGGGCTCCTGTGGAGAACAGGCCTGTGTTCCTCTGGCTGCTAGACTTGGGCCCTGAGGAAGGGTTTTTGCAAAACTTGTCCTCCTGGCTGTGTAGCTGGTGCGCGCTTACACCCATGCTACCTAGGGCCCGGGCTGTGGCTGCCTTCAAATGGTACTTTTACAGCTTTCATTGACGACTGACAACTGTCACAGTTGTTACTGCCACCGCCTTCCCCTTTGCCACTCAGCCCCAAGTCATTCTCTTCAAGATCCACACGTCTTGAGGCAAAATTAGAGAGTATTTTCTTTGGCTGAGAGGCTGAGGTTAGGCCGCAGAGAACAGATACGGGTCGCTCCTGCCTGCCCCCCACCTCCTCCCGGACCCCAGCCCCCGAAGTGTGCACGAGAAAGGCGCAGACAGACTCCCCGCGGCCGCGTGTTACCTGCCGAACGCAGGGCTGATGAAGGCCGGGTGCCGGAACACGGCGGCTCCAAGGAAAGTGCTCAGGCCCAGCGGCGCCCCGCTGGGCGGCAGGCTGGCCGAGCCGGGAGGCGGAGGTAGGCTCGGGAAAGCGGCGGCGGCGGCGGCGGCGGCGGCCGTCCAGGCCGAGTCGAGCGCGGGGTGGTGCGGAGGGAAAGGGCTGGCGTCCAGGTAGGGGCTGAGCGGGTGGGTGGCCGAGAGCGGCCCGGGGAAGGGCAGCCCCGGGGGATGGGTCTGAGCGCCCGCCTTCTCCCGCTTGCGCCACTTCGCCCGACGGTTCTGGAACCAGACCTGCAAGGCGGAGAGAGCCCCGGGTCTGCGCGGCTCGTGGCCCGGAGGGCGCACCGGGCGTGCCCCGACTCCCCTCCCGAGCCCGGCGCGTGGCACCGTGGATGGGGGGCTCCTTCCTCCCCACGGGGACCCACACCGCCCCTGGCCTCAGAGGGCTCAAGGGCACATCTGGGACCATTGCGGCTGCGCAAAGGAGCCCGAACTTAAAGCCAGCAGGAAACAGGGCAGAGGCAACCCTCCCCAGTGGGTTTTTCAGTGAACCGGGTTCCTTCCCGAGCTCAAGGAAAGGTGGTTCGGTGTGTGTAGAGACGGGGAGACCAAGGTCTGTGCTGCCAGTCCCTTGCTGTGTCTTTAGTCGGGTCACCTAGACCTCTCTCAACCTCAGTTTTCTGATCTGTCAAATGGGGGTAATGAAACTTTACTCACAAGCCCGTTGGAAGGAATGAATAAAAACAAGGCAAGTGCAAGCTGGCATCCAAGAGTCTCCCTCCAAAAGGGAGGCACCGAGGCAGGAATGCAGGCCAGCTGTTTTTGCTTATTTCAGGCCAAAATCCTGCTCTGGATCGGAAAGGAAGTCAGGGAGGCATTCATTTATTCTTTCCACAAATATTTATTAAACACCTACAGCACTAGGCCGGGTCCTGAGGTTTGGGGAGAGCTGGGAGGGAGGAAAGAAATGCTCAGGACAGTTTGCTGACTGTTTCAGTTCCTGGGCAGGTCTCCAGGAGATGAAATCCGGGTGTGGGATACGCAGCCTGCTATCTGCAGGGGCTTTAGGTGGGACGGGATCTACCCAGGAAACTACTGACTGCGTAGACCAGGAGGGCAGCAATACCTGGACGCATAGGAATCAGAGTACTGGAGACCTGTAGACTTTTCACGTCTTCTGCGCTACCAGGTCCCTTCTTTCTTTAGGGGATGTGGTTAAACAGGTTATTTAAATGAGATAGTTCTAGGCTTGGGGGAGGTTTTCAGCACAAGGTATCTTCCTAATTGTTAATAGAAAGCAGTTTTAGTAGAGACCTTTACCTGAAATGTGGCAGCTACCAGAGTCTAAAAATAACACTCAGGAGCATGAAATTATTTTTATGTGACCTGCTCATCACACCCACAGCTAAGAAGATAGGCTCCTTCTCCCCTGAAGGTATTAATATTTTTAGGGCTGGGTTTATGCCTGCACACAAGTCTCAAAATTAAGAATGAACTTCAGGGCTATACAGAGTTATATTAAAATATAATGTAAATGATCCCCGAGGAAGATGTTTAAAAATTTTTAAGACATCCATGTCTTTCAAATATACACACTGGGGGCTGTCGTTACTAGCACTAGTATCTAAGCTTGGTTTGACTTCTAGACAGTCATCCAGGGCAAGAAACATCGACATTCGAAACTGGTTGATTACTTAAAAATTCTTCGGAAAAGGGCCCCATCCAGAACATTCCACAGCCCTCAAATGATCTATTTGTGACTTGCAGAAACATTCCAGTGTGGAAATTTAGAGGCCTGAAAAAGTAAGATGGGACCAGGCTGGGTGGGCAGCTTTTGTGTACCCAAATCTGTCTAGACGAGAATGTCCGCCACTCCTCACCGCGGTGAAAGGAGCAGGGGTGGGCAGTGGAGGCAGACTTGCCCCCAAAGAACATGGAAACCTTTCACAGACGAGATCATGGTCGCTCCCTGCTCAACTGCAATTATCAAGATGTCCCCCTGCAATTCCTCATTATTGAATTAATACCTCTGAGGCCCCCCAAAGGTAAACGAAAGGACTCTAATAATTCATATTCACTTAATTACATCTTCTCCAGTGAATAGGGAGAGCGGAGAGGGGAGGGGGCGCTCTCTTTCTTTTAAAAAGTTATTTAACTTTCCCACGACTCATTCCCCTGAGCTGAAAATACAGAGTTGCTGTCACATCTCTGTTTGACAATGGAGAAATGTGTCAACAGAAAGGAGGGGCCAGGCCTCATCATTAGCCCTCTAATGCAAGAAGCTGTTGTGTATTAAATGAGCCATATGGAATTTATTGTGCTTTATCAGCGCTTGATTTTGACTGTAAAGTGATTCACTCAGCTCCTAACCCAGGGACATCTGTTTTCTGTTGGCCATCGGGGCTGCCCAGTGTTGATCGTCTCTTTGGTTATGAGGCCTGGGTTCGGAAATGCACTCTGGTATGGAGCTGCAAACACCTTTAATAGCATTGCACTCACTCCCTATTAGATCAATGTGGGCTCATTGCTATAAAAAATGGGAAATCAAATAGCATTAGCCAGCTCCTTGTGCGGGCGGAGGGGAAATCAAACAGCATTTTGCCTTCAAATGGCCCTGTTTGTTCTAGCACTAAGTGGGCTTTTATGAAGCCCGATTGGAGACTTAATCGCAGCCAAATACCTGCTTGGAGCTGAGCGGATTTGTCTAACAACCAAATCCATGCTCCATCCCATTATTTCAATCAGGAGAAGTCAGTCTGCAGATTGTTTCCTACCAGGGCTGTGGAACCAAAGGTTGGGGGGTGGGGGGGCTCCTGAACTGTAGTCTCAGGGACCCTAACTGCCCCTTCTGATCCTGTTCTCCTTTCTCAGGGCTCCCAAATCCAGAAACCTTCCCCTCCAACCTCCCAGATCTTCATATTTTAATATCTGTGTGTGTGTGTGTGTGTGTGTGTGTTATGTGTGTGAGTGTATTTTTCTGCTTCTACTC
This sequence comes from Talpa europaea, assembly GCF_964194135.1. Lineage (NCBI taxonomy): Eukaryota > Metazoa > Chordata > Mammalia > Eulipotyphla > Talpidae > Talpa > Talpa europaea. The sequence continues at coordinate 13,493,461 of NC_140081.1, forward strand.
CTCCATTTTATGAAGGGGGGGGTCTCAATTTCCCCCCATCCATCAACCCTTTTCTCCCTCTCCCAGTCACCCCCAAACTCTCTCCCTCCCTTTCTGTGGTGAAGCTCACCTGGACTCGGGCCTCAGTCAAGTCCAGCCTCATGGCAAGTTCCTCCCTATAAGAAAGCAACACACAGACAGGAGGTCACTGCAGGTCCCAGCAGCCCCCTCTCAGTCACCCTCCCCTTGCTAGCAGGCCTCATCCTTTGGGGGTCTCCCCTGGCAGTCTGTCTTCACCCCCAAACACGTGGGCATCACCATCCCTTAACCACTGGAGTGCCTACTATTGATTAAAAACATAAAAACACACCGTGCATCGCCAGATAGAGAATATTTGGAGTCTATGGCATATTCTAGTCCAGTGACAGAGGTGGCTTTTTGAATCTGTAAGTCTGAAAATTGGGCACACACATTCTCACCCACTCACTCCAGCCAGAGTTAGTCAAGAAACAAGCACACACGCATAGTGCTCTTCTGAGGACACACACCGTTTCCTAATATTAAATAGGAGAAAAACTCAATATTAATTTTTTTCCACCCTCTTGGTCTCTTTCTGCCTCTTTGAAAAATTTCCCTCTCTTTTTTCTGTCTCTCCTTCCAGTGCTGCCTTTCCGGCCATCTCTCTGTTCCCCTGTCTCACCTTCCTCCCTCGGGCACCCCCTTATTCATACTCCCCATTACCCTCTGGAGATATGTTAAGCTTGTTAAGAGTTCAGTGGGGTAATTTTTCGATTAAACAAAATTCTGTGCACCTCCTCACTCCAGTGCCCACTACAAACCCTGCCCATCTCAGGGGAAGTCAATTTAACTGAAACCCTACCCCATCATTGCCGTTATTACTGCGACAATTAAGGCAAATAGGAAACCATTAAGATGCTGTAAAACGGCTTACGACCTGTTTACCGAAAATATGAGCGCGCTGAGAATAATTGGCTCTCGGATCGCTAATTTGAAAAGCGAGGGCCGCCCCAGCCTGGGACCCTGGTTTGCACTGCTGTCCACACCTGGAACTCGGGAGCCGGGAGGAAACCGGTTCACTGTGCGCTTCCGGTAGTCTCCTGCTGCAGTGAACCCCAGCACCTCTGAAACCACACTCCTGGGGGCTCCGGGAGGCAGCCAAGGGCCTCTAACCCCTGGGGCAGCCAAAGGGAGATGCCCTGTGCACGTACTTTGGTTTCCCCCTGGCAAAGCTAAAAAAAGGGCAGGCCCGATGCCAACTGACATCATTTTCTTTTTGAAATACATAGTGTGATAAACTCAAAAGGTCGGTGGGCCAGTTGGCTACTTGTTAGCACAGGCTGATTTCTAAATTTACTTTGTTTTCTGAGAGATGGTAAAGGGACTGGGTGAAGGACCAAGTTTAGCTCCAGGGATGATCAAGTTTAGCCTTCTCTCTGAGTCAGCGCCAGTCTTTGCTGCTGGTTCGGAGAGAGTTTGCCAATTCACTGACAGACCAGCTACACTTGAGAGTTGGCTCCGGCCTCCGGGGCCCTAAGCGGGCGATTTCTCGTCCAGTTCAAAGGAACGGGCGGCTTTCCGCTTCAGAAACGCACATTGAAAAGCTGCACACGTCTCCTGCGAAGGAGCGGCCCGAGTTTGACAAGCCCAGGGCCAGGCACACCATCCCTTCCTCCCTGCCCAGTGGGGGAAGTTTGCTAGGGCCCGTGTGCCTGCGCGAAGACCTTGGTGTGAGAGGGGGAGAGGAAGGGCCCCCGCGGGGCCCGCGCCCCAGGTCCACCGAATGAGCCAGGGCCCAGGGGCCCCGTCGCCTCACGGGCACATCTTTCCTCTAGAAAGTGCAGTGAGGGCAAGTGGAGCGTGAGCAGGTGGAACACCGGGGTGGACACTAGTCTTCAGAGAAACATTGTGCAGCTCTTTCATCTGCTGCCCGCCGGGCTTCGAGCTGGGATTGTGCGCGCGGCAAACCCGTGTGCACTAAACGAAAGCGGGGTTCACGTGTGTGGGTGTGTTGGGTGGGAGAGAGGCGAAGAATCAGAAGGGAGGATACTGTGCGGCATCTCCCCCCTCCCCGCAGGTGGACAGGTGTCACCCAGTGCCCAGTGTTGACTTCCTTGGGTTCTCAGGAGCTTTCAAAGGAGTGAACTTGGGTTTTTGAAGGCCTGCCCCGCAGGCGCGGGCCCCAGCTCTGTGACAAGCGGCGTAGCCGATACCCACCAGGCTGCTGGGGCACGCGGGGGTGGGGGGTGGCAGGACCGCGCACGGCAGCCACAAGGGACCCCGGGTTTGCCCTGGCCGGGAGGGCCCACAGCGCTTCCTGCACCTCCCCCGGACCTGGCCCGAGGCCCTGCGTGGTGGCCTGGCCGGGACGCGGCTCCAGGCGGCGCTTCTCCGGCCCCCTTTGGAGAGGTGCTTTCTCGCTCTCAAACTTTTGCTTGGGAAAAAGTGACACTGGGGAGGCTTTGGGGAGGAGAGACGGGAGCCGAGCGTACCCTGAGCGCCCGGCGTGGGGGCTGGGGGGCACAGGGGGTGGCTTTCGGCGGGCAGGCCGGGCGCGGCGGGTGGGGCGCCCTGGGCCGAGCGCAGAGGGGAAAGCCGAGCGGGCCGCGCGCCCTCCTGCCCCGGGGCCCGCCGCGGCCCGGCCGCCGCCGGCGCGCGCCTACCTGGTGAAGACGTCCGGGTAGTGCGTCTTCTGGAAGGCGCGCTCCAGCTCCTCCAGCTGGTAGCTGGTGAACGTGGTGCGGTAGCGCCGCTGCTTGCGCTTGAGCAGCCCTTCCTCCGAGTCGCTGCCGGCCGACAGGCACACGCTGTCCTCGCCGTCCTTGCCCTCGGCGTCCTCCGGGTGCAGCAGCAGCTCCTCCTTGGGCGACAGCTCCCCGCCCTCGGGGCCCACCGCGGCGGCGGCGGCGGCGGCGGCCACGGCGCCGGTGGCGGGCACGGCGCAGCGCCGGGGCTCCTTGAGCAGCGCGCGGGCGTCGTCCTCCAGCAGCTCCTCGTCGTCGTCCTCCAGCAGCTCCTCTTCCTCGTCCTCGTCCTCCTCGTCCTCCAGCAGCTCCTCCTCATCGTCCTCGCCGCCCGCGCCCCCGCCCGCCGCCGGGGCGCCGCCGGGGCCGCCGGCCGCGCCCAGGCGCTCGTCGGGGTGCGCGGCGCCCCCCGGGCCGCCCAGCTCGTCCAGGGCCGGCGGCGGCGGCACGAAGGGCGCCCCGTTCTCCCGGTACGACTTGCTGCGGCTGATGCTCACCTGCGGCGCCTGGCTGATCTTCAGCGTGTCCCAGGCGGCGGCGGCCGCGGCGGCGGCGGCCACCGCGACCCCCGCGCCGTCCGGCCGCTCCCCGGGCCGCGCGCCGGGCGGCGGCGGCGGAGGGGCGTCCCCCCGCGGGCCCGCGGTGGCCGAGGCCGCCGCCGCCGCCGCTGCCGCCGCGGCCGCCGCCGCCGCCGCGGCGCCCTGGAGGAGGCGGCCCCCGCCCGGGCCGTACAGGCGCCGGAGCTTGGGCGGCAGGTGCAGCTCGGCCTCGAACGGGGCGCCGCTGCCCTTGGGGGAGCCTGCGGGCAAGGGGGAGCCGTCAGTGCGCCACCGCCCCCGGCCTGCCAGCGGCTGCCCCGAGGCGCCCGGGCTGGGGCCCCGCCGCGCGCGCCCCCGCTGCACCCCGCTGCACCCCACTGTCACCCCTTTTCCTCGCCCCGCTTCTCGCGCTCCCTCCCCTCCCTCCTCTCCTTTCCCCGACGCTTCCCCTTATTTCCTTTCTTCCCGAACCTCTTTCTGCCGCTGCCCTCCCCTATCTTTCCTTCCTCGGTCTTCTTCTCCCTCTCTCTGCTCATCCTTCTCCTCCGCCTCTCCCCGCCCGCATCTTCCCTGCGCGTCCACTCTCCTCCTTCCTGTCCCTTTCTTTCCCCTCGCCCTCTTTCTCACGCTTTCTCGCCCTTCCCATTTCGCTGCAAGGGAGACTCAGCAAACATTCAACAACTTGCAAGAAAAATCAGCACCACCCTGAAACTTTGGGCAGCACATCTGCCAGCTGCTCCGCCCGAGGGGTCCAGGCGGTTGGAGGTGCGCTGCCCAGCGGGAGACCCCTCCGGGTAGTAGCTGGGGGCCCCTGGCCCCCAGCCCCGAGGGTCAACCGTACCCCAACAGTCAGCAGCCACAGGGAGCGGAAGCTCCTTGCACAGAAAGGCAAAGAAAATCGTCCGGGTGAACTGGGTTTGGAAAGGCCTGCGTAGGGCAGTGAGTGTGTGTGTGTGCATGTGTGTGTGGGGGGGTATGTAACAGGCACAGGCCGCTCCCTCCCTTCGAGGAACTGGCCGGCACAGGTGCCATTGTGGTCTAAAAAAACAAAAGGAAAAAGTCAGTTTCAAACAGCCCCTTCTCCGCTGTCCGCGCGTATCTTCTAGGTGGTTCTGCGGCTGGACCCGCTGGTTTTTCCAATTTTGAAAGAATTCAACGATTCTTTCACTGTGACACCTCTGCAGCCAGCGCAAGGCGAAACTCGAGAGTAACAGGTTCGGGGCAAAAGGACACTGTTTCTGGAATTTTATAATTTTAGAAAAAAAAAATAAAACCTTTAAACATCTCAACTCTATTTTGAAAGATAACGTAGCAGAGGAAAAAATAGCACCCAGAAGCCGCACATTTCACACATTTCCAATACAATAAGGAGCACTTGGGCAATTCCAGGGAGATGTGGTCTGCAAAGCTTGCGTTTTAAAGGCCACCCGTAATCTGCAATTTTTAAAAAAGGCAAAACTCCGCGTGCAAAGAAATTTTCAAAGAGGAAAGGCCAAGGCGCTCACGTTGCCTGAACACCCCCATTCACCAGCTTTTGGGGTTCTTGTCAAGTTGCTATTACAGGAGACCACCGGCAACTGCTGTTTCTGACCTGTCCCCCTCTTTAGAGCACACCCAAGGCCACCAAAGGGGGACATTTAAATAACCTGTAGACCATCGCTGAGCACCTAAGGGCCCCGAAGCGAAGCCTGGCCTCTGCTTTTTTTCTGGAAGCAGAGAAAGAGGCAGCCTCTGGCGAGAGGTTTACCGCTCTTTCAGATGCCAGGCCTCAGAGTTGTTCCCTCTCCTTCCTCCGACTGCAGCTTGACAACCCCAGGCCCCTGGCCCTGAACATCCAACATCCAAACCAGGACCCGGTGCCCTTTGCGAGCGCCTGGCGGCGCGCCCTTACCTTGCACGGCCTTTTCCTGGTCGGCGCGGCTGGCCAGCGGGGCGGGCAAGCTCTGCGCAGCTCCCAGCAGCCGCATTTTGCACGGGCTCCTCCGGCCCAGGATGCTGTCGATGCAGTAGGAGGAGAGCAAAGTTGGAGATTTACTTTTACACTCGGGCCTCTCGGAGCAGCCCTCCTCCTGGTACTGATTGCTCATGGCTGGGTTTTTTTCCCCTGGGTGCAGAGAGCGGGCCGCTGGCTGCCTCTCCCGGCGGGTGGGATGGATGGGTGTGTGCTGGGGGTGTGGTTGGAATGGCGGGTTGGAAGGGCTAGTGTCGCGATCTCTGTGCCTCTCTGCCTCTCTCGGACGCTGGCTGCCGGCTCCCGCCCTGCCCGCGGCCCGAGCTCGCCCTCTCGGCGCTCAGGACAAGCGGTAACAAGTGTAGTGAGCGGCGGGCGCGCAGCTCGGGAGTCTCTCTCCTCCACGTGCTGAGAGGCGCGCTGTGATTGGCTCTCGCCAGAGGCCGGGCTGCGCTGGGCGGCGGGCTCGCCGCAAAGCCTGGACCGGATTCCGGAAAGGTCGGCAGAGGTGGGGGGCAGCGGCGCTCCCCGGAGCCGATTTCTCTTCTCCTTTTTCGCTTTTAACTAAACACTTTCTAAGTTCCCCACCCTCCGCCCGCCGCTCCCCCGTTAACCCTTTAGGGTGGGCCCGACTCTCACTGCTTTGGACGCCAGGCGGGTGGATGCCCCTCGGGCGGCGAGCACCCTGGCCACCCACGGGAGCCCCTCGCTCCCCGCAGGCCGGGCCTGTCTACTGGCTCCGACGCCCTGGGCACTCTCGGCACCACCGGCGTCTGCGCTCCCAGGACGGCGCCTTGACCTCAGGGCTCCTCCGCCGCCGCCCTTGGTAGGCCGGACGGTCCTCAGAGGCGCCCGGGTGCCGGCCTCCAGCCAACCTCCGCCGCCCGGGCGCCGTCCCCCTTGGGGCCGAGAGCCTTCGGCCGGCCGTCCTCACCCCCGAGCCGGGCCCTCGCTCACTTGTTAGCAGCGTCCGCGGGCCTCGCGTCTCCGACTTGAACTCTGGGGAAAGTCCCCTGAGTGACAAAGCTCTGCCCGAGGCGCGGCCTTTCCCTGAGCACCTGCAGGGTGGACGGGACGGGGGCGAGCGTCCGCCGGGGGCAGGGGAGCTGGGGACAGGTCTGGGGCTCCCTCCCCCCCCCACCTGGTTCCCTCTTGTGTCCACTACTTCATCTCAGTTAGGCCGTCACCCTAGGGCTGGACACCCCCACAGAGCGCCCGGGGAGAGGAACCTGCGGGGTGGGCGTGGGAGGGGGGAGGAGAGGAACCTGCGCACCAGGTAAGAGGGACCCAGCTTGACTCCAGGCAGATCTAAGAGCCCCGGTTTCGGAATTCTCACGCCCTGGCTCCCCTTCGCCAAGGTGCGAGCGCCGGCCCGCGGGAGAGCGCCGGCTGCCTGCATCGCTTCCCGCCGGCCCGGCGCTGAGAGCAGACACCCACCTGGCGCTGAGGCCGGCCGGGCGCCCGCGAGAGGCCAGCACCCGAGCACCCACACCCCCCTCGCTCGCGGCCGGGCCCCAGGGACGGCCCGGCGCCCGGTCGCTGGCGGGTGGGGGCGGGGGGGGTGACGGGTGGGAGCGGGGTCGGGGAGGGGGAAATCCACGCCGGGTTTTCCTCTCTCAACCCCTTCAATGTGTCAAAGAGAAGAGCGGTTTACAAAGGATTATACTTGAATCACTTACAGTCCGTATTTAAAAATACAAGGATGCATAACTGGGATATTTTTCCAGCCATAAACATCTGCATCGGTCTTGGGTGCTGGTGGGTGGGAGGCAGACAGATCGGGCTGGCTTGGCAGGGACGTTTCAGAGACAAGTTGAGGGGGACGGCGGGTTGGGGACGGGCGCATGAGTGTGGTCAGCGCTGGTGCTGACAGCACGGCTGCAGCCCAAGGCAAAGGCTGTCTCTCCCGCGCTGCCCCCCGTCTCTCTGCGTGTCTCTGTGTCTCTCTCCTTCTCTCGGTCTGGTTCTCACTTTGCTTCTCCCCCGTTTTCCCTATACTCGGATGATGGAGGTGGGGGGCGGAGGAGAACCCGGACCGCCTCTGATTTTCCACTGTCTGCTCAGCCCTCTCCGCTGGCCCACAGCACCTGGGCTCTCCTCCTGGCTCCCCCGCCTTCTCCTCTGCCCGCCTCACCGAGAGTTCGGTGTTTTCTATTGTCCCGTTCGGCTTGAAACTCATGTTCCGCGCGCCCATTCCCTGCCCCCCTCCGCGTCTGGCCCCGAGAGCCCACTCCCCGCGCGCGGGCCCCCGCGCAGCAAGAGGCGTGAAGACGCGCGGGTCTCGGCCGAGCCTCCGGCCCCGGATCCTCGCCGGCGTCCCCGCGGCTGGTTGCCGGGAGAGACAGAGGCATTTTTCCCTCCCGGGAGGGCCCCGCGTCGGAAATCCACAAGACCCGGCTGCCGGGCGGCGCCGTGACTTCAGAGTCGGCTCCGCACACGCAGAGAGTGGGCTGAAAACGAGTCCAAAAAAGATCGTGTTTAACAAAAAGAATCGCAAACGCACAAATCATTTGTGAGAGCCTAACGGGGTTTCGACGCTCGGTGGAAGATTTCTTTGCCTCCGTCCCCCACCTCCCCCTTCCGCAGCTGTTCTCCTTTTTAAAAGCGAAGTCGGACTTTCTGCTGGGGTGTATTCTAATTTTAATCATCCACTGTAAAAGGGGAGGTTGACATAGAATTTCTGATTCTGACTTAATGACCCCTGGAATTAAAGCGAATTCTATTAATGGAATATAAAGTGTTTCTTTGGGAAGCCTGTATGAAAACACTAGCTCTATTTGTGATCTTATCTTGTTTATTCTTGGTATTTTTTAATCCATCTCCCCAAGTGAGGACGCCATTGGGAAGGCACGTCCACTCACTTCGGGGAGACCGGCCTGGCCCTGCTCCCTTTACACCCAGCAGCCCTGAAATGGTCTTTGTCACAATTCAATACCCGACTTCGAAATCAACCATTGACTTGCTGTTCCTGAAAGATTAAAGTAAAAAAAAAGAGAACTTGTCTGACCTAGTCCTGCAGAGACAGAATCCGCTGGCCTCTCCATAGTACCTACTTAGAACATGGGTTTCAGATGCGTGTGTGTTGCCCTATGTGCTATTTTAGAAAACAAAAATGATGCCTCTGATATCCAGAAAGGGTTTGATTTGTTGAGTAGACTTTTCAGAATTGGGCTGTGTAGGAAAGAACTTCTAGTTCAGCCAACTGAATATTGACTCTGTGTGCAAAATGACATCTCGCTCTCTTTTCACTTCACTTTCTTCACTTTCTTTTACCCACCAATCAAAAGTCATTTCATTTTAGTGATACTACCAGTGTCGGTTGTACTTTGCTGTTCACAACTCCTGTTTCCTCTAATCTTTGAGGTCTGTCACTGTTGGCTTTCTTTTCCTGGGGACCTGGAAAACAACAGTTTGCAGTTCATCTGTTTTCCAATCAATCATTAAAGTAAAAATGACAATTACGGCCAGAAGTGGGGGTCAGAAGTGTTTAAAACTGTTGCTTTCAGTGAAAAACGAGGCTTGTCCCCAGGACTGGAAATAATAATTACCTGGAAGAGGCGAATGGAAGAAACCCCTTTCTTTTCTGTGGTGAGAGCTAATTCTACATTGTAGCTTCAAAATTATATTTGCAAGAAATGTGGGATAAGGGGGTGGCAGTTAGATGTCATTATCCAGGGGGAAAAATGTTTGGAGGAGAGTTAACCTTGCACACTTTTCATTTGAGATGTTTTAATTTATTGTGCAATATACACACAGATAAATAAAGCTGTAATGGGCTTCCTGCCGCACCGGACCACTCAGGTCCCCTTAAATTATGGTCAACCTCTTCAAAACATATATTTAAACAATAGAAATAAACTTCATTGGAGTCTGGCGACCAATTTGGAAGCCATTGGAAGGGAAGACAATAAGTCCTGATTACACGCGAGGATTCTCTGTGATGTGATATCCCCTTTGCCAAGTCATTTTGCTGTTTTATTTATTTAATTTCTTTTTTTTTTTTAACAAACTTTCATTCATTTATGGTCTTCCGCAACCTGCTAATTTAACACTGGAGCGCGTTATTGCAGTGTTAGGAGGAGAGAAAGAGGGAGAGAAAACAACAATACTGCAATGATCCAAATGATACAGTAGAATTATAGCAATTATAGTTCTACTTGTGGAAGAAAACCTTGCTGAGATCAGGCAAACAAACTGAAGCCTTGTGAGGATAACAAGCGTCGGGATTGACAGCCGGTGCTGGGAAGAGCCGGAGGGCACAAACAGAAATATTTGCCTCCCCCCCACCCCCCCTTAACTCCAACCAGTCAAGGTTAACCTCCTCAAATGCAGCTCGCAGAGTCTTATCCACTTCAGGGGGTGCATTTTAGGCACCAATCGAGGTCTCTCCTCCTGGAAGTCTGGTAATGGGAGGGAATGTAGCCTAATCCGCCTGGCTAGCACTTGGCCCTTGCCTCCTCTGCCCCCGGCTTGCCCTCCACTCCCCACCCCTGCCTCAGTTCTCCCTCCCGGCTGCTGGCATCTGGTCGTGGACGGTGTGTGTCTGTTGAAGTGTTTTCAGAGGAGCTCCTGGAAAGGTCCAGAGGGACTGGCGACTTGCATTTCTGGGGAACACTGCTTCCCTCTTCGCCCAGTCCTTCGCCTGAGCCGTGGGTTCCGCCGTCAGGGCTCGGCTGGGAGAGGTTTGTGGGGAATCAGCGCTCTGGGAAGCGTCCCGAGGACCACGGCCGAGCCCTCCAGGTATGGACGTGTGGGTGTGATGCTTGTGTTAGGGCATCTCCCCCCCATTTGCAAACTTCAGCACTTCAGGTTTTCCCGTCAGCAACCAGGAAGGGGGGCGGCGGAGCGAGAACTCGAGAGAAAACAGATTCCCCGCGGCCCCCCACCCCCAACATCCATCCAGGCGGCCAAGCGAGGCGTTTACAAGCTTAGCTCCCAGCACAAAGCGGGGCGAGATGGCCGCAGCCTCACCTCTGCCCTCCGAGGGCGGGCTGTGTGTGGGGGGCCCTCCCCGGGTCCCCTCTCACAGGCGAGAAGCAAGGGGTTGGGTTCTCACACTGAGTCCCTCGGCGGGAGCCCCCCCAACTCCCCTGCGCACCTGTCCCCCTAGGTTTCCACACCCAGGAGAGAAACTTCTGGGCGCCCTGTCATCATCACCATCTGGTTTCTCCTTTCCCAAGTCGGACGGCGGGGCCCCCGGGGGCGTCCAGGGTCGAGGTGTCCCGGGTGCCGCCGTGACTTTGTAGCTGCTGCTCACCCAGCCCCCGGACGTGTTGGGGGGGGGCGGGCACGGGTTGGAGCTCGGGCCAGGAGCCGCGAGGGACCCCAGGCCCGAGCGAATCCCGAGGCCCTGCCGGCCCCGGCTGTCCGCGTGCTCGCAGCGGAGCCCCGGCCTCGGGCTCGGCTCGGCGCCACGGCCGGAGCGCGCCCCCTAGCGGGGACTCGGGGCGAGCCGGGCCCTCCCGCCGCCGCCTCTGGGGACTGAAGTTGGCAGATCCGAGGGATCCGGCGGGAATGAATGGGGGAAGAAAACAAAAGCCTTGGAAACATTTCCAAGTGTGCAATAAAAGACCCATCTGTACCTTTCTTCTCCGGCGCGTTCGTGGTGAACGTCCCCCCATGCGCGCGCGAGGGGAGCTAATTGCGGGGTGGATTCTTGCTGGCGAACCTCAGGAAACACTGGCCCGAGGAGTGGGATAATGGGGGGTGGGGCGAAGGCGAGCGCGCAGAGGCTGCAACGCCAGCCGGAAAACGGAATCCGCTGTCTTTGGGGGTGTTCTTGGCGGCCTGGCCGCCGGCCCCCTCAGATTCTTCCGTTCCCAGTGAGGGGTTCTCCGGGGGCAGCTTTCGGAGATTTCTCTTACTTGAATTCGGTGTCCACTGGGGCTTTAGGCTCCTCTCCCAGCGCGGGAGTCGGTTACCCACCTTTTGACTTGATGATCCCCACCCCTCCCCCCCGTGCTCTCGCCTTTTCTGACCCCGGGGTCCCCCCTCTTTGTCTTGACGGCTTCCTACTTTCTGACCCTTTGGGGAATGGGACCACCGCCCTGCTCCGCCTCCCCCAGGCCGCCTGCCCCTGCGGGCTCCACGCCACTCCGCGCACTCACATCCTTTACTCCCTCTCGGTCTGGCCAGAAAAGGAGGAAAGAGAAATGCAGGGTTCTCGTCCAGCCCCCCTTGACTGGTTCAACCTGGAAATGGTGAGGGGTTTTTTTCGAAGCTCTTAGAACCTCTGGTGAGAAGTTCGCGATGAAGCCTTCACAGAGATGCCACATCCCCAGTTCAGACCAGTCCAGAACTTGTGGTTTCTTGTGCGCGGGGCGTGTGCACCCCAACTCATCAATCAGAAACACACAAATGCTGCTTCTCAAGAGCTGGCGCGTCCGCCATCTCGTGTCCTCGGCCCTGCTGGACGGGAAGGTCCTCCTGAGGCCCCCAAAACACGGCCTGGGGAAGGCCTAGCAAGGAAGGGCCCCCAAGTAGGAGTGATATTAGCTCTTCCCAGTCTCTTGTTGTGCGATGTGTCTCGCTAATTGGGAAGTTCAACACGAGGCTTTCCCTGCCCATAAAAGGCTGGTATGGGGGGGGGGGCAGCAGATGGAAGGGTCCTGTGGGAAGGGAGGCGTGGGTGTCCCCGTGTTTAATTAAGAGTTGCATTGTGTGGAAGGGAGGAGGGAAGATGCCGGGGCTGAACGCGGCTCTGTTCCCTTCATCGCAAAATAACCTGCAAGGAAAAAAAAAAGCCCGCGACGACGACAGAGCCGGCTCTGCACTAGATGCCATTAGAGGCGCAGCCCGTGGAATAAAGATATCTCGTTTCCTGCCGCACGTCACTTACCCGAGCAGAAAACACAAATAGCTGAGCACAGGGGGAAAAAAATAGAGGAGGAGGACGAGGACGAGGAAGAAAGGCCTCGGCGTAAAAATAACTGCGCGAAGGGGCTGACATTCCCGGCGCTGACAGGCGGCGCCTCCGAATCTGGGGCCGTCCGACCCTCCCCGCCACGGCCCCCCTGCCGCCCCCCGACTTTCCGGCCCACCCGGGATCCGTTTCGAAGTCACCCGGCAGTTGGGGGAGAAGAGAGCGGCCCCGCGCTGAAGGGAAGCCGAAGGTGGCTGAGAGTTGGGACCCTCAGAGTCTAGGGGGGGCCTCTTGGGGCGGCTGAGGCCGGACCCCCGCCACCGACCTGGCCTCCTGGCCTCACCCCGCGGGCGGCGCCGGCCGGGGCCTCCCGAGCGCAGCAGCGCAGCAGCTCTGCCTCGACTGCCTCGGTTTCCCCGTCGGGAAGGAGTTGCCTAGGCGCAGGGTGGGGGCGCTCGGGGCGATCGCCTGGACGCCCCGCCGCGGGTCGCCTCTAGGGTCTCGGGGCCCGGGGAACGGAGCGGAGGCCGCGAACCCGGTGACCCTTCCCCCCACCGGGCGCCGAAGGAGCCGGACGGGCCGGCGGGTCAGCGCCGGGGAGCCGGGCCCCGCGAGCCCGCGAGAGGGCGCGGGCGGGGAGGGGAGCCCGGGGACCCGCGCGGCGTCGGGCAGCGACACCCCCTCGGGAAGGACCCTGGCGGCGGGCGCCGGCGGACAGTCCCGTCGGGAGCGGCGCGAGGAGGCGCACCCCCCAGTCTGCTCACGTGCAAAAGCCCCGAAAGTCAATCCAGAAGTTTTTCTCGAGGGACTCCCCGGAGACGCGCCCCAGCAACTGTTTTGGGGAGCGAGGCAGTGGGAAACCGCAGGCTGCTCCCCGTCGCCCGAGATCCGAGGTCACCTGCCGGTCGCCACCCCCTCCCTTCCGCGCGCCCCAGACTTGGCCGGCCCGTGTCCGCCCAGCTCCTGCCCCGGGAGCCGCCGTCGCCCTTTCCCGAGCCGGAGACGCGCGCTTGGGCGGCGGGAGCGCAGAGGGGGCTTCACGGGGCGACCCCAACCTGTTTTCCCTCTCACGGGGGTGCGCGCTGGTCCTTCCCCTCACCCCTCGTTCTCCAAGCCTCGTTCTCATTCCTCTGCCCCCCCCCCCTTTGCTGCTGAGACCATTTTGGGGTGTGTTACTCGTCCAGTTTAAGGCTTGCACGGGCATAGAAAGAAATCCGAGCCGGTGTGTTTGGCTCAGGGAATCCCAACAAGGCGGAAAAGGAAGGAGATGGAAACCCGCAGTTCACGTGAAATTTAGTCCCGGGACTGGTTTTTACTTATTTCTTTTCGTGGATACTAGAGAGTTGGAATTATCTGTACGTTTTCCCTAATAAATAGCTCCAAGACTATAATCTAACAGGTGTAAGAGGCCCCTTTTCTGGGGAACGAGGAGGCCTCCAGCACCGTCTTCTAAACAGCACGGTTAGACAAGGCGCTTGTTGACGAGCCTCCACCGCAGAAGCGCTTCCTTCCCACCCCCCCCGCCCCCCCTAGAGCAGGACTGGCCTTGGGGGTAGGATGGGGGCGCCCACGCCGCAGGCCATGAACAAAGATGGCTGATTTGAATTCCGGGGCCCCAGGCAAAAACATTCAGAAAGGGGTTTTTACTCTCTGCCACTGCAAAAGGGGCTGACCACCCCCCAAAACACGCCTCTCCTGTCTTCTACCCATTTTCCTTCATCTCCAAAAATATGGCTGTTTGGGTACCAGGCATGGCAGGGCGAGGGCCGAGGGCCGAGGGCGGAGAACCAGTGGTTCCAAGCCAGGTCCCGCTGGCTTTGGGCGCGCTGGCCTTGTTTATGTGGGTTCCGGCCTGCTGTCTTTGTGCCTCCTCCACCACACACCTCTGCCACAGCTTCCCTCCACCGTGCCAGCTTCCCACCCAGCAGACGGGCTCCCGCAGCGCAGGACCCCTCCGGGCCTCACCCAGGAAGGGACGAAAGTGGCCCGGAAGCGCAGCCCACAGATCTCAGCCTGGACCACCTCTTGCCTGCTTCTCCTCACCCTCCTCCTTTCGTCTTCAGCTTTTGGGTTGAAGCATTTTGATGTTATTTATATAAAGGAAACGACACTAGAGTAACCTTTTTATTGCATTACACTAAAGGGAGATTGAACTATAACTTTGAAAATTGTGACATTCCAATGAGAGCTATATTAAATTGCTTAAAAACATTTTGAAGGCATCATTGGTATTGTCTGGAGTGGTAAGTGAAACAAAGGATTTCACAGCGTGTCGGGTTTAATACTAAATATGCTCATATTTGAAACGTTCAGCTATTAAAGAGGAGAGAGGAGAGAGGGAGATAATAAGCGAGCAGGATGGCGTAGGGAAGACAGAAGACACCCTGCAGAAGACAATCCTGGGAACGCGAGCTGGCACCTACTGAGCGTGCGCTGTGTGCCAGCCCTTGTCCTCGGTGCTCTTCATGTGGCTGGCTGATCCTCCTGACGGCCCTCTGGGCATGCTTCCATCATCATCTCTCTTTTCCAGACGAGGAAACTGAGGCGCAGAAAGCTGGAACAAATGGTCCTCATTTTCCTGGTTATCACACTGAACACCTGTGTCCCAGCAAATCCTGCAGACCCCAGCAAACTGGGCGGTTGGTCACCCAGGGCTCAGGGACTGGCTGTTTGCCCAAGCTCACAAGGCTGGAGCCCGGATGTGGATGTGAAGCAGAAAGCAGGCCCTCTGAGTCTGGGGAGCCCCTTATCTCTGTCAATTGTACCCATTTTGCAGCTGAATAAGTTGAGGGCCAGAGAGAGATGCTCTAACGTGTCCAGTTACACAGCGTGCTGCTGGAAGGAGGAAGACTCCAGTGTGGGCCGTGTGAGTCATGGCCCTTTCTACTCTCAGCTACCTCCAATAAAGAACTTTCCATCAAGATGGAAAGGAGAGAAAAAGATGACGGCCAAGAAAAGGTGTGTCCTCTTTGGACAAGCACACCGCCCTTCCCTGGCGCTACCGGAACAAGTAGGAAAAGGAGGTCGACATCTCGCAAACAGAGTTTGTAAGGAAAGACAGATTTAAAAATTCACACCAAGGAAATGATCTTATAGAATATGCGGCCACTAGGCAGGGAACATTTGAACCCTTCAAAGTACTGGGTGTGTTGCTTTGCTGCCAGAATCATTCTATCGGGGTGATCAGTGTGTGATGGTGTACCCTCCTCAGAGCTGGCAGCCCCTTGCAGTGGTGAGTGTTTCTGAACAGCCTCTCCTGGGTCCTGTGGACCAAACTTTGAGAACCGATTCTATTCTGCGCACGAAGCTGGTAAGCAGCTTGGGAAGCTGGGCACTGGCCAGGAAAGAACGCGCTCTGTCTTGGAACACAGTTCATTGTAAAATGCAGCTTGACATCAATAAAAATAATCACTATTTGATGTATTTCTTATAATTATAGGTCATCATTGGGCGAGGCTTCACAGTTTGCAAAGTTGTGATTTGGCCTCAGTCATGCTGACGCGGGGAGCCAACCAGGCCCCGGCGCCTCGCGCAGTCCTGGCCGGCATCCTGGATGCCATAAGCTGCTGCACAACTTCAGGGAAGAAAACATTTTGGAAATGAGGAGAAAACTGTGAGGGAGTTGCAACCGTAAACAACAAATGTGCTAAAGAGTGGAGACTTATGCAGAGCTAAAAGAGGGCAGGTGGGGCGTGTTCTCAGTTTTTTCAATGTGAAGAAAACACAGGGCTGACTCCATTCTGCTCCCGCAGCTCACATGTGCCTTGTGGATGGCGGGTGTTGTGGTTCCGGCGAGCACCCAGGGCCGCGTGAGGATAGGGGCTCTAGGAGCCAAAAGGGATTCTCAGAAAAAAAGGTGAACAGCTGTGGTTCTTGTCGAATCCGAAGCCTTAAGCATTGTTTAATCCTTCCCTTATGTCGGACATTTGTGTGATTTGAATTGTTTTGCTTATACAAATAACATTAGGATGAAAACTTCGGTGCACTTAACTTATTCTTTTGCATTGTTGCCTTAAACTAATTTCCTAGGAGTGGGATTACTGATTAAACGCTGTGAACACTTTAATGTCTCTTTTGAAATATTGCCAAATTTCCCGGACTGGTTGAGTCAATTTACACCACCAGTAGCAATATAGGGACACACTGATTTTACTACTACCTTGCAGGCATTATGTATTATAGCTCACCCCCACTTTTTTTTTCTTTTTGGTAATTTAAATGCTATCTATTAGAATCTAGTTCTTCTAAAGGCAAATTCAGGCACTAGCCCCACTTTCCCACCCCCGACTCGAGTTCCATCTCTTGCCCTTTTTTAAAAATTTTTTTTATTTATTTATGCATACAACAACTGGGGTGTAGGCCAGAGGAGGGGGGGATGAGAGGATTCACCAGAGACAGAGTGGGGAGCAGAACAGGCAGACTGACAGAAACACACTGCTGAGGGGAGCAGGGGGCGAGGCAGGAGAGGTCCGCTGCGCCTGGGCAGGCCTCATCCATCGCTTGCCCTTCTGAGAGTGAACCACTCGCAAGATGGCACAGTTAAATGAAAAGAAAGGCGATCCTAAGGCAGGGCGTCTGACCCGCTTTGGAAAGTTTTTTTTTTAATTAATTAATTAATTTTTTAAGATTTATTTATTTATGTATACAAGAGCTGCAGCACAGGCCAGAGATGCGGGGGATGAGAGGATGCACCGCTTCATAGTGTGGTGGCTTAACCCCTTGCGCCACCAGGGAGCCCCGCTTTGGAAAGTTTTTGAAGACACCCGAGGCAGAAGGTGCTTTGTGGAGGACATCAGGCTCTGCTATCAGCAAGACCTGCCTTGCACCCCATTCTTTCTATTTCCTGGAGGAGTGGTTTGGGCCAATCGAATTAACCTCTTAAGACTCAGTTTCCCCACCTGAAAACTGGGGATGATAAAAGTACCTACCGCGTAGTGATCCATTGTGGATGCTTGATAACCGTTATATTGTGTGTACATATGAATACTTACAGATGGTGCGATATGTGAATACTGAAATGTGCATGATTTACTTACATTTATTTTGAATATTTGCACAACTTTTTATGACATATTGGCTTGGGACTGGGTTTGCACCATTAAAATGTATACACAGTTACAAATTTATAAATATTGACAAGTGCTCTTTAAAAAAGATCATTCTGGGCCTTCCCGGTGACGCAGCGGTTGAGCGCTGGGTTGCGAAGCTGCCCGCAGCCTCTGCAGCGCCGGTTCGATCCCCGGCTGCTCCCCGGCCACCGGAGGAGGGTTCCACATGGCGCGCAGACCTCTCCTGCCGCCCGCTGCTCCCCTCAGCAGTGTACCTCGGTCCTTCTGCCTGCTCTGCTCCCCGCTCTGGCTCTGGTGAATTCTCTCACCCTCCCGCGCTTCTGACTGTACCCAGTGCTTGCATAAATAAGTAAAAATAAATCTTTTAAAAAAAAAGATCATTCCAAGAAAAATGTTTTTTTGCTGTTTCTTTTTAGTGTTTCTTTGTGAGATGATGGATGCGCATCAAACGTATTGCAGGAATCATTTCACAATAAATGTAAGTCAAACCACTATGCAGTCCACTTATACAGTGCTGTGTGTCAGTTAGGTCTGAATAAAACTGAAAAAAGGAAAGATAGTATTAAAATGATAATTTGCTTCTGAAGGAAAAAGATCATTCCACTTTGTACTCCTACAAACCACACCGATAGCACTGGGTATTTTCAGTCTTTTTAAAAGAAAGATTTATTTTACTTATTTATGCATAAAAGAGCTGGGGTGTAGGCCAATGCAGGGCGGGGTGTGTGTGTGAGAGAGAGGATTCACCAGACAGAACGGGGAGCAGAACAGGGGGATTGATTGAAATACACTGCCAGGGGTGGAGCAGGTGAGACAGGAGAGTGGCTGCTGATAGCTTCATAGTGCTGAGACTCAACCCCTTGCACCACCAGGGAGGCCTCAAGTTTTTGTTTTTGTTTTTGTTTTTAGCAACACATGGGTAGGTCTGTGGTCAGATGGCCCTTTGTTCCCCAGCAAGCTGCAAGGCTAGGGGATGACATGATGTGCAGAACTTTAGGCGGTGGCCTGGTTTCTGATGGAAGTTTAAGAAGTAACCTATAGGGAGTATGGTGGCCAAAAAGGTTCCTGCTTCTTCAAAGCACTTATGGGGGTGAAGGCACAAAAGGAGCTTGATTCTATAGTACTCAAGGGTGTATGGTGGTCAAATGGACTCTCACTTACACAGCTATGGATAAGAGAATTGTTGGAATGGCCCACAGTTCCCCAGTACCCGCAGGATTGGGGGGGGGTGTCAAAATGATCTTTGGAACCCACGTGGGCATTCAGGTTGGTAACCGGAAGTTCCTCTGGGACAGCAGGCCCCCGGAAAGACAGCCACCAAAAGGCACTTGTCTTTCTTTTTTTTTTTTTCAGATTTATTTATTTATACAAGAATTGGGGTACAGGCCAGAGGTGTGTGGGGGTGTGTGAGAGGATTCACCAGAGACAGTGGGGAACAGAACAGTGACTGAAACACACTGTTGAGGGGAGCAGCGGACGAGACAGGAGGGGTCGGCTGCGCCAAGGCCGAGACAGGAGAGGTCTGCCGCGCCATGTGGGAATCTCCCCAGCCGGCCGGGAATCGAACCCCCGCTGCAGAGGCTGCGGACAGCTTCACAGCGCGGCGCTCCAGCCGCTGCGCCACCGGGGGAGGCCCCGGCACTTGTCTTTCACAGCACTCTGGAGTTTGCAGCTGTGAAGTTTTTTTCGTCTTCCTGTCTGCCTCAGGCGGGGTCCTGCAGGATGCAGGGATACGTGGGTTTCAGGCTAGCTGCTGGTGGGGAGGGGCTACCATCCGGACGTGCGGGGATGACCAGAGGGCAGGCGGAAGGGCACTGCTGGCCCATAAGCTGGAAGGCCGGTGGCTGAGAAGGCCCTAACTTCCCCAGGCGCGCAGGTAGGTTGCTAGCCGGAAGGGCGGGCCTTTGACTGGTCGCTAGAGCAGACCTGTAAGTTAGCGCCAAGGGATTCCACTGTCACACCTTGTGCACAGCCGAAAGCCGGTTAGCCCTTGGTACCCAGCACCAGAACAGGCTGGGGGGACCAAATAACCAGCGGAACCCTGTTGGGCGACTATGTTTGTGACCCAAAGAGAGGGTGCGCCCCCTGCGGGACAAGGACGGTGGCCCAGCGGGCTCTCACGCCCAAAGCGCACGCACGTGCACGCTAGGAACAGAAGGGGCTCAGTTCTGTCGCGTGTGAGACCCGTATGATGAGCAAAAGGTCCTTCATTTCCATGGAAGGGGTTCCCTGGCGGCTGGCTGGCTCTTTTTCCCCCAGTGCAAAGGGTCAAAAAGACGCGTGGAACCCGGTGAGGGCCGCCGAGCGTCGCACTGGAAGGTGGCGCAGGGCGGCGGCGGGCAGGGCTCTTGCTTCCTTGACACGCAGCTGGCAACTGACTTGACTTTGAAGGCGCGAAGGAAGCTCAGCTCGACAGCGCTCTAGGCCGCCAGTGGGGGCTGACAGGGCTTTTAATTACACGGCCGTGGGCAGGAGAGTTGCTGGAACCGCCCCGCTTGCTCAGCTGGGGCCAGAATGCACCGCGGAGCGCATGCGCAGTCAAGTTGGCGCCCTCGGGGCACTTTGCGACGCCAGGCGTTGGGGAAGTGGCTGCCGAAAGGCACCTTTTTCACAGAACTCCGGAGGCCTGAGGTCTATAGGACTTTTGGTTTCCCTGTCTGCTGGAGCCCTTAAGGATCCACACATTTCATGGATTTGGGGACGACTTGTGACCGGAATAATCTCAGATGCTGTTGTTCTCTAGCCTGAAAATAGCGGATAGCGGAAAAGGTACTGGTTGCCCCAACACTTCGGAGGGCTGGTGGCCTATCGGGCTCTCATTTCCACTGTACGTGGACAGGTTATTAGTGGGAAGGGCCCTCAGCTCACCACCATACAAATCTTAATGATCCCCAAAAGGCTTTTATTGCCAAAGCATATGGACCCTTGGTTCCCTAGTACCCAAGCAGACCCGGAGGTGGGGTGGGGTGGTGGTGGGATGGTGGTACCGAATGACCCTTGCAGCCCTGGTGAGTGAGCACGTTTGTGAGCAGAAGGACCCATGAACACTACTGAAGGATGGTGGTCTGAAGGGTTCTCACAGGCACAGGACACCCTCGGTATGAAGCCAGAAAAGCCTTGTTATTTTAGCAGGAGGGTGGCTCAGAGAGTTCTGACCTGGGGCCACAAGAGCCCTGAGCTCCATAAATGGTGGCTAAGAGGGCCTTGCATCTCCTCAGCAAGTTCTCCAGCAGGCAGCAGTGTGGGGGCAGAAATGATCTAGGGAAGTCTAGTGTGTGGATAGGCTGGTGACAGTTGGTCACTTGTCTTTAGACCCAGTGGAGCAAAATCCGGACCTATTGGGGAAGACAGCACGTTCCCCAGACGTCATGATCTTTTAACCTGGATGCATTCACCATATGGCACTTTGAGGTCCCCCCACCCCCAGAGTGTGGTCTGTGTCTGGGAAGAAGCATGATAGTGAATATTTGATGTCCAGAAAGGAGTCATATGGCAAGACTGCTAATTTTGTTCATTGTCTGAGTTCTCTTTTTCCTGAGCCCTAGTTTCCCTTGCAGTTTGGTGTGGCCATGTGATTGGTTCTGGCCAACAGAATTAGAGTGTATGTGATGAGAGCCACATCTAGTCCTGGCCTCTACCACACCGCTCATGTGTCACCCTCTTCCTCTGTCTGTAACTAAGTGAAGAGGACTTCATGGCCTTAGAAAAGGGCACTTCTATCAATGGAAGGAAACAGTCCTTGACTAACTATGGAATAGAACACATGTGATAGGTGACATGAAAGAGAGTTTAACTTTAAGTTAAACCTCTGAACTTTCAGGAGTAATCTCTAGCAGTTGGTGTTGATCCTAACTAAACAACAGCATGGACCCGCTGAGTTCCCTGATATCCTTTTAAATCTTTTTAAAAAGAGATTTATTTATTTATGCATACAAGAACTGGGGTACAGGCCAGAGATGCGGGGGTGGGGGGCGCGGCGGGGAGGGTGAGAGGATTCACCAGAGACAGAGCGGGGAACAGAACAGGCAGACTGACCAAAAACACTGCTGAGGGGAGCAGCGGGCAAGGCAGGAGAGGTCTGCTCCGCCATGTGGGACCCTCCCTGGCCGGCCGGGAATTGAACCCGCACTGCAGAGCCTGTGGACAGCTTCACGGTGCTGCTCTCAACCCGCTGTGCCACGGGGAGGCCCTGGAGCCATTTGGTTTTTAACTCTTAGAGAAGGCTGCTGTAATGGGTGACAAGAAGATTGGGTAACTCTTCACTGAGAGGGAAAAGGCAAGGGAAAATATGAAATGATGGAATTACCACACAAAAGCTGGTAGGCTCAGTAGCTTTCCATCCCAGGCAAACTAACGTAGAGTGGGCTTATATGCTCATGCAATTAGATGAGATACAATGGGATACACAGAATTTGAATGCTTCAAATGACTCATTTGGAGTTTGGCTACAGCTTTAGCTCGCCCCTGTAGACCTGTGTGATTTGGAGGTGGGTAGAGGAGAGTAACAGGACAGTCATTTACATATGTTTTCATTTTGTGAGCTTCTTTCTTCTCAAGTTTGAGGTGGGTTTCATACCTTTTTTAGAAGTCTTGCTGGAATGTGATGGAATCAAGGTGGCAGCTGATGTGCTATTAACAGACACTGCTGAAGATGGACATTTCTCAGAAGCCAGGTAAGTAGGCAAGCTGGCCTTTGTTCTCTGCATAATCTGAAGTGCTCTCAGATCTGCAGCAAAGCACTTGAAAAGCAGCACATCTGAATTGACAAAGAGATCTTTATTTTTCTTCCACAATGCGCAGAGAAAAGGTAGACAGAATTGGAGTGTGAATTTATTTCTTTGGGAGTGTGCGCTATCTGTTCGCAAAGGAAATGCTAATGGACGTTATGTTCCTGCTTTGAGGCTGCAGTTTCCTGTCTCACGTTGTTGTATTATGTTTTTGTGCTGGGTCCAGAAGGCGGCCTCCCACTCAGTGGATGGGGTGGCGCAGCTCTTGGAACAGCTGCCTGGGAGGGAGGAGGGATCCCTGCTTCTCCAGCTCTGGCCCTGGCTAAAAGGAGCATGCTCCTGGCCAGGCTGGGCCATGGTATCTCCATTTTGAATTACATATGCTAGAGGACATAATGATATGATGAACATGCGAAGCCTTTGATTTTTTAGAGTTGCTATCTAGGTATTGTCATTGGATAAACCATATTAGTATAAGATTTATTTATATTGGGGACTGAAGTTCTGTCTTCTGTGTGTAGGTGGCCGCACCGAGGTCAATGGAAACATCTTGGGGATGTTCAGATACTGACTTTGTGGTTGGGAAAATAGTCATTTATTAGAGGCCCTATCACTATTTTCTGTCAATTTAGTGACTGAAGAGTAAAATCATTCTTGTTTCATTGTAATATTCTGAAATACTTTCTGGCCACCCAAATTTGGGGTGTCATGATAATGGTTCTATTCAGAGTGGTAGCATTTTTTTTCTGTGGCTTTGTTATGGATTCTGCATGGTGCTTCTTACACCAAATGGTGGAGAATTGTTTACTAGTTATTGTCCCATTTGGAATTAATTTAAAGGCTTGAACTTCATACTGGGAAAATAAAATTCATTTGCGCTCCTTTGATGTACATAACTTTCTGTTAGCCTTCCAGTCTTACTTTGGTTTGGAGATGTTTCACCTCAGATACCTGGAGCAGTTTGGGGCAGTTCCCCCAACACTCGATCACCTAAAGACAGTGCACACCCACTGGTGACGCTGCATCTGGGCTGGGGAGTGGACATCTGGGGACCAGAGTTCCCTCCACAGCAGCCAGTCCTTGGACAAGTGGGCATTGAACTCATCTATTGAATCAGGTATTTTCTAGGCTTTGGAAATCCATGAGGGGAAGTCGGGGAGTGCTGCTCAATATGGGGTTGTTAGCTACAATGCCTCGGCTCCCTCCCCAGCCCTGGGCAGTGCTTTGGCGCTCTGAGTAGGGAGCAACAGTTCATGGGAAACACTGGAAGGTTTAAAGCCTTTTGTCTTTCAGTAAAGATGTCTTTTCTTCTTTTATTTTAAGCACAGAACATTCAGCACAACACCAGCAAGACTCTTTACTGGATATGGAGACGTACAAATTTCTACCAGATGGCTCTTATCTTTGTATTATGTGAGGAAGGGTCAGAGTTAACCACTGTGGTGTTCAGTTCTGTTCCTGGGGCTTCCATTTCCTCTTGCCTTCTTTGGAAACCATTTCCTGGTGTTCTAATTCTGTATCGTGCCAAGTAGTAAAAGCACAGCAGAAAACCCCGGAAGTAGCTTGTGGTGAAGTTTCAAGTTTTTTGGCTTTTATCCAAACACTCGTGAGCTTCATTTGTGTTCACATATAAGAAAAGCCAACCCAATCTCCTAATAATGCTTTATTTAGTGCTTAAACTTTAATTGCAGGGTATAAATGATACCATTAGGAACCGATATCAATACTAATGCCACCTATATTATTATTTACTCGGCTGAAAACTAAGCTTGTTGAAATATATTTATTAACACTGCACCCTAGAACTACACATTTAAAGCTTAATTCTGTGGCTGCTCATGAATTCTCAGCATACTACAGTGTCGGGGCTTCCTAGCTTGAAATAAATTCATTATGAAATTTGAGTGATGAAGTGTGTTAGGGTATTTTTTTTTCCAGGTCACAAATACAAGCTGGTTTATTCAGGGGATAAAGCACCCTTTGTGGAATCCTAGCCCTTAAGCTAACAAACAGTTAAATTCAGCATTTATGATGTATAAACTTTGCTCCTTAGCATTAAAATGTACCTTATTCATTCCTTAGATTTCTCTTTCAACCATGGCTATTGTTTGTCACTAACAGCTAGCTTTTGTGAAGTTAATAAATGTGCATAATAAGGACATAAAGGTATGGAGAAGTAATACTGTAATCCTTTTGTTTGGATAATCAGTCTAATGTATGCAAATTAAACCTTATTAGTACTAGGGTTTTGTGTCTGCTTATCAAAATGTGCCATTTTCATGAAAATTGGAAGTCCATTATATAAAGTTATTATTAACAATCATTTAGGAATTATATACGGTATGCAAATTAAAGTTGATTACAACTAATTAAGGGCTTTCTTTGTTATTTGACCTTGTCTGCTTTTTATGTAAATATGTTTCTTTTGGTCTGGCATATTTTTAGACTCAGAAAAGTATATTAAGACAAGTTACATTATGTATTTTTTAATATATCTTTGTGTTGCCATTGTCTGTGCCCCTCATTTTACAGAGGCACACATGATATGTAGAACCATGCATCTCTCTGTTTTGGGCTTGGTTCTTTAGGTGAGTAGAATTTCAGAAATAGAAAACAATCAAATTTCCAAGACTCTTCAATATGTTTAATGGAATATGAGCACAAATCCAGTATGACATATAAACAGTCTTCATGCCAGAATGCCCTTTTTTTCCACTATTTATTGACTTTGGTGAGTCTTGCTTGGGTTGCTGGTTTCCAAATGGAACTAAGTAATAAATGATCTTTAATCTCTTACAAGTGCCCTGCAAAACCTAATTGTTATCCATGAAAGCATTCAGCTAAAGATAAGTGACTTCACAGAAAGTGTAACAGGTCCAGTACTGATGGCCTTTAGGAAGAACTATGTGCTTCTTGTGAAAACAGGGGAGGTATTTCTCAGTGTGAAGAGGAAATACTTGAAGTGAGACTCTTTTTAGCACTTGCTATGTTATAGTTTTCCTTCGGTGCAAGTATTGTCATTGTTTTCTGTAAACAAAGAAGCTTTATACTCTGGCTGGAGCAAAGAATCCTGGGGAATTAGGTTTAATTGCTTGATAGAAAAGATCTGTTAATCAATAGCTTTTCATATGCCTTAAATTATATGGGTAGAAAAAAGCAGGGAAGATGAACAACCCAAGAAAAGATGCCAGAATATTGCATTAGTGGAAAATAAATACCATCTAAATATTTAAGAGGCAAAGTATTTAAAATTTTTTAAAAGAGAAAGAAGCAAATCACCATTGAATATATCCAAATTTTGAAATTTTCTTTTATTTTTATGCTTTGAACACTAGCAGTTCAATCTTTCAAAAATGTTAGTTGAACTCTTAGAAAAGGATTGAAAACAAACTTTTAGCTGAAAAATACAAACAGAAAAGTGCCCATATCACAAATGTATGGGTTGTTGACTTTTCACAAACTCATGACTCTGAAGTAACCAGGACCCAGATCAAGGAGCAGTACATTGACAGTACTCTAGTAACCCCCTGCTTTTTCGTAAATCAGGTGACAGTGTATGTGTGGGTTTGCCTCTGGCCTCTTTTGGGGAGAATTGACATCTTTACAATATGAAGTCCTTCATTCTATGAACATGGTATAGCTTTCATAAGGGGACGCTTTATGATTCACTATGCTTCCTAGAAAATGTAGGACAATCAAGATGAGAGAGACTATGTTCATGCATTTCTCTGGGATTTTGAGGGCCCCTGCATGTAGTAAATGCCTCACTTTCCCATTTCATCTAGGAAGGATGTAGATGTGCCACTCGGAGTCCATGTGGAGCCTCCTGTTTTCTAGCCACCTCAAGCTTTCATCATCCTTCTTATTGCAGATGATTTGTGTCTTCCTCCCTCCACAGGGCATAATTTCTTGCCCCTTTGGTTCTAATTTCTCTGCTGAGAGTTTTCTCTATAAAGCAGACCATGGTGCCCTTGGTAGCCTTCCATTTAGGTGCAGAACTCTTAGTGAACATTTTCTTCTCTGTCCCAAAGAAAAGTAAAATTTGTCCTCTTCAGGATCAAAATGTGCCCTGCTAAAATGCACAAAACCTGACTGTCTTTTTATGTTTCTAGAGATCAAGTTTTTCTAGTAGTTCCAGATATTTTCTTCTCCCTTAGCGAGATGTGAATACTGGAATTCCTATCTCCGTGGAAATAAAGGGGAAAAAAGCCCTCATTTGCACCATGGCTTAATAGGTACAAATGGCAAAACGATCTCATGATACTGGCCTCACAGATAATACAGGCTGTGTCTGTATTGTACCATAATAAAGGTGCCGCCGTGGGTGCAGCTTTCCGCCTTCTAAGAAGATCCTTTGCTCTAGTAGGAGTTGCTGGGTGTGCCTGGAGAAGCTCCAAAAAGGTTAATAAGTGCCTGTGGAAGCAAGAGAGGGAAGATTGAAAGAGAACCCAGGAAATTCTCACAATGGTGCACGGAAAAAGAGGCAAGTGCCAAGTCTTTAGTCTGCTTTCAGAACAATGTAGAGAAACATAAACACAAGGAGAGGTGTGGGTGACGCCCCCTGCTGTCAGGTGACTGCTATGTAATCAGCACTTCCTTTCCCGCATACTGACCGGCTCCAAGCCTGGGAATGAGAGAAACACAAAACTCTCTCACCTGGTGCTGGGCAAATGGGTTAAAGAGACTGGGCAAACTGCAGTTGAGTTGTAAGGGCCCTTAAGAACAGGGTCTCCAAAGTCACCATTTGCTTCAGAAGGTTTATTATTTTACATTTCTCAAAATAACATGGTAAAATTACAGGCAACACAAACAAGATTCAAGCTATGTGAGTCTTTTAATTCAGGCAGAATTTAATGTGTAATTAAGATTAATTATACCATAATGGAATTGTAGACACATGATTATTGCATCATATTCCTTGCAGACATGCATCTTGCTTTCGCATCATTCTGGCTTCTCAGGTTGAAGAGTGTGCTGAGAGGCAGAGCCCATGGAACCTGACTGTATTTTGCAAGATGTGTTTGTTACAAGGTTGTTTTGGACGTTGATTTTTGCGAGTGCTCATTTCAGTAGTGTTTAAAATATGCCCAAATACGATGGCCTTTAAGAAAATTCTGCTTTTTGTTTGCTTTGACAAAAAGTCAGCTTTAAAGTATCTACATTAGGAATTCAAAGCATTTGTGGTTTTTTTTTTCAGATTTATAACATCAAATGAGTGTTTAAATGACTTGTAAAGGTAAAAAGAATACTTCTCAGCCATAAATTTAAAATTTGGGTGGGAGTCTACAAGTGATTAGAATAGGCCACTTCCTGAGTCAGAGGGGAGGATGAGCTAAACCTTCAGTTTTGACTCTTGTTAGAAAAAGATTCAAAAAAGGAAATTTCATGATATATACTACAGTGTATTTAAATTAATAACATGCAGTTTCTTTATGGTGAAAAATTTATATTTTGAATTAGCCAGTTGGACTCAGTTTAAAGGATCCCAATTTTGTCAGCAACATCCAAAGCGTCCTAGTCAGGAGACAGTACAACAGCAGCTGTCTTGTCACCACCAGGTCTGATCAGGGTGTTGACCTTGGCCACTTCATGAATATCACAGACCTTCTTCACAGCCTGTTTTGTTGTTGGCCTTGACGTCTACTACGAGCACAGGTGTGTGCTGTTTTCTCTCTTCTTCTAGGTGACTTGGTGGTTGGGGAACCTGCTGATAGCACAGGGTCAAGCTTATTCTCCTGGGGGTGCTCTTCCAGGATATTTGGGTCATCTTTGGAGCAGCAGTGCTTGGACTGTGGACAGGCGGGTCACATGGGGCTCTTTCTTTTTGTGGCTGTGATTGCTTTTCAGCACTGCTTTCTTGTCCTTGAAAACTTTGCCTTTGGCTTTGGCTTTGGGAGGGAGGGGCTTACTTCTTTACTTTCAGTGCTGTCTTCATGAAAAGGGTTTCCAAAGCCCATTTTGCCACGGGCTTGATACAATTTGAATCAATACATCAGCCTCCATCAGTAGACCTAGACTTAGCTTCAGTTTTCTTGACTATGATTTCAACATGGAAAGAGACTGTTTTTCAAATGTGAGTATATTACAGTTCCTTCAATTATATAATTCATTGGTTTTATCCTTTATTATTATGCAACTTGTTAGGCATGTATTCAGACCCCTTTAAAGCAAGGAGTTCTCTTGGACACTAGTGTTGACAGGAATTATTTTTGTTATGTGCTAACTTAAGATCAATTATAACTTCTGCTACACCTGTTATACAAGTATAAAGCCAAATCAAGCAGACCGTCTAGGTGACCTGCAACATTCATTAAGGTGATCATCTAAATCAGGAGTCCACAAACTTTTTCTGTAAAGGACTAAATATTTTGAGTTTTTAGGGCCATTATAAGTTATAGGGGTGTAATGTACAGCATGGTGACAATAGTTAATAGTACAAGAAAACCATATATGTTGTCCTACTCCACTCATTGATGGGTCTCTTCTATATTTGTTTCTCAACATTAAAGAAAACTAGACAGTATATCACGTGTCCATCTAGGCCGATAGACACAGATCTGTTTTTTCCCTTCAATTTTTATTGTGTAAAAATGAAATGATAGTAATGAATTCCTGTATAACCTTCAACTAGATTCAGTCATTGTTAAAATTTTACTATATTTATGTTCCTGCCCCCCATACCCTCCATGTGTCAGGTTGAGCTTTGTGAAATTGCCAATATTCAACTGGTTTTGACATACAAAAATGGCAATTTGATATAATGCAACCTATTATTTATTTTTTCTTGAATCATTTGAGACAGAGTAAATTGGACATTATGACACTTCATACATAAATACTTCAGCATGCATTTTCTTAAAAAAATACCTTTTTATACATACTCCCAGACTTATCATCCTTAAAAATATTAACAATGCCCTTATATTGTCTTATATCCAGTTTATATTCAAGTTTCCCTAATTGGTCCTAAAAAATCTCTTTATAATAGTTTTTTTTTAACTAGGATATAATCAAAGCTCACACATTACAATTAATGTTATACCCCCCTTAGTCTGTTTTAATTTAGAATAGTTCCCCACCTTTTCCACCTTTAATCTTGATATTTGGAAGAGACCTGTCTCTTGAAAAATATTCCAGTTCTTTATTTGTCTAATTATTTCCTTAAGGTGTTAACTCATTCCTCTATTGCCTATGTTTTCTGGAATTTGGGAATGACTTGTAAGTAGACCCCCACCCCATATAGACAAGAATGTTCATAGATAATTCTGTGTACCATTATATAACATGAGACTGTCTCACTTTAAGTAGTTTGATAACTTGGTTAGTGTGGTAACCACCAAATCTTTCCATTGTAAAGGTATGTTTTTTCCTTAGCATTCTTTTATTTTTTTTATTTTTATTTATTTATTTTTTTGTATAGAGGCATGCTTTATTTATTTGTTTGCTGGTCTGTTTGTTTGTTTTGTTTATACATGCACTGGGTACAGTCAGAAGCGCGGGAGGGTGAGAGAATTCACCAGAGCCAGAGCGGGGAGCAGAGCAGGCAGAGGGACCGAAGTACACTGCTGAGGGGAGCAGCGGGCGGCAGGAGAGGTCTGCGCGCCATGTGGGACCCTCCTCCGGTGGCCGGGGAGCAGCCGGGGATCGAACCGGCGCCGCAGAGGCCGCGGGCAGCTTCGCAACCCAGCGCTCAACCGCTGCGCCACCGGGGAGGCCCTCCTTAGCATTCTTTTAAAATAAGTGTAATGTTACATTGTATAGGTGCTTGCACAGATAAATAAGCTACAGTTTATTTAAGCATCCCTTTACTGGTGGAAATTCCATTTGTTTCCAACTGTTGACATCAAAATGTCACAGTGAGCATTCTTGTATTTCAGTTTCCTTGTGTAGGTAGGTGTTTTTATTTCTGTAGACCAGACTCTTCAATGTTGGTAAATGAACATGTATGTTTTTATTTTTTTAAAGATTTATTTATTTATTTATGCATGCAAGATCTGGGGTACAGGCCAGAAGTGTGGGGGGGGGTGAGAGGAGTCACCAGAGACAGAGCGGGAACAGAACAGGCAGATCAACCAAAGTACACTGCTGAAGGGAGCAGCAGGCGAGTCAGGAGAGGTCTTCATAGGTTGCATCTTAACCCCTTGTGCCACCAGGGAGGCCCCAACATGTCTATTTTTAATTTTGACATTAAAAATTTTTATTTGCTATTACACACTTTCCAAAAAAAGGGTAATATTTCTATCAACAACATCTGAGAGTTCCTGTTTCCCCAACTTTTCAACATCACTGGATATAATTGCCTTTTAATACCTGGATATAAATCTCTTGCGTAAAAAACTGATTATTTTGCATTTCCATAACTGCTAATTTGGCTGTGCAACCTCTTATATAATTTTTGACTTTTTAAACTTCCTCTTCTATTCCTATGCTTAGAAAATTTCTCTCAATATTTTACCTTGTTTTGCTATACAAAAAATTAAGATTTAAAATATGTAGTAAAGTATGTCTGTCTTTCCCTTTATAGTTCCTGGATTACCTATCTTGCTTAAGAAGGTCTTTCCTACCCTAGGAAAATATAAAAGTATCCTAGATTTTCTTTCATTATTCTGATTTTTATTTTTATCATGGTATGAAGTAAAGGTCTAGTTTCGCTTTCTTTCAGATAGTCAGTGCCATATATTAAATAATCCATCCTTTTGGCAAATATTTGCAATTCCACATTTGTGGAAATTTAAATTTGTAGAAATTCCACCTTTGGGGAATGTGTGCTCATGGGGTGAGCTATATATATATCTCCAGACATATATATGTTTGGATCTGTTTCTAAGCTCTCCATTCTACTCCACTGACATGTTTATTCCTGTACGAATACCAGACTCTTTTTATTTATTTTTACAGTTAATTTTTAATGTTGAATAAGCTAAGTCTTCATTATTTTTTCCCCTTAAAAACGTCTTAGAAAGCAGTTTTCAGTCCTTTATTCTTCCTTATGAACTTTAAGATCTTTTTTTCTATTCCCAACCCAGTTCCTTAGGATTGTATTAAATGTATATTCAAATGTGTGTTTATATATATATATACACACATATCTATATTCCTATATAATAAATATGGGAGTGATCAGAGCAGTGTATATATTTTTGTGTATGCATAAATATGTGTTATCTATAATATATCTAGGCGGGACTACCATTCTAATGGTGAGTCACATGACATTGAAATGTTAACAAAATTAGAGACTCGATCTTTGTGAATTTCTTGCCAAAATCACTCCTCCCTCGTCAGTGATGTCCAGAATTTGCAAAATTTAGAGTTTTCATTTAGAAGACAAAATTAAAAGATTTGGGTGTCATTGGAGTGCAGTTTTCTTTCAAATTGTAAAAGGTAAAGTGTTTTTCTAAATGCTGTGGGAATAAAAGTGTATGGGTGTATTCCTGTAATGTGTCAGTAATGTATTCCCAGGTGTGCTTGAAAACTTGTCTAGATACTATAAATGTCTTAGTAAATCCATTTCCATCTGTCACACTATAATGCATCCTCTCTGTGTCGCCCTCAACATACAAATTTTCATTTTCTCACTTCAAGTGGGAGACTTTTAGCATGGGTCAAATGCCATTACGATGAACTCTGCAGGTGTGTCGGATGCTTTCTGTACCACTTGGTGTGCGGAGAGAATCACCTCCCAACTCATGTACCCTGTTGCTCAAGGATGGAGGAGGGCTGGGGACCCAGCGGTGTGGATGCACGGCCCTCTCAGGGAGCCAAGGTTTCTGTCATAACCACAGGCTTTTCTGTCTGCAGCTTTTCTGATTCCAGCTGCTTGGCCACTGACCTTGAATAAAGCAATCAGGAGCCTTGAGAATTTAGCAAGGGTGGGTGAAGCTGGATTTGAAACAAAGCAATGTATTTTATTTGTGAGAGATACATATATACATATATATATATATATATATATATATATATATATATATATATATATATAGTCAATGTGGGGAAAGGCCAAGGACTCTGGGCTCACGGTACCTGGATCGGAATCCTAGCTGCACTCTTCGGTTGGCCGCACCAGCTTGGATGTGTGACTTATACCACTCAGTGCCTCACACTGAGTTTCTTCTATACCAAGTGGATGTTAAATGGTATTGAAATCATAGGGCATTAAGTACCTGATACATGCAATGCTTTCAAAACTGCGCCTGACATTCAGTGAGTCATCTAAGTGCTTGCCGCATTATTTTTTTTTTTTTTAGGGAGAAATTGGACACCAGGACTGGGATTATTAGGGAAACGGTTGGAAGGAGGCAGTGCATGAAGGCCTTGGATAGAATGGACTCTATTCTGGGAGAGAACCGGGGTACAAAGCAAGAAATTGGGATAGAAGTACTACTGCCTGGGTGACTGCAGGGTTTAGAGAAGAGCTGCTGTGCTCAGAACTGTGCATGTCCAGTTATTACCACAGTCCTCTGGGTCCTGGGTCAGCTCAGCAGAAGCCTAACCACGTCCAGACTTCACTCTCCGAGGCCCCAGTATAACCCCAGCCCCAGGCAGGGTTGATAGAGTTACTGGCTGAGTCTCTCAAAGTGGAGGCCATCAATGAGATGACCTGGACATTGTGGCAGAATAGAAATCACTTTCTCGTCCTCTTCCACTTCCTTTTTTTGATGGAAACTTTCAGGTTCATTTAAAAGTAAAGAAAGTAGCATAATAAATTTTCATGAACCCATCCCTTAGCTTCAATAGTTATCAAGGAATATCACTTTTACCTTCATTTGCTTCCCCACCCTGAACGTTTTGAAGCAAATTTCAGGCATCACTACGTCTGCATCTCTAAAAGATGAGGACTCTTTTTTTATTGTGGTAAAATATATAACATAAAATTTACCATCGTAACCATTGCTCAGTGTGCAGTTGGGTGTCATCAAGTCCATCCCTGCCCACCCATCATTGCCATCCACCTCCAGGACTTTTTTTTTTATCACTCTCAAGTGAAACTCCATATCCGCTGAAAAATAACTCCCTATTTCTCTTCCCTCCAGCTCATGGCAGTCCCCATTCTACTTTCTGTCTTTATGAATTGAACTATTTTAGGTTTCTCATATAAATGGAATGACACAGTATTTTTCCTTTTGGAGCTGGCTTAATCCCTTTCAGGTTTATCCATGTTGTAGCATTTATCAGAGCTTCATTAGTTAGTTTTTTTTTTTTTTTTTGGATAGTGAAGATATACTTTTTTTTTTAATATAATATGTGCTCATAGAACTTCATTTTTAAGATGGAATAATATTACATGGTGTATGTATATACCACAAATATTCCTTTTAATGAAGAACCACAATGCCATAATCACAACTACAAAGCCAGTGATTTTTAAATATCATCATATAATCAGTATCTACATTTCCCCAATTGTTCCATAAATATCTTCTTTAACAGTCTAATTATTTGAAACAGGATTCAAATAAGGTCCACTCATTGCAATTTGTTGATATGTCATTTACTTCTCATTTGTTTGTTGAAGGATCTGGGTTGACCTGTAGAAGTTTTCAGATTCTGGATTTTGCCAGTTGCATCCCCAGTATGATTTAATGTATCCCTATGTCCCCTGTATTTCCTATAAATTAGTAAATTGATAGCTAGATATAATGCCTTGCTCAGATTCAGGTTTGATTCTTTGGCAAGAATATTTTATTAAGTGGGATTGTTCACAAGAATTAGCAGCAATTAAGGATCACTATTTAGGTCTGTTAGTTTGTTAGGGGATATTCTTTTTTTTTAATTTTCTTTTTTTATTTTATGTGTTTTTTACATCATTTTTCATTTTTGTACAATGTATGCATTTTCATGTTGGTTATATTCCCCATACAATGCCCACCCCCCTTGTTTTGATCCTACTCCCCCCGCCCCCAGTAGTGTGTCTCTGGTTTATAGTTGCTTGTTGATTTTGATTTTTACTTTATTATAATTAGGTTTTTTTCATGGCCCCTTATTTAGGTTTTCTAAATTCCTGCTATGAGTGAGACCATCCGGCATTTTTCTTTTTCTTTCTGGCTTATTTTGCTGAGCATGATCCCTTCCAGTTCCATCCATGTTGCTGCAAATTGCATGTGTTTATCTTTTTTGAATGCTGAGTAATATTCCATGGTGTATATGTACCACATCTTCTTGATCCAGTCATCTATTTTTGGGCATTTGGGTTGTTTCCAAAGCTTAGCTATTGTAAACAGTGCTGCTATAAACATAGGGGTGCAGGTGCCCTTTTGAATTGATGTTTCTGTGTTCATTGGGTAATTACCTAGGAGTGGAATTGCTGGATCATATGGAAGCTCCATCTTTAGCAGGCTGAGGAATCTCCACACAGCTCTCCATAGTGGTTGGACCAGTTTGCACTCCCACCAGCAGTGCAGAAGAGTTCCTTTCTCTCCACAAACTCGCCAACATTTGTTGTTCCTAGTTTTTTAATATGTGCCATTCTCACTGGTGTAAGAAGGTATCTCATGGTAGTTTTGATGTGCATTTCCCTGATTACAAGTGATGTTCAACATTTTTTAATATGCCTGTTGGCCATTTGCATTTCCTCTTTGGAGAAGTTTCTTTTTAGCTCTTCTGCCTATTTCTTGACTGGGTTGTTTACTTTGTTTTTGTTGAGTCTCATCAGCTCTTTGTAGATTTTTGTGATCAGTCCTTTATCATTAGTGTTGTGTGCAAAAATTTTCTCCCAATTGGTGGGTTGTCTCTTTGTTTTGGTTACTGTCTCTTTTGCTGTACAGAAGTTCTTTAATTTGATGTAGTCCCAGCTGTTTATCTTTGCTTTCACTATCAATGGTTTGGGTGATGTGTCTTTAAAGATGTTACTGAGGTGTATGTCATGTAGTGTTTTGCCTATATTTCCTTCTATATATTTTATGGTTTCAGGTCTTATGTCTAGTTCTTTAATCCATTTTGAGTTGGTTTTTGTGCATGGTGTGAGGTAGTAGTCAAACATAATTCTTTTGCATGTAGCAACCTAGTTTTCCCAGCACCATTTGTTGAACAAACTTTCTTTGCTCCATTGCATATTCTGTGCTTCTTTGTCAAAGATTACTTGACTGTAAATCTGTGGGTTTATTTCTGGATTTTCTGTTTGGTTCCATTGGTCCATATGTCTGTTCTTGTTCCAATACCATGCAGTTTTGATTATTGGGCTTTGTAGCATAGTTTAAAGTCTGGGAGTGTGATACCTCCATTCTGTTAGGGGATATTCTAATTTTGTCATTCCTTCTTTGCCTGTTAATTAGAAACATCTATTAATAGAAACTTTCCCTTATTCACTATCTGGTTACTCTGAAATAGGCTTTGTAAAGTAAAGTAAAATAAATGCTTGTTTTTTGTGCTTTATATACCAATTTTCATGCAAATAAATAGATTCCCTTACGTTCTGTAATGGTAGTCAATGAGAATTAATATTTTTTTTGTATTTTTCATTTGAGTAACTTTATGAACTCATGGATTTTCAAGTATTCGATATATTTAAACCACTCCAGTGTTATTCTTATTTATTTTGGACTGATCTCCTCTTTGCTCAAAGGAAGATTCTTGAAGTTGGTGTCCTGGTTCTTTTAACGTAACACCAGGGTTATTATGGTTTCCTTGTTGATGTGAGAAAAAGATGCAGACTTCTCATATATTTCCTGACCTTGCTGTTTCTCTAACAAGTTCTTGTTCCTTTTAGTGGAAATAGTATTTAAAGATCACAATGTGGATCCTGGGTGCTCATTACTATTGAGTGAGTCTTTAATAGCATATTTTTTCCAATGAGAAAGATAATATATCTTCCAGGCCTCCCTCGTGGCACAAGGGGTTAAGATACAACCTATGAAGCTATCTGCAGCCACTGTAGCATGAGTTCGATCCCAGGCCAAGGAGCAACCCACATAACGCAGCAGACCTCTCCTGTCTCGCCCGCTGCTCCCCTCAGCAGTGTATTTCCCTTGATCTGCCTGTTTTGTTCCCCACCCTGTCTCTGGTGAGTCCTCTCACCCACCACACCTCTGGCCTGTACCCCAGTTCTTGTATGCATAAATAAATAAATCTTAAAAAAGATAATATATCTTTGTTGTATAACATTTGGAAGATACCAAAAATAACATAAGAGAGCATCACTTTATATTTTGGTAAATCATGATATTGGTGTGTAAGTGAACTTTTCTCTTAAAATGATCCCTCCTGAAAGAGAAGGCAGCATTTTATATGTGGGTTTTTTTTAAAGATTTATTTATTTATGCATACAAGAGCTGGGGTACAGGCCAGAGATGCAGGGGGTGAGAGGATCCATCAGAGACAGAGGGAACAGAACAGGCAGACTGACTGAAATACACTGCTGAGGGGAGCAGCGGGCAGGACAGGAGAGGACTGCTGTGCCATGTGGGCTTCTCCCTGGTGGGCCAGGGATCGAACTCGTGCTGCAGAGGCTGTAGACAGCCTCACAGGCTGTGTCTTAAACCCTTGCGCCACCAGGGAGGCCCAACTTTGTAAAATTTTTACTTGTAAGTTTGAATGGTTACAGAGGATACAGTTATAGCATATTGTAAATATTGACATTTTAAACTAAAACTATTGCATTCTGTTAAAAGCATTTAATGAAATCTAAATTCGATAGTGATTTGACAATTACATCTTCCACTAAAAAAATTATTTAAAATTTACATTGTTACACATTTACTAAGAACTAATAATTACATTCCATTTCCCCCACAGAATGTTATCCCAATGTAAATCACTTTATGTATGAAAGTATTATGTTGACCTCTTCATCATATTTTTTGGAAATGAATTTTGTGTGTATTTGAAATGTTAAAAATATTTTCTCCATGACCATGAGACTGTATGTATTGGCAAATTGATTACAGATAAAGTTACACAATTCATAAAATTACACAACTGATCAAATCAGATACTAAACACATTTTAGTAAATGCTTATCAGACTTAAAAACTTATATTGAAAAAGAATCTCTTATTGAGATGAGACATTTCCCTTTTATATATTAAACAAATATTATTGATTGCAAGAATGAGACAGGGTTTGGCAGCAATTTTTTTTCACTAGTTTTCATTTTTTAATAGCTGTAACCTCTGAAAAAACTTGTTCATATAAATAAAACGTTGAGGATAAAAGGAGTTTTTATTTATAGTCATGCTACTTAATTCTCTGAATTCTCTCCCAGTTAGATGACAAAAATCACATCATACTCTATCATCAAAAATTATTTTTAATCATCAATTAGCTGGCAACTCAATTTGGCCTTCTTTCAATTTTGTTGAAAGCAAAGTCTTAGAAACTGCTGTACTTTGCAAAAACAACTTGTTACCTAGCCAATGGCTCAGTCACTGTCTCGCTCCAATACCAGCACTGTCTTTGGAATCGCCCCTTTGTTTGACATACTGGAGATTTTACATCTAGGGGCAACGTGCCATATTAACTTTTTTGAAATGGTAGATTGTGAAAAGGGAGGTAGAAATGAGAACCTGCTCCTGTATCATAGATGTGCTTTCACCCAGGTTCAAAAATGATCAATTCATAGTCAACCTTTTAGTCACTCCATACCTGGATTACTTTAAATTAAATCTGAGGTGTCATATCATTTCTTCCATAAACAGTTTAGTACGAATCTCTGAAAGAAAAGAACTCTTAAATATGTGTAGCCATAATACCATTATTGTGCCTAAAAATAATAATTTCTTCATATTCATGTTCAATATCTAGATCAATCTCAAGATACCATGATTGGCTCTTAAAATTGTTATGGCTGTTTATTCAAATCAGGATCTAAGTCTATGTATTGTGATTATTTTTCTTGCATTGCTTTTAATCAATAAACTCCACAGTCTCTTTTTCTCTTTGCAATTCATTTGCTGAAGGAAATGGGTCATTTGTCTGATAGCGTTTCCCACAGTCTGGCTTTTGCTGAATGCCTGCCTGTGGTGTCATTTAGCATATTCCTCTGTCCTTTGTTCCTTGAAATTGGTAGATTGAGTGACTTGATCAGATTTAGATTTAATTTTTTTCTTTTTGACTAAAGTATTTTGGGAGGCATATAACATTTCCTCTCCTTTACACGTCTTTTTTGCCATATAGTTGGCAGTAAACTGTGCGTAATTTGATATATTTTGGCATATGTATATACAGTGAGAAGATTACTACAGTCAAGATAACAAACATAAGCGTCATTAAAAGACCCTTTCTTATCAGGGGTGAGCAAGGGGAGAGAATTACAAGACGTAAGCAGGAGGGTAACTTGGTCCTGTCACGGACTGTATTAGAGTGGACCTTTGTTATCTTGTGGTTTTCAAACATTTTAAGCAATAAAATAATTTCTTTTAAGTGAAATCTTTTATGAAACTCTTATGTATAATAGAGAAAATGAAAAGGAGGTGTTTTAGTAGTATAAGTTTATTTTATACATATAATCTGTTTTGTAGTACTAATATACTTATGAAAAATAACAAAGAAATCCACATAATAAAATATTGATTTAATCATGTTAAACTACCATTACTATGCTCAATATTATTATTAATGTCAGTATCTGTTGCCAGTTTACTTATTTTTAAATGTTTTTTTAATTGTGGCAAAATATACATAACATAAAATTTGCCATCATAACCATTTTTAGGTGTACAGTTCAGTAGTGTTAAGTACATTCACATTGTTGTGCAATTGATCTCCAGGACTCTTTTTTTTAAAATCTTTAGTTTATTTATTTATGCTTGCAAGAACTGGGTTACAGGCCAGAGGTGTGTGTGGGAGTGAGAGGATTCACCAGAGAGAATGGGGAACAGAACAGGCAGACTGATGAAATACACTGCTGAGGGGAGCAGTGGGCGAGGCAGGTTAGGTCTGCTGTGCCATGTGGGTTGCTCCCTGGCCGGCCGGGGATCGAACTCTTGCTACAGAGGCTGCGGATTGCTTTATAGTGTGGTGCTTAACCCCTTGCGCCACCATTGAGGCCCTCCAGGACTCTTTCATCTTGCAAAACTGAAACTCTATGTCCATTAAACAATAACTCCTCACTTCCCCTGCCCCTGGCCGGTGGCAACCACCATTCTACTTTCTGTCTCTGAATTTGACTAGGTACCTCATATAACTGGAATCATACAGTACTTGTCTTTTGTCACTGACTGATTTCACTTAACATAATGTCAACAAAGGTCATCCATGCTGTAGCATGTGTCAGAATTTTCTTCCTTTTGAAGGGCTGAGTAATATTCCATTGTGTATGTATACTACGTTTTGTGTACCCATTCTTTTCTGCGGGCACTCGGGTTGTTTACCCCTTTTGACTTTCATTCCACTATGGACATGGGTGTACAAATATTCTTTGAGATCCTACTTTCAGTGTCCAATCTACTTTCTTATTTTGCTTTGGCTATATAGTATAAAAATATTAACTCATACAAATAAATAGTTGCAAATGGTAATATAATAGTTTGTAATAGTTTGTCAGAGTCTTTTTACTTATCTGAATGTCAGCTCATCTAAAATCAGATAAGAGGAATTATGAGACATTCTAGTCCTACATTAATCAAGACCTAAAAAGCATTCTTCCTCTCACTCTCTCTTCTGTCCTTTTAAAATGTTAAAAAAAAAAGGTTTATTAGGAAAAGGAGAGAGAAAGGAAAAAAAGAGAGACAGCTACATAGTGACAGGTGGGCAGGGAGGAGAGCTGCTAACATCGTTCTCTTTTTTCAACCAATAAGTGTACAATTTTTGGGGTCAGTGAAAGTTTTTCTAGCCAGTTAAAAATCTGTATTTTAGACCCACTTTGTGATGATGTTGAATCTGATCTCTCACTGTCCTCTTTTGTACAACAGCCTCTTAAACTTTCAAAGCTAATCAAATATAGGCTGTTCTTTTTGAAAACTCCATACTTTGCTTCAGTTTCCTTTCTGACATTTATTTGCAGTTTTTAAACTTGTTAACAGTGTATTACTGAACCACTTGTTCCACATACTAGACATCCATTCAACATGTATTTATGGAATGTCCGTGCTGGGTCCATAAGTCACAGGCAAAGAGGAAAATAGACATGATCATGTGAGCCCTGACTTCCTGGAGCTCACAGTTTAGTAAGCCAAGTGAATAAATAAACAACAAACAAAAATCTATGTTAATACAAATTTTGGGCTTTTATGATGGAAAAGAGTTGTGTACTGTCAGAGAAGATAATAGGGGAGACTGCTTTAGATGGAGTAGTCAGGGAAGGCTTCTCTGAGGAGATGACATTTAAGATGAGCCCTGATGGCAAGAAGAAACCTGCTGTTTATTTAAGAGTTTGGAAGAAGAGCATTCCAGATAGTGGGAGTAGCATGGATTCGAAGGCAAGAAAGAGCTTGGTGTGTTTGAAAAACTGAAAGACCCATGTGACTGAAGCATATTCAGTGTATGAGTTTCCTATTGTTGCTGTAGCAGATTCTCACAGATACAATTTTGGTGGTCAGAAGTCTGACATGATTCAGATGGGGCTAAAATTAAGGTGTCTGCATGGCTGAATTCCTTCAGGCTCTAAGGCAGAATCAGTCTCCTTGCTTTATCTAGCTCCTGGACACCACCTGCATTCCTTGGCTCATGGCTTCTTCCTCCATCTTCAAAGTGCGTCACTCCAACCTTTGTTTCTGTCCTCAACATGTCCTCTTCTGACTCCTAACCTCCTGCCTCCCTTGTTATTGTGCAGGACCTGCCTGGAATACAGGCTCATCTCCCCATCTCAAGATCCCCAATCACGTCTGCAAAGTCTCTTTTGCCATGTAAGGTAACACTAACAGAAAATTGAGGGGCCATTATTCTGCCTACCGCATTCACAGAGTGGAAAAATGAGAAATTGTTATTCCAAGCAATGTAAGAGGAGTATATTCTATTTGAGGGATATTTTAGTTAGTGAAGTTTGTATTCTTTTTTTTTTAGATGTATTTATTTATGCATGCAAGATCTGGGATACAGGCCAGAGAGGCGGGGGGTGAGAGGATTCGCTAGAGACAGAGCAGGGAACAGAACAGGCAGACTGACTGAAATACACTGCTGAGGGGAGCAGTGGGTGAGACAGGAGAGGTCTGCTGTGCCATGTGGGTTGCTCCCTGGCCAGCTGGGGATCAAACTTGTGCTGCAGAGGCAGGGGATTGCTTCATAGAGCGGTGCTTAACCCCTTGCACCACCAGGGAGACCCAGAGTTTGTATTCTTTAAGGTTTAATAACTGTTATAACAAAAAGACCCTGTGATACTATGGCTTAAATAAGATACGGAGTTATTTTGCTTTCATGTAGTGATGTAGAAGGCGGCAGTCCAGGTCTGGGAGGATGATTCTGCTCCACAAGGTCATTCAGAAGTCCAGACACATGCTTCCTCTGCCAGCCTCACATGTGACTTCCCAGTCATTTTCTGTGATGTTTGCGAGCCCACAGTCTGGCCAGTGGGAACATGGTGGGGGACAACAGGACAACAGACCCATTCCTTGTAAAGGCATAACCCAGAAGAGGCACATAACATTTTCATTCTCATTTCACTAGCCAGAACTTCATCATTCCTGGCCACAAGGGAGGCCGGGAAATGTAGTCTTTGATGAGAAGGTTATGGTGTCCCACTAAAATGCAGATGTTCCCTCAGCAAAGGAAAAAGGGGGAAATGGAAATCTGTCTCTGCTGTAAATTCCTTTATAAAAATTAATTTCTTGTTTTATTTGAAGAATTGGTACTCACACCTTGCCTTGAAACAGCTATTGACCTTCAATATAAAAAAGGAAATTATGATGCTTGCTGTCCATATAATTACAAACATCCCTGAAAAGTCTGCAACCTAAAGGCTTCTCCTTAATAAAATTGACAGTTTGCATGGCATTATTCAACCCTGTTTTGAAAGATGCTGACATCTTATTAATGCTTAGAGCTTGTCTAAATAGAATACCAATGGCTGCAGTTGAAAACAGTGTAGCTCCAACATTGTACAAGTCACTGCTTCTCTGGTTTCTCAGTAAAGTGATCACAATGTTGCTTTTGTAATAAATTAAAACTTATCAACATACTTAGAGACTTACATTCCTGTGGAATAAGTAATAAGGGGTTTGTATTCTAAATATCTTCTTCATAGTTACCTGGAAGAACATTTTTAAAAATAGGCTAATAGGTGGCGCAAGGGATTGGGCACTGCGCTGTGAGGCAATCCGCAGCCTCTGTAGCAATCCGCAGCCTCTGCAGCACAAGTTCAATCCCCCGCCTACCAGGGAGCAACCCACATGGCGAAGCGGACCTCTCCTGTCTCGCCCCTCAGCAGTGTGTTTCAGTCAGTCTGCCTGTTCTGTTCCCCACTCTGTCTCTGGTGAATCCTCTCATCCCCCGCATCTCTGGCCTGTACCCCAGCTCTTGTATGCATAAATAGATAAATCTTAAAAAAGATAGGCTAAGAGGAGAATCATACAAATCCATCATCTTATGCAGGTGAATTGTGGGCTTCACATATATCATCCCATCAACAGATTCAACAAATATTCGTGGGGTCTGATTCTAATTCAGCTGATTCAGATAATGATACAAATTACATGTTTGGAGTAGTTTGCTTATATTCAGTCAATATCTACTGTGTGCCTACTATGTATCAGATACTGTTCTAGGTATTTGGGGGCACATAAGTGAATACAAGAGACAAATTTCCCTTCGCTTCATGGAACTTCCATTTGTATTGCAATATTAATAGATCAGGGTTTACCTGGCATTTTTTAAATATTCCAAATATACAGAAAAGTGTACAAATCATAACTGAAAAGTAATAATGAATTTTTATAAAGTGAACCAAGTAGTGTAACCAGAACCCCAGATCCTATTTGTTCTACCTCAGTCTCTAGCCCCCCGGTGTAACCACTATTCTGGCTTTAACACCATAGATTAGGTTTGCCAGCTTTTGAACTTTGTGTAAATGCAGGCATACAGTACATACCTTCTGTGACTGGATTCTTTTTTCTCAGTGTTTTATGCGTGAGATTCATCATGTGGTCTCTGTGTAGTTGTAGTTAATTTATTCTGCTTCCTATGTCATGTTCCATCGTGTGCATG
This sequence comes from Talpa europaea, assembly GCF_964194135.1. Taxonomy (NCBI): domain Eukaryota; kingdom Metazoa; phylum Chordata; class Mammalia; order Eulipotyphla; family Talpidae; genus Talpa; species Talpa europaea. The sequence goes on from NC_140081.1 coordinate 13,536,422, forward strand.
TCCCATACTGTTCTTACCCATACTCCCATCCATGGACATTTGGTTGTCTCCTGCTTTTGGCCATTACAAACAGCACTGCTATAACCTTTCTTGTTCATGCTTTTAGTGGGACCTGTGTATGCATTTTTGTTGGGTATATGAGTAGCAGTGGAATTGTTACCTCGAAGGGAATATTTATATTCAATTTCAGTAGAATGACAAGGTTTTCCAAAATGTTTGAGCCAATTTGCTTTCCCCCCAGTAATTTGGGAGAGTTTTAGTTGCTTCACATCCTTATCAACACCTGGTATTGTCTGTCTGCTTCATTTAGTGATTGTGTGGATGTGTACTGATACAGCATTGCAGTTTTATTTTGCATTTTCCTGATGAGTAAGTGGGGCCTTTTTCCTATATCTGTAACAGCGATTCGGACATATTCTTGTGAAGTGTCTGATAAGGTCTTTTGCCCATTTTTCTTTTAAGTTGCCTATTTCTTTTTAGCAGCTTTTCTCTGTGTGTTGTGGCATCTTGCTTTGAAAGATCTTATGTGTACTTATATAATCAGATTTAAATTTTGTTTGCATAATTTTTTCAATAACATTAAGTTGTTTAATTTATGCTGAAAGAACCAAGTGCCTTATTTTTATGCTCACTGTGTGTTGTTTCAAAATGTTGTAACTTGGCAAGGACTACAGAACTATTTTGAAAAATTTCTGCTTCAGCTATGCTGATGACTCGTGCACTGTTTTAACATGATAAAAGCTTAGTGCCTATAACAAATTCAGCCACCATTTTATTCTGTCTTTAAATGACATTGTTGAGAGCATTTTAGGTACATTATTTCCATTTTATGTACTGTCAATTGCAAAAGAAAGATTCGTTTGACTCCAGTATGCTATTTTTATTTTTTATCTTCAGTCCAATCAATCTCATCGCCCCATCATTAATTTTTTTTGTTTAAAATGTCCTGTTTTAATTTCTATTGTTTCTGCCCTTAAAGATAATAATTTCAAATTATCTAGAAAAGTTGTAAATAATAGCTCAGAAAGACTCCTGATTATATACCAGGCACTGGTCTGGGCTGTGCATGTTTTGACTCATTTAGCCCTTACAAGGTAGGTGCTGTTAACAGCTTCATTTTATAGATGGTGAAATCAAGGCCCAGGAGAAGTAACTTGGCAAACCTGCAAAGCTGGTAGGTGAAAAACTCAGCATTTGAACCCAGGCTCTCAATTTCTCAAGCCTTTTTAGTCATCTCTGTCAGCTTGTTCTGACAGACTTCCCCCCACCAGTGTGCTCGTTGACAACACTGCACATTTTTTTCCCTGTTGAAAGCACTGTTGGTGCTTGGACATCCTACTACAAGCAAATGTTTGAATTGTCTAGACTCTGAGGGTTGGCCAGGATGTTTCGCACGTCCTAGCTGCTGGGTCTTTTTATTCAGAGGTCAGACACAGGAATGAGGCTGACTCTTGTTTCCTTCACAAACTGGGGTAGCGTATCTGCATTCTTTGCTTTCTCCATGCCTGCTTTTTCCTCACTGGCCCTCTTTCACATAGCATTGGAGGCCAGACCATTTCTTCTTTTCTCTTGTTTCACATTTGGATTTGGGAGAATGAGAGGGAGCCTTTTTGGATCTTAAGCCTCAGCAGTGGTCTCTCCCCTAGGTACAAGAGCACTGTATCAGATTTGGGGGCATAAATCCAGCTAATGCCAGAGCTGTACGTGACTCCTGTTTGCTGTTCTCCTTAACGTAAATCTCAATGGGATACCAACAATGTTTTGGCCAACACAAATGATATGCTGGGGGTTATTAAATATGATTTCATTTGGAAAGTAGAGCCCCTGGGTGGCTCTTATTTTTGTTTTGGGAAACAAATTGGCACTTCTCTAATGCTCTGAATATTAAAATAGAATTGGGTATGGAATTCTGTCTTGGACCTCATCCAAAGGATTCTAATTATCAAAGCCTGTAAACAACCAGGTATACAGTAGTTTTGCCTACAAGGTGGTCCTCTGGGCCGGAACCTCAAGCTTCATGCTAGAGGAATGCTTTAGTTACTTATTTGTATCTTTTCATGACTGACTTTTTGAAATGTACAATTCTGCTATGATCAAGTGCCAAAAATTTGAAAATATCATTGTCCTCGAAGTGGGAGAAAAAAGGAAACTCAGCTGGAAAAAAAATAGGTTTTTCCTCTTTTAACTTTAATAAAGTGAGGAATGTTACTGACTTTTTAAAAAAATTGTGGCACTCACGGCTATTCAGAACACCACGAGTATGAGTTTGTCTAAATTGTATTTAGTGGAAGTTATTAAGCAGAGACCTTGAGAGTCAGGCTCACTGTCTGGAATTTGCTCCCTAACCTGACATGGTTTGCTAGCATTTTTATGAGCTGATTAGCCCCTTAGGATTCATTCTGTGAGGCCACATTTTTTAACGTACGTACCACAGAGACACTGTGCTCAGGCAACAAATAAAGTGCAATGTGGGTGGCTTAAATTTTGAAAACTGAAATCCTCACAATGAGATACAAGGAGTTATCAGGAGCCATTTGCTGCCTTGAGCCATTTGTTGTTTGTACCTTATTCTATGAGTCGTATCTATCTCCCCCCACCAATTATATGCCCCCTTATCTATTCTGTTCTGATCCTATGATCATCTTTGGGTAGGAGACTTTGGGCTTTGGGTAGAGGAATATTTTATGATTTATTTGCCAATCAATCTAGAAGTTACTGAAAGGTATTATGGGGAAAGAGAAAAAATGATTTATTTAAGATACACAGTAAGAATTATTTGGTTCTTTCCTGAGTAATCTTACAACAGTATGACCACCTTTCGTATAGAACCTTCTTTTACTCATAGTATTTACTCACTCACCAAGAGAGGTAAAAATTTTAGAGACTGCTTTATGTTTGGCAGGTCTATTTTCAATATTGCCCAATAAATCACTGTAACATGAATGTCTCTGCCTTATGTACCAGTGGAGACAGAAGTACTAGTGGGTGTCCAGATTTCCTAGCTCAGGAAGGACTTCTACATCCATAAAGCCCCTTTCTACCCAGAAGAATTGCTGCCACTCATTTGGGGACTCTCCTGTTCTCAATGTCAATAATGCAGCATAATGCAGCATTGCTCACTCTTCTGATTCTCTCACACTTACCCTTGTACGTGGCTTTGTTCTGCTTGATGGTGCCTCTGGTTACTACTATGTTGCCTCTGAGACCTGCTGGGAGGACATCAAGGAGACTGTCTTGACATTCATAGGCACTCATCCTCAGAGGCATGGTGGGATGTTATGGCCTATAGAGACACCCTTTTCCCCAGTTCTGTGTTGGCCTTGTCACCTGGGAGATCAAGGAATTGCTTTTGCGTCCTCTAAATCATGCCTCATACAATTTTTAATTAAAACGGTCCTTTGTTTCCCCCTGTACTTCTTGATTAGAGACTAGGCACTCTCTCCTAGGGTCCATTGGAGAACTGACATTGTCCATTGCCCCTCCCACCATTTACTCTTGCTTCAGGTACTGGAACATGAAGCTCCCCCTTCCTCCTCTTCAAAAAGCATATCAACACACACTGATAGACTCTGGGGACTGTGCTAATCTTTCAAGACATGGTCCTAGAATGACCAGGGTTCATGCCCTGGTTAAGCAGCCTCTATTAGAGCCCTTCCAGATTCACATCAGATTATTCTACCTTCAGAAGTTGGTGAACACTGGGAGGAGAGCCAGGAACTTCAATTGTGTCCCTGTGATCAGCCTGGCTGGCTGCGCTGCCTGCTATTGTCATTCTTTCCCGAATCTCCTTTTGTTTCCTCTCTCCCTTTCTTTGGCTGAAGCAAGACCCTGGTAAAATGTGTGCGTGTTCAGATTGTTTTATGTTTTGCTTCAGTGAAAGTTAGCATCCCAACCTTTCCTCTGATCAAAGGCATTTAATAATCAAGCAGGTTGCATTGGGGGAATATTCTAAATGTGGCTATCAGAATTTAGCCAAAGTTGCCTTCCTCTTATTGTCTGTGGTGCATGGCAAGATGGACTGCAGTGGTTCTCAAATCTGTACATCAGAAATCTGGAGAGCATGAAAAAACTACCAATGTGTGGGTCCTCCCTCCTCCAGAGCTCAGTTAATTGTTTAGGGGCCCAATAAGGACCGTGTGTCAACTAAGTCTTGGTGCTGAAGAGTCAGAGTATCCAAGAGAACCTTGAGCTTTGACCCCAGTGACCACTTAATCTGTCAGAAATCACCATACACGTCCTTGATTTAGCATTTCCTCAATGTGTTTTAGAAAAATACATGGGAACAACAAAATAGCTGGTCTAGGATGAAATTGCTGGCATCTAATTTAGCACACTTAAAACAGACCATTTCATGCACACAAAAGTTTTCTAAATTCCATTCTTATTACTTTATCTCTCTAGTTTTCTTTTTTTTTTTCCTGTGAAAGGGAATATTCTCTGACAAACACAAGAATGGAATGAAGATGAAGTTGGGAACATCCATATGCACAAGCAAATGACACTTTTTCCCCTTGAACTTGTGTCAGTTTAAATTAAGAATGCACCTGCACAAGTGTCAGAAATAGACCCCCACCCAATACAACATAAATAAGTCACTATTACAGTTGCCTGCTATGGGGATTTCCATGCAAAAAATGGGTAGTGACTTGAACAGTGAGGGAAAGGTGAGGCAGCTGTGGGTGACAGTGCCCCCATAGTCCTGAGGGTATTGAATGCTTCCTGGATTGTGAGGTCAACACACACACACACAACAGTGGGTGCTCGGGGTGTGGGCCTTCTTGATATGTATATGCACATGTTGCCACGATAAGAGAAAGCATCACAGCATTAACTCCGATTGTGAGATAATTATGACTTATTCATAGCACTGCAGGCCTATTACAATAATGATTACATTTCTGTAACAGTTTCCTCCCATCCTCCTTCCTGTCCCCGGGAAGCCTAAAGAACTTTACTCATTTATTTTCACAATGCGCCCATAGTTTGGTTGCATTCATTTCTTTAAACCACAGGGCATGAACTGAAGGAAACAAAGAGTTACTCAAGTTTATGAAATGAGATGGAATTAAAACAGACCTAAAAATCACTTGCTTTTACCTGCTTGTATTTTATTAGGTTGTGAGAGAGTCTTAAACATTCACTTAGTAAGATCCTTTAAGCTGGACTTTAGTTGGAGCAACAGAGAAAGGGCCGAAAGGACAATGTGGAGTCAGTTATAGAGAAAAGATCATGTCTGTTAAACTTTTCTTTAGAAATACCGGATTGGTGAGAAGAGGTGGCACCAGGGAGCATATTCATGGCTTCCCTTGGGAACTACAAATAAATAGGGGATAGAGAGGATGGGGGAATAACTTGGCTAAGTGATTCAGTAGTGTTTACTAAAGCTGGACATACCCCTGTGCTATGATCCAGCAATTCCACTTCTAGATATATACCCAAGAGAAATGAGTGCACATGTTCCTCAAAAAACATGCATTATGGTTATAGTGGCCTTTTCATAATAGCCTCAAGTTGGATACAACTTGAGGTCATTAGGAGGAAAATTTATAATATGTATGTGCAACGAAATATGGCTCAGCAAAAACAAGAAAACAAACAACCCTACTGATTCTCACAGACATTGTGATAGAAGCCAGTCACGGAAGAACACATCCTATACATGCCATTCAAGGACAGGTAAAACAAATATATGATGATACAAGTCAGAAGAGTGATTGTTTTTGAGGGTGGGCAGTAACTGAGAGGGTGCATGACACAACATTCTGGGTGCTGGACATATTCTAGACCTTGTTCCGGTGGTGATGGCCCAGGTATGAACATATGTCAAAATATACTGAGTTGCAATATTTGAAATTCAAGCACATTCTATACTATATGTATGTTTTACTCAAGTAAAACAAAGATGAAACAAAAAGAAATACAGATAGAGGCATTGATGTTAAAGCATCACAATCAAAAGATCAAGATGTGTGTAATATAAAAGTAACGTGATTACATTATTTGTACTGAAATAATGTTATTTCATTTTGACTAGAAATTGCTTTCAGGTGTTGACAAATTACTAGCTCTCAAAATGAACATCCATTAATAAAATAAATCTGTGTTCTTTTTTTACCCTTTTCTGATAAGATAGTCATTTGATTTTGTATTTATTGTAAAGATATTTGTGGATGACTATTCTGGTCTGCTACCTAAAAGCCATTCCCAACTTGTATTCCTTAAAGATTTCTTATTATAGATGTTGGAAATCAGAGACTCATTTTCTCAGCCTCTCTTTCAAATCTTCCACCTACATCCTATCTTTTGAAGGGAGGACAGTGCAATAATTTGTGGACATGTTTTACACCTGCCACAGCATCCATAGCTGATACAAATTATTACATACTTTCACCATTTCTTGGTTCTTATCACTATGTGTAGGAAGAGGGCTCTGAGCCAACATCTGCTTAGAGGATAGGCCTTTATTGGAACACCAGATAAGATAGAGGAATTGAGGGTAAAAACAAAGATTTATCTGAAATTAGAAGGGAAAACTGAAGTTCACTTGAAGTCTAGAAAGAAAAGAATAAATACATAATTAGGTGTTTATATTTAACTTGAAGTTGTGCAGTCCAAGGTTTCTACTTAGTTATTGCACAGAATTTAAATATTTATGCCATTTTTTTCAGATTTATGTTTGTTTGTTTTCCCAACCTCTAGTAAAAGAAAAATTATGCTGTGAACACCCACATACATATCACCAAAATTCTACAGTGACTGTTTTGGCATATTTGTTTTATTATATAGCTCCCCATTTTTTGGTGCTGCTATCCATCCACCAATTTAGCTTACTTTTACTGCGTTTTAAAGTAAGTTGCAAACATCAGTATACTCCTATGAATATTTCAAACATTATTTGTAATTATTTTATTTTTATTGAGGTAACCTTAATTTACAACACCATGTAAAACTCAGGTTAACAGCTGCACACCCTGACAACTGTCCATATCACACCATGTCCACCACCGTGTGTCTGGTCACCATCAGGCCCTTCTACCTAGGCGTCCCTGCCTCTTCTCCTCTAGTAACCCCAATTCTGTTGTCAGAGTCCAGGGGTTTGTTTTGTTTGGCTTGTTCATTTGCTTTGTTTATAGTCCACATGTGAGTGAAATCATAGTATTTGTCTTTTTTCCTTTTGACTTATTTCACTTATCTCCTCAAGGTTATTTATGTTGTTACAAGTTTTCTTCTTTTTAAAAAAATAACTTGAGCATTGTTCCACTGTGTATATACACACCATATTTTCTTTTTTATATATTTATTTATGCATATAAGAACTAGGGTGTAGGCCAGAGTGTGGGGGGTGGGTGAGAGGATTCACCAGAGACAGAGTGGGGAGCAGAACAGGCAGGTGTACTGAAATACACTGCTGAGGGGAGCAGCAGGCAAGACAGGAGAGGTCTGCTGTGCCATGTGGGTCAGCTCCCTGGCCGGGGATGGAACGCATATTGCAGTGGCTGCCAATAGCTTGATACTGCTGAAATTTAACCGCTTGTGCCACCAGGGAGGCCCCCACCATATTTTCTTTATCCATGCATCTGCCAATGGCATTTAAGTTGTTTCCAAATCTTTGTTATTGTGAATGGTGCTGCAGCGAACATAGAGGTGCATATAACTTTTTGAATTAGTTTCCATATTCATAATTACTCAGACATGGGATTGCTAGATCACATGGTAGTTCTATTTTTAATTAAAAAAAATTTTGAGGAACTTCCATGCTGTTTCCCATAGTGGATGTGTGTCAATTTGCAGTCCTACCAACTATGCCTGAGGATTCCCCTCATCCTTGCCAGCACTTGCTGATTCTTGACTTTTTGACAGCAGTCATTCTAACCAGTGTGAGTTGAAATATCACTGTGGCTTTGATTTGCATTTCCCTAATGATATATGATGAAAAAGAGCACCTTTTCATGTACCTGTTATCTCTCTTCTTCGGTGAAATGCCTATTTAGATCCTCTGCCCATCTTTTAATTGGGTTATATGTTATTTTACTGTTGAGTTGTACGAGCTATGTGTTTTGGATATTAACCCACTTATTTTTAATTTTTATGGAAAAAGCAGTTCAGGCAGAATTAAGTGCTATTTCCTCTTCTCTCAGTTATTCCTGTCTTATATATTGAACCATTACTGTAGAAGAAATGGTAATAATTAACATTTATTGAACACTTCCTAGGCACCAGGCATGCAATTCTTTACGGTGAGCCCATGAAGTAGGTACTATTATTATTCCTATTTCAAGGGTAGGGGAGTTGAGATATGGTGAGCTAAATACCCACCCCCAGTGGCATAGCTAGAGCGTGGCCAAGCTGGTACTTGAACTTTTGTACTTTAACGTGGTAAGAGATTGAAAAGGCTGTATGTCACAAAAATCAACTCAAAATGGATTGAAGAACTAGACATATGACCTGAAACCATAAAATACATAGAAGGAAATATAGGCGAAACACTACATGATATGCACATCAAAGACATCTTTACAGACACATCACCCAAAGCAGTGATAGTGAAGGCGAAGATAAACAGCTGGGACTACATCAAATTAAAGAGCTTCTGCATAGCAAAAGAGACAATAACAAAAACAAAGAGAAACCCCACCGACTGAGAGAACATTTTTGCACACAACACTAATGATAAAGGACTGATCACAAAATCTACAAAGAGCTGATGAGACTCAACAAAAACAAAGAAAATAATCCAGTCAAAAAAATGGGCAGAAGAGCTAAAAAGAAACTTCTCTGAAGAGGAAATGCAAATGGCCAACAGACATATGAAAAAATGTTCAACATCACTTGTCATCAGGGAAATGCAAATCAAAACTACCATGAGATACCATCTTACAGCAGTGAGAATGGCACATATTAAAAAAACTAGCAACAACAAGTGTTGGCGAGGATGTGGAGAAAAAGGAACTCTCCTGCCCTGTTGGTGGGAGTGCAAACTGGTCCAACCACTGTGGAGAGCTGTGTGGAGATTTCTGGACCTACTAAACATAGAGCTTCCATAGGATCCAGCAATTGCACTCCTAGGTCTTTACCCAAAGGACACAGAAACATCAATTCCAAAGAGCACCTGCACCCCTATGTTTATAGCAGCACTATTTACAATAGCTAAGCTTTGGAAACAGCCCAAATGCCCAAAAATAGATGACTGGATCAAGAAGATGTGGTACATATATACCATGGAATATTACTCAGTATTCAAAAAAGATAAACACATGCAATTTGCAGCAACATGGATGGCGCTGGAAGGGATCATGCTCAGCAAAATAAGCCAGAAAGAAAAAGAAAAATACCGGATGGTCTCACTCATAGCAGGAATCTAGAAAACTTAAATAAGGGACCAGGAAAATGAATAACTATAAGAAAGTGAAAATCAAAATCAACAAACAACTATGAACCAGAGACACTCTTTGGGTGGTGGGGGGCGGGGAGGGGAGGGATTGGGGTCAAAATAAGGGGGTCGCAATTTGTATGGGGAATATAAAAATAAAATTTATTAAAAAAAAAAAGAAAAGGCTGTATGTGCTGTGGACACAAGAAACATTATTTCTGTCCTTAAGGAGGATTTTCAAATTAGTGGAATATTAAACTTTCTTTTTCTAGTCTTTTTTTGTAGTATTCTTCTTGCTTCTGACCACTGTATGGCTAGTTCATAAGTAATTTACCACCAAATCCTAGGAAAGACAATAACCAGGCATTGTTTCTTACTTGTTCCCTAGTTAAATTTTAAAAAATTCTTAGTGAAGTTTGAGTTACAGAAAAGTGCACTTATAAGAAACTGTATGACAGGAACAGAGAAAATATTACTTTCACATATTCTGATTCCTAATCATTTATCTGTGAACTTCAGCAAGTCATACCTACATTTGCTGTCCTTCTATTTCAAGTGGAGAATAAAGCATTTGTTACATGGACAAAACATTAGTTACATAATCTCTGGGTTCACTTATTAAATGGATAAACCCTATACCTATAATATTTATGGATCAATACTGAGTCAGATGAGAATTATACATAGTACCAACAGATGTAAAAACTGAAACTCTCTAGATAGAACTAAACTCATATTTTTATTCAGTTCCTATTTTTTTTCTTTTGTCCTCTTTTTTTTTGGTTCTTGACATTCTCTATATTATGTAAAACTGTTTTTACCCTTTTACTTTCTATATTTTGAAAAACGTTAATAAATAAAAGATGTGAAAACCAAATTGCTATTCAAATTCAATTGTTTCCAATTATACCAGGAACTAAACAGAACCCAGCAATTCACAGCTTCTTAGGGTGAAAGCAGCTCAACATTATTCAATCTTGTATAAAAGAAATAGAGAAACAAGGGAAAAGGGGAAAATTCAGAGGTTGAGAAATAGGATGACAGGTTAAAATGATGAAGAACAGATAGACTTAAGAAGGCCCTGAAAAATCAACATCAAGACGTGGCATCTCTCCTCTGTTCCTGGTATCATCAGAGTGTCTGTACAGGGGCTTCAGTCATTGCTTTTCATTCGTTTTTGTCTTTGTTTCATCAACTGGTAACATACAATATCCTTTTCACTGTTTACTTATTTTAAGATGGACTGTAACAGCTATATATATTTCTTATTTCTTATATATATATTTCTTTTTAAAAAGATTTATTTATTTATTTATACAAGCACTGTGTACAGTCAGAAGCATGGGAGGGTGAGGGAATTCACCAGAGCCAGAGCGGGGAACAGAACAGGCAGACTGACTAAATACACTGCTGAAGGGAGCAGCGGGTGGCAGGAGAGGTCTGTCGCGCCATGTGGGACCCTCACTGGGGGCCAGGGATTGAACCGACTCTGCAGAGGCTGCGAACAGCTTCGCAGCCCAGTGCTCAACCGCTGCACCACCAGGGGAGGCCCTCTTATATATATATTTCTTATATACTGTAACAGCTATATATGTATAGAGATGGGTAAATAAAATACTGGTAAGCCTCAGTGTTGCAGATTTTCAACCCCTCCCCCCCAAATCGAGTGCATCAAGAAGGCTTCAAGAAATAAATAAGTTGTCAACTTTCCTTTCTATATAGGTTCTAAGCAGAAAAATTTTGAAATGACAGCTGATGATATTTCTCTTGCCGGTATATAGGGGGAAGAAATGAATGTTATTTTCAAATGAACTGACATAGTTCTGGGGATTTTCATGAAGCCTCCTTTTTCAGTTGTTTTCATGTTTGGAGCAGAGAAGGGCAAGTGTCCCATGCTGTTATGAAGCCTTGTGATTTGTAGCTTACAGAATAAGTAGTTGATAATGGGGTTTGAAGTATGCATAGTCATCTTTGTTACTGCTTTAGCTTAGTGACAAGCAACCCTGATCTTTTAGTAGCTAGCAAAAGTATTCTTTATCTGTTGTTCATGGATCTTCTGGTTTGGCTTGACTTGCGAGGCTCAGCTGGGTGTGGATCCAGGTTTTGGGCCTGATTCCCATCTGCTCCATATCCATGGGACTTAGGTTAAGGAGCATCAGTGATCTGAGACATGATTTTTTTGTGCGTGTTGAAAGACCACAACATGGAGAAAAGCTTGCCAGGCCTGTTAAGACTTGTGTTCATCACACTATCACTTTTTCATTTTTATCACACTATTACTTCTTTTTTTTAAAGATTTATTTATTTATGCATGCATACAAGAACTGGGGTACAAGCCAGAGGTGCAGGGGGGAGGGGTGAGAGGATTCACCAGAGACAGAGTGGGGAGCAGAACAAGCAGATTGACTGAAATACACTGTTGAGGGGAGCGGCGGGTAAGACAGGAGCCGTCTGCTGTGTCATGTGGGTAGCTTCCTGGCTGGGATTGAACTTGTGCTGCAGAGGCTGCGGATAGCTTCATAGTGCTGTGCTTAACCCCTTGCGCCACCAGAGAGGTCCTACTTCTACTCATATTCATTCTATTGGTCAAAACAAGTCACAAGGCTAGGCCTCAAGTCAATTGGGCGAGAAGATTACTTTGCAAACTGTTGCAGAGCCAAATGGAAGGGTGTGGATTTATATTCCTATTACAGGGAGGGAGTGAAGAGTTGGGAACAATAGATTGAACCACCATAGGAGATCTCCATTAGAAAAAGGTCTTGGTGTTAGTGGAATATGATTTGTACCTTTCTCATATAGTTTAGCTAAAGAGAGGAAAAGGAGTTTATAGGAGTTTCCATTTTTAAAGTATATTTTGAAACACTGAGACTTAGAATACCTGAGTATAAGGTGAATCGTTCAAAGTATTCACTCTGTTGCTATTCAGATAGTGAACTGTATGAGTCATGCAAGCAGCATGGCTTCTTTTTGCCCTTACTACTCTTGCCACTGTGCCATATCTGTTGAAGGTATTAAACAGTAGGCCAGTGGAAAAAACACAGAGGGAAAAGCTGTAGCATTTTCCTCTCCATCCTCTTAGCAGAGATTTGGGATTTTCATCCCGAGGAGGTGTGTGAGCACCCATCTTCCCACATTGCCAGTGCACAATCATCATGCACCTGTGTTTGGAGGGAATCTGTCTACCATTTAAGAGGATGACGTAACGATGAGTCAGCCTGGGGCTCGCTGAATCATCCTTCTGTGGGTTAGCCATGCGCCGAGCTGTTGCTCACCACTCACCTTGGCACTTCACCAGGTAGGAGAGGCGCTGAGCTGGTATTCGTTGAGGAGATCTGACCCTTTCCTCCTTGTTTTACCTAAAGATAAAACAAGCCCTCTCCTTTTCTGGGAGGTGCAGGAAAAGTCCTAGCGTTTCTCTTTTCCATTGAGATAAAGAATTATCCAACAAGAACTTGAGTTCTTCCAGCATTGTGAGTCAGTGTGTGGGCAGGAGAGAGCAGTAACTGTGGGTGACCAGCGGATCATTTTGCTACAAGATTGAAAAGCAAGATTAAATCGTGGGCTTGCGTGAGACTTGGAAATCTCCCTCTAATTCCTATTTGGAAAATATTCAGTTTGCCTAATGAATGTGTTTAAAGAAAGGTATTCCTGCCAGGTTTACAGAAATGGAATAACTGACCTAATTTCTCTTTGGATCAGAATCAGAATCCAATCCTTGTCTGCAGGAAAATAGGCCTACAAGAGCCCCGCAGCAGCCATCCATTTGTACTTCCTTTCTAAACTGGGCGGCCTCCCAACCACTGTGCATCAAGACTGGGTCATTGGGATATTCTGCTGGGCAGGGCATCCCACAGCCTTCCTGTAACTGCTACAAAGCAGGTTGAACCCACTCTCACAAAGCCCAGCTGGGCTTGGTGTACAGTATGTAAGGACAGTATGTTTCTGGATGTAGTAAATTTCGGAGGCAGGTACACATAAACAGCCGTCATCACACATACTGAGGCATTTCCTGACTGAGTTACAGTATTACTTTGAGTCAGGGACTCTTTTTTTTTTTTTTTAAGATTTATTTGTCCATGCATATAAGAACTGGGGTACAGGCCAGAGGTGTGGAGGGTGAGAGGATTCGCCAGAGACAGAGTGGGGAACAGAACAGACAGACTGACCGAAATACACTGCCGAGGAGCAGCGGGCGTCAGGAGAGGTCTGCTGCGCCATATGGGTCACTTCCCTGGCAGGGAATCGAACTCGTGCTGTGGTGGCTACAGATAGCTTTATAGGTTGTGCCTCAACCCCTTGCTCCACCAGGGAGGCACTGAGCCAGGGACTCTATTAAGGTTAATAAAAGCAGTAGACACCCTCCTCCCTATGTATTGATAAATACACATATGTGCTTCAGACATTTAATTATGAAATTATGGCCCCAGATTAAAAGTTATATTTAATCACTTTTAGGCTATTAGATAGAAAGACACAGATTAGCAAAGGGACAAGGTATAGACACTTGAACTCCAATCCTTACATCTTTATTGATTAACCCCAGAACTTGGCTGAGTGTTTCCTCATTTGTAAAGTGGGGAGCATTATAGCACCCTCTCAAGGTTGTGATACTAAAATGAAGCCATTCCCTTGACTTTTGAGTGGGTGTTCAAGAAATGATAGCAATTACCCTTCTTTTTACTGCTATATTTGACATTGTTTTTACATTACCCATCCAACAAATAGAAAGCATGTCCCAGCATCTTGAAACAGAAGTGTGAACCGAATGACACATTTGAGGTTGCTGTCTTCTCTCAAGGCGCCCAGTATACTTACCTCTTTGCATAGCTCTTGGCGCCCTCCTCCCTGGGACTTGGCCAGGTCTTGTCATCTCTGAACACTGTGCTAGTTACACATTTAAAGCAAAGTGCATGACACACAGTAGATAGTCAATAAAAATAATCACCATTGTGCTTATTATTTGTAATTTTATTACTGTTATTATTACTGTTGCTGCTTCATAGATCATTCTTCAGTGGAACCTTAGTTTCAGGGAAGAGGGTTGCAAGATGATTGCTTCAATGAGGGGAGAATATTTCAAAGTCATTGTGATAAGGAGAATGCAAAAGTAGCCTTTGGCACCTTCTCTTTTCTCAATATCCTATAAAATTTTATTTTTTTTAAAGATTTATTTATACAAGCACTGGGTACAGTCAGAAGCACAGGAGGGTGAGAGAATTCACCAGAGTCAGAGCAGGGAGCAGAGCAGGCAGAAGGACCGAAGTACACTGCTGAGGGGAGCAGCGGGAGGCAGGAGAGGTCTGTGCGCCATGTGGGACCCTCGCCTGGTGGCCGGGGATTGAACTGGCGCTGCAGAGGCCACGGGCGGCTTCGCGACCCAGCACTCAACCGCTGCGCCACCGGGGAGGCCTAAAATTTTATTTCTTTACCTTCCATTTATTTCACTTAAGGTAGACTGGATACACAGGCTTACCAACCCTTCTGGGACAAATGATTAAGTTTGCTTGTAATCGTTACTGCAACAGCCCTTAGCCAATAAGGAAGAGGTGTCAGTCACACACCCTCCATTACTGAGTGGGACTGGCTTTAGGTTCTTCTGAGCAAGAAGCCTGTGTGTTCAACGTCTCTCCTCTCTTGTCCTCAGGTCCAGATTTCTCTTGAAGGTACAGATGACTGACAAAGTAATGGCATGTCCATAAAATTATAGTTGGAAAAGCACAAGCTCTAACGTGAAGGAGTTCCAAATGGCCAGTGGGACATGTTAAGCAGCAAAATAAATAATGGTAGCAACAGATTTTAATACATGGTGATATTAACTGATTTATTCATCATAGAGAAAGGATGAGGCTTCCTTATAGTGAAATTCCAGTTAATGTAGAAGTGATAAAAGAGATAGGCAGTCATTGTTGGGCAAACCCCACAGTAATAATTCTTATGGGCAAGAATTATCAATGGCTGCTAACTAAAGTCAGTGCACAGAGCATGTTGAGATACAGAATATTTGCATGGTCCCAAGGTGTTTCCCTATAAGATGTTTATTGGTTACAAAAGAAAAAATGGTTTCTTTGGAGTAGAGAAGGCTGGCAGACATCACCTTAACCAAGTGAACAAAGTTGACATTACCCGTAATAAGACATAATGACATAGGGCGCAAGGGGTTAAGACACAATCTATGAAGCTAACTGCAGCCACTGCAGCACAAGTTCGATCCCCAGTCAGGGAGCAACACACATGGTGCAGCAGACCTCTCCTACCTCACCCGCTGCTCCCTTCAGCAGTGTATTTTAGTCAGTCTGCCTGTTCTGTTCCCCGCTCTGTCTCTGGTGAATCCTCTCAACATCCCCACACCTCTGGCCTGTCACCCTGTTCATGTATGCATAAATAAATAAATCTTTAAAAAAAAAAAGACATATTGACATAAACATCTTTACCTGGTGTGATGCACTGAGAAGAACACATCACTTGTGTGGCATTCTTGCCAAAAACACCTGACCTCAGTCTGGTCATGAAAAAACCTTAAATAAACCCAATCTGAGGGACATTATGCAAATACATGGCCAGTACTCTTCAAAAGTGTCAAGCACAAGAAATGCAGGGAAAGACTGAGGGATTGTCACGGAGTAGTGGAGACTATGGAAACATAATGACCAAATGCAACATGGTATCCTGGGTCAGATCTTGGATCAGAAGAAGGACATAGGTGGACAAATTAGTGAACTCCAAATAAAAATCTGGAATTTAGTTGGTGGTAATGTGTCAGTGTACTTAGTTATGATAAATGAACTGGCTATGCAGGCTATTCAGGGGGCTCTAGCTGAAGGGTATATGGCAACTCTCTTCTCCTTTTGCAACATAACTGTAAGTAGAAAACTTAAATGAAAAAGAAGGTATATATTGAGTATAATCCACATATATAGGTGTAGTGGGGCAGTGTCTAAGTAGGGACCAGTTGGGAATTTATTACAAATAGTCTAAACAAGAATTGGTAGTGGTTTGAAGCAGGGGTGTTACAATAGAGAGGTAAGATACTGTATTCTGGATCAATTTTAAATATGTCCTCAATAGGTTTGGTTGATGGAAATGATGGAATGGTTGTAAGGAAAAGAGAGTTGAGAGCATAGTGAGACTTCTTAGAAAAGCACTTCCTTGCCCTTCTGTTTTAGAGGACTAGGCCTCTTAAATTTTTTTTCAAAGACTGACTCTGGGAACAGGGCATCTACAAGTCAAGTGATGGGGTGAAGGTCTGGGAAACGAAGATTCAGCAGGCTGAGGACAGAGAACTGGTCTTGTTGGAAAGGAAATGCCCAGAAAAGAGGATGTTTGCTGTTGTCTAAATCCACTTTTTGTCTGTGACTGACATTGATCTCTCTCTTATAACTTACAAAGGACACAACAGAGCAATCTGAAGAAAACTTGAGTTGATAAAATGATGGCTAGTCAAACAGAGAGGGGCCTTCTGATGAACTATGGTATCATTTTTCTGCAACTATGGTATCATCATTTTCTGCAAAAATATTTACTATCTGACCTTTTATAGAAATTTTGCCAACCATGGCCTAGGGAGTGAGGGGATAAGAACACACGTTAGTGTCTTTCTGTGTAATATGTTGTATTACACTAAGACAGAAGATAGAGAAAGTTGGGCCTCCCCGTTGGTGCAGCGGTTGAGTGCTGGGTTGCGAAGCTGCCCGCTGTCTCTGCAGCGCCGGTTCGATCCCCGGCTGCTCCCCGGCCACCGGAGGAGGGTCCCACATGGCGCGCAGACCTCTCCTGCCACCCGCTGCTCCCCTCAGCAGTGTACTTCGGTCCTTCTGCCTGCTCTGCTCCCCGCTCTGGCTCTGGTGAATTCTCTCACCCTCCCGCGCTTCTGACTGTACCCAGTGCTTGTATAAATAAATAAATAAATCTTTAAAAAAAAAAAGAAGATAGAGAAAGTTGACATGGAAGACCACTGTGATCCATTGTTTATTAATAGCTTCTTTCTGATGGACAAAAACCCTGAGCTCTACTGGTGTCACTTTGAAGTGTCTGTCCTTATTTCTAGGATAATCTCTCTGTGATGGAATCGAGACATCCATCCCACTGTTGAACCTGTCACACTGTATTTATTTTCTTCTTATGCCTATTTTTGGCCCCCTTCTTTTTTCTTTTCTATAATTTCCCCCCTCCTTTGTTCAGTCTTTGTCTCTCTCCCTTAGATACTCACCCGAGTTTGACAGCGTGATTACTTAATACTTACCTGCCAAATTAACTGACTTATTTTACCAACTGGGTGGATATACAATACCTTGACACTTGCTATTTGAGTATTTTCCTGACTTTTTTTGTATGTCCATGATGAATAAATAATGGTTCCAGCATTTAAATATTGATAATTGGCCTGTTTCACATTACGATGCATTGCAGTATATATTGTCTTTCATTGTTTGACTTCAGTTCAGTGAAGATTCATAGGTTAATGTTAAAATTAGTTGTCTCCTCCATTCTTCATTTTTTAGACTCCTTTTCCATTTCTCCAAGTTGGGGCATTTACCATGAAAGGACATCTTGCTAAATAAGTAATGTGAATAGCAATCTAGTCACTGAAAGAGCATATTCTGGTAGTTCTCACCCATTTAATTTTGAAATGACCCCTGAGTTTATTGTGCCAGCCAAACAGTAGGGCAACCATTTGATGGTGCTGTTTGTTTATCTATTACATGGGAGGGTTGAGCTATATTCCCAGTACAAACCACATCATTGTCGTTAAAGCACACAGGACTCTCCCCTCCTTTCCTCCTGACCTTCCTCCTTCCTTCCCTTCCTCGACTCTTTCATCCTTTACTTCCCATTTACTACCATTTCTCACTCCCCACCCCATACTGGCTCCAGTGTGTCTAATGTGTATATTCAAATTTGTCTGTGCTGGACTATGTAGGCTGTATAAGAATAACTTTATGGAATATGTAAGGCTTTATATCATGCTTATGTTTGAAACATTTACATTAATTATTTTTCCAAAGAACTCTTTCTATTTCTTTTTTTTTAAGATTTATTTTATTTATACAAGAACCAGGGTACAGGCCAGATGTGCGTAAGGGTGAGAGGATTCACCAGAGACAGAGTGGGGAGCAGAACAGGCAGACTGACTGAAATACACTGCTGAGGGGAGCAGCGGGTGAGACAGGAGAGGTCTGCCGTGCCATGTGGGTTGCTCTGCGGCTGGCAGGGATCGAACCCATGCTGCAGAGGCTGTGGACAGCTTCACAGCGCTGCGCTCAACCACCTGCACCACCAGGGAGGCCCTCTTTCTATTTCTTAATAATTTTTTTCATTCAGGACCATTTCCTTAATATCTATCTGTGTTATTGTGTGTCCATCTATTTTGTTGCTTCTGACCGCTGTATGATGTGCTTCAGTGTGCACCTTTCATGTTCTCCTTACTCTACTCATTAGACCTCAGTAATGGACACTTAAGCTTCTCTAACTTCCTTTACCACATGTAACATTTCTCATAAATGTCCCCCTTTGAACTGTGTGTGAATTTCTCTGGGATATATATCCAGGGGTGGGATTATTGGATCACAGGGTGCATGGATACTCTGGTTAAATTGTGCCACATTGCTCTTCATTATGGTTGGATCAATGTCTGTGGGTTTACACTTCTCAGAGCCTAAGGGTAAAATACTATGTGTTAGTTGTTATCCTTGAAAATCCATGAAGGATTGGGGACCATTGCATGGAGAGACAGAAAAGATGGACTCATGTTAGCTTCTAGGAATCAGTCTGCATTCTTAATAATGAAAATAGCTACTCTACAGTGAGTATTCAATATATTCCAGGAACTGTGCTAGAAGCTTTACATTCTTTGTTTTATTTAGCTTTCACAGTAATGCTGTGAAGTATAATTTGGTGTTATAACTTCTGCTTCAAGGAGGTGAAAACCTAGACTTAGAGAGTTTAGTGACTTGCTTTAACTGATAAATATCAATTCTGGGATGGGACTCAGGTTTGTCTTAACTCCAAATTCTGTGATCTGAGCCACAACGCTACAATGCCTCCCTAGCATCCCTTTATCTGAAATACTTTTAGAGATAATTGCTATTTCTCCCTAGCATATCTCTCTGCTGTAGGCCTTAGAATATCAGATTAATGGTGGTGGTGCAGGGGCTGAACAGGTTGAAGCTGTGGAATGGGCTATAGCAAAACTCGGCACCAGCATTCTGTATACTGTAAGAGAACACATTTGCATTCTGGTTTACAGCTGTTACTTTCATTTTGAAGAGTGTGAATTAGTCTCTCAAGTGGTAAAATCCTGTGTTTCAAAATACCAATACTGAGGCCAAGACCCCATGACTGACAGTGAGCAATCAAAGCTCTCTTAATTGACCTATACTTAATTACAATGTTGGAAGAACTGATGTTCTCTGTCTCACCTATAAACTGTATTTAAGGTCGATGCCACGCTTGCAGCCAGTGAGCTGCTCTGCACTGTGCCTGAGCACTTCTGCCCCTGCCAGTTGAACTCTTTGCTTAACAGAGACAGTGTGTTTGTTCCCCAACCTGTTTTTGCCAGTTGTAGTTAGTAATGTAAATTATATCATCTAATTGAATAATAAATGAATGGATGAAATGTGAGTGTAATGTTGTTTCTATGTAAATTGAGTTGAATTACTTTCATCATAAGGCTGAAAAAATGAGTTGCTAAAAATAGTTATTGACAAATTAGGTATAGGGGAGGCAATTGTAAAAGATGGGACAAATCATAAAATTTCTCAAAGGTTCTCCGCTCAGGTTACCTCATAAGTGTCTTTGAGTTCTCAGTCCACTCTGATGAAACAGAACCTGGAAATCATGGATGATCTATTATGGGTATGGTTTGTGCAAGAAAGATTATATACAACTCCAATTAGCAGATCCATCCTCAAAGGCCTTGACCTTTCATCAAAATATTAACAAATGAATGTAACATATTTTAAGTTAAATCTAATAGTTAATGTGTGATGTTATCATTTCTATTTTTTTAAAGATTTTATTTATTTATGCATACATAAACTGGGGTGCAGGCCAGAGGTGGGAGGGTGAGAGGATTCACCGGAGACAGAGTGGGGAGCAGAATAGGCAGATCTACTGAAATACACTGCTGAGGGGAGGAGCAGCGGGCGAGACAGGAGGGGTCTGCTGAGCCATGTGGGTAGCTCCCTGGCTGGGGATCCAACTCATGTTGCAGTGGCTGGTGACAGCTTGATAGCACTGTGTCTTTAACCCCTGCACCACCAGGGCAGCGCTGTTGTCATTTTTATAGCTCCCAGTTTTACCTGATTTATTTTTTAATCTGCTAATCATATATTCGTATTGTATTGGGCACTCTCCCCGAGAATCCCTGCTTGAAGAGGCTACCCATGCCCTCTCTTATTCTATGTGAGCTACATCAGTCCCAGAGTAAATATTCTTTAATTAATAAGTATGTAAACAAGGTCAAATAATTTTGAGCAAATGTTAAAGGGATCCAAATACCTGGGATACAATGTGGTGCCTTTGTCACAGAATAGCAACTGTTATCAACCGTTTTCAATCACCTTTGAATGTTCTTATCTTTCATTAAGTTGAACCTTTAACACTCGCACACACTTGACAGGCCTGAGCGCTCACAGGTCTTACTGTGACTTGTTAGCTTCTGCCTGCTGAAGGTCTCAGAGAAACTTGTCATCAAAATTCTCATCTTAACCCTTTACCACATAGGAGCGATGGCATTATTTGACTCCCACTCACTCCCCAGTGAGGTTGGGGCTCTTAACAGTTTTTTTTGGAGGTTAGATACCTTTTTGGAAATCAAGCAACAGCTTTGGACCCTCTCCCCTACAGATACAATGTGTGTGCAGTTTTGGGGAGGGGTTTTGGACTCTGAAGCCAACCCTAGCTTGCCCTGTGTCTCAAACCCATCCATGGATCCCGTTTCATTACCTCAGCTCTGCTTGAGGCTACTTGGGAACATAGGAGGTCTGGGCTATTCTTGGCTCTGCCTCTAAGTAGTTAGGTCTCTTTAGGCAAACTTGTTAACCTCTTTGGGCCTCCTTTTCATTATCTGTAAAATAAGAGGTTTATCATACATTAAATCTCAACTATCCCTCTTAGCTCTACCTTAAGATTCTCTTCTATTCTGTTCGGGCTCTTCAGTCTTTTTTTTTTTTTATGAAAAGGATCTTGGCTTTAGCCTCATAAAAGGCCTGAAATCACTATTTCTTGCAGAACAAAAAAGAATGGTAACAACTGAGAGTGGTTAGTGTCTAGAGACATTATCTTTTCTTTCAATTCACAAACATGTATTGAAGACTCTCTGTGTGCCCAGCCCTGTGCAAAGCACTGGTGTTTCGCAGGTAAATAAGGCTCCGTCCTTTTCTCCCATAGTGGGAGAGGTTTCAGTGCACTTACACATACATTTTCTGTTTTGAGAAGTGAGAAAAGACCAAGTTATGTGAATTTCCTGGTCCTGAATAAAATCTGCTTAAATGGTCTCTATTCAGGCTTTTCCTGGCAGCTCTGTTTCTAATTCAGCTCCCTCCTTCAGGAGAAAAGCTAATGTATGGAGAAGCAGGCTTCTTTGCCATTCTACAACTTGGTGCTTGCCAGACACCAGCTTTTAATTCTTAAAGGGACCAGGCCTTTCTTCCCAGAAACCTTCGCACTCCCCTCAGCAGCACAGTTCTCAAGCAGTCAGGCTGTGGTTTCCTCACACCCACATTGCTTTCCTGACTCGAGCAGGAGGGAAAAAGTCTGCAGGGTTGAACTGGTTTATGGAGGATACAATAGAGCATTGAGAAGTTCTCATTTTTATTTACTTATTTGATAATCTGCTACTTATTTTATTTTTCCTCCTTTGTTCAGTCTTTGTCTTTCTCCCTTTGATACTCACCCGATTCTGACAGCATGATTACTTAATACTTACCTGCCAAATTAACTGACTTATTTTACCAACTGGGTAGATATACAATACCTTGACACTTGCTATTTGAGTATTTTACTGAATTTAAAAAAAAAAATGTCCCCAGTGATATCTCATCCAAAGGCGAAGCCCTAGGGCTCCTTTTATTTAAAAGAAACCATTTGTTGCTTTTGTATTTATAAAGCACGTTTGGTTATAATACATGTTCCACTATAAGATAGAGCCAACGAGTTTTCTCCTTCCAGTTACAAAGGATGGAAGATATACATATAAGTATATATTCCAGTTTGATTTTGTGAAAATTGTTCTGCCATCCCCCAACAAGAATATGGCTTTGTTCATGGAGATTGAGTCCCTGGATTAGGTCAATTAAGCTATATTTTGTTTGACATTTTTTGGTATACAGTCAGAAATGAATAAATTAAATATTCCCTAAGAGGCAAATAACTACCTTTTTTATGAGTTGATGACGTTTGTTCTTTTCTTATCTCCCTAGAAATGAATATACTGCCCATCTCTAACACACACATTTCTCCTTGTAAGGGCATGAATGGGTAAATGATAGAAAAGGGTAAAATAAGAATTCACACGCATATATTTTCCATTTTCTCAAACCCTCAACTAAACATGGGGTCCTGAAATAATCATCCATATCTTACGGAGCTAGGAGAATGGCTTGCTTTGTTCTGTCCTATGATGTAGATATTTTGCCTGGCATTTGTAGTCTTCTCTGAGAAGGCAGGATTTTGGTTTCAGGTCCAGAAGCAATCAAGTTATGTGAATTTCCCTGGGACTGAATAAAATGCGCTTATGTGGTCTGTCTCAAACGAAGACTTCCTTGCCATGTACGATACCTTGCAGCATTTGTGTTTGGGCTTCCAGACATAAGGAAGGAGAGAAAAACAGGAATATAGTAACCTGAGAGGAGTTAGGGAGTCAGGTTGGTTGTCGCTCTAGGAGACAAAGATGGGCTGTCTTCAGTCCAGTGGTGAAATGAAGGCAATGCTTAAGTAACACTTGGGGGTTGGTGCGCTGTCTTGTTAAACTTTATTGCCTTTGGATTGGATATGATTACCATGGTTTAAAGTACAGGGTATTTCACAAAGAGTTATAGTTTACTTGCCATTTGGTCTCTGTAATTCTCAGAATCTATAGTCTTTGTCTATACTAATTCAGTGTCCTAGAATAATTTCCATCTGCACAACCTCTATTAATATTAACGTTGATTCTGAAAGTTAGTAGTCCAGGGACCCAGGGTGCTTGCAAGACCTTTTCAGGGAATATACAACATAAAACTATTTTCATAATATTAAGAAACTATTTGCTACTTTAATTCTCTCTCTTTTTTTCCCCCTGAGTGTAGAAGGGAGGTTTCTCCAGGCTATATAACGTGTGATATTGCAGCAGCCTGAATGCAGAAGCAGATAAATGAAACAGGTATCTCCCATTAAACAAGACATTAAAGAGACTTGCAGAAATATAAAAAATGCCACTGCGCTATTTTTTTTATTTCAGAAAATATAGCTATTTTTCATAAAATATGTTGATATGCATTAAAAAATTTCATTGTGGTATAATTGACATACAACATTATATTAGTTTCAGGCATACAGCATCATGATCTGACATGTGTATGCGTTGTGAAATAATCACCACAGTCGGTCTAGTTACGCCTGTCACCACACAAAGTTAACTTTCAGGATTGACTCTCTTGGGAACTTCCAAGTCTACTCTGCAGTATTATGGACTATAGTCACCCTGCTGTACATCACACCCCTCTGACTTACTTATTTTATAACTGGAAGTTTGTACCTCATGACCCTCTTCACCTTTGTCACCCATTCCCCAGCTCACCTCCCCGTTGCTTCCACCATTCTCTTCTCTGTATCCATGAGTTCTGTTTGGCTTGTTTGTTTATACAAATTATGTTATTTACATTAACATGTAATCCATTTATTTCTCTTTTAAATGAATCAATAAATACTTCCAAAGTTCTCAGTTTTCATTTCTAATATGGTAAATATCAATAAATCTAACCCACATAAACAAAGCTCTTTGGAATTCTCAGTCATTTTTTTTTGAAAGATTTATTTATTTATTTATACAAGCACTGTCATTTTTAAGAGTGTCAGGGGTTTTGAAACCAAAAAGGTTGAGAACATATACACATGTCTAGTGAAGGAAAGAACATAAAAGCAACACTGTAAAAAGTTTAGAAAATTAATTACTATGGAGCCAGAGGATTATTTTTCCATAAGCTAGTGAGAGCACATCTAAATTTCAAAGCTGTTGCAATTGTATGCCTTACAAAGACACGCTGGTGTGGCATTACAGATTTTCTGTCTTATGAATCTGCTCAAATTAAGCCAGTCAGAGCTAATTGGCACTGCTCTTTATAATTTGGTCATTGTTACTTAGGTGATTGTTTCTTCCTTTACCCCTGAAATGGAATATTTAACCATTGTTACACAGGTGAAGTTAGTGACACTTATCATTTGCTCTGTTTTGCCCATATTTTGTTGGTTCTGGAAGATAAACAGTATTTGGTGAATTGTGTAGTGCAATTATCTGATGATTTGAAATTCATAACTACTGTGTATTTGTTAATTAACTTAAAAAGGTGGTAGCTTAAAAAAATAACTGTTAATGGTGTTGATGAAACTGTAAAAATTCGACATTCATGCTGACTCTCCATAATTCTTTATAATTATGTTTCCTTTAGCCCAGTCTTGTATATTTTCGTTCTTTCTATTCTTTAGAGAGGACCGTATCCAGTTATGAACAATTTAAATGGGAATGTGGAGCATTTAGAGAGAGATTTTATAGAAGAAAAGCCTAAATTAATTGAGACTGTTGAGCCTGAAGAAGAGGACTTAACAAAAATCTCTAAGTATAGAGAGCCTTATTTTGCAGAGGATAGAAACCAGCTGTCCTTCAGCTCAAGGGGACTAGAATAAGAGGACACAACTTAAAGAATAATCAGAGGGATTTAGTTAAGACACACTGAACTCGTTTCCTCACAGCAAAGACTGGTAAACTCTGGAGTGGGTTTCTGAAGGCAGCTGTGGATTTTCTTTCTCTGGAGTCTTAGGAATTTGAAACTTGTTTTCATTTTGATCAGCTGTAAGCAGAAGCTAGGCAACTGCTTCCTAATTTATTGAGACTTTGGCACTATGACATCTTAAAATTTTCATCCGAACATCTGGATATGGGTGGGCAGAAGCGCCTTTGTGTAGTTATATCTGAATATCATAGTGGAGAGGGTTGGACCATAAAGCAAAATAATTCAGCAACAGGTGTGGTTTTCTACCTATCTGCCAGTTTCCTTTTTTCTCCCTACAATTAGTGTTCTACTTGGCATGCAAAATGTTCTTTCTTTAAAAAAAAATTATACCAAATAAGTTTTTTATTGTGGTAAAATACACAGCATAAAATTGACCATTTTCACCCATTATTTAAGTGTTCAGCCCAGTAGTCATGAATTCCATTCCCATTGTTGTGCCACCACCACCACCATGCATCTCCACATTTCATCATCTGACTGAAACCTGTTCCCACTAAACAGAAGCCCCCCACTCCATGGAGTGGAGCCCCTGGCCACCTCCATTCAACTTTCCATCTCTGAGTTGGAAGAGTCATCTTTTATTTTTTTTTAAAGATTTATTTATTTATTTATACAAGCACTGGGTACAGTCAGAAGCACGGGAGGGTGAGAGAATTCACCAGAGCCAGAGTGGGCAGCAGAGCAGGCAGAAGGACTGAAGCACACTGCTGAGGGGAGCAGCGGGCAGCAGGAGAGGTCTGTGCACCATGTGGGACCCTCCTCCGGTGGCCCGGGAGCAGCCGGGGATCGAACAAGCGCTGCAGAGGCTGCGGGCAGCTTTGCAACCCAGCGCTCAACCGCTGTGCCACCGGGGAGGCCCGGAAGAGTCATCTTTTAAAGGAGCAAGTCATGTATCACGCAGTCTCCCTGCTTCACAGCCTGCTGTTGCTTCCCATTACAATTAGAAGCTGTTCTCAATTCCTTACTGTGGCTTCACCTACCGCCATGATCTTATCTTTAAGCACTTTCTCTCTTGTTCTGTCCTTATCTGCCTTCAAGATGTCCATGCAGTGTCTTGCCTGCACAACAGGCAGTACTCGTATTCAGAATGTATTCCCTTCCCACCTCTCCATTCCGTGGTGTAAGCCACCAGCATCTATCACTAGGATGGCCACGGTGGTCTCCATCTTGGTTTAGTTCCTCCACTCTTGCTCTCTGTTCACCAGTCTTAGTGCAACACATTAGCTGGAGGAATCCTTTTAAAACAGCAGTTAGATCATATGAGTCTCTGTTACTCTTGGAGTGAAAGAAAAAGCATTTGTAAATGACTTACAAGGCCCTCATGATCTGGCCCTCCATGACCTTTCTGTCTGTATTGCCTGCTGCTTTGCGGTTCACTTATTTTACCCCCACAATACTGTTCCTTGATCAAGCCAGACCTGCTCTTGCCACCATCAGTGGCCTTGGACTGACTCTTTGCTTTTTAATATGTATGGCAATTCTTTCTTTATCATGTATATTGCTTCTTGACTGCCTCCAGACTCTATGGCCCATGAATGTATTTGTTCATTGCTGTATCCGCAATGCCTGGAACAGTGCTTGGCATAGAGTGGGTCCTTGTTATGGGTCAGCTGTGTCCCTCAAGAAGATGTGGAAGTCCTAGCTCTTGGTAGCTGTGAATGTGACCCCATTTGGAAATAATGTCTTTGCAGTTGTAATCAAGTTAAAATCATGTCGTAGGGTAAACTTAATCCAAGATGACAGGTCCTTATAAAAGGAGGAAAATGTTATGTGACAATAGAATAGAGATTGGAGTGATGCAGCTGCAAGCCAAGGACTGCCTGGGGTCAACAGGCGTCACCAGAAGCTAGTGAAGTGGTCAGGCATGGGCTGTGGTGTCAAGCCACCTGGGTTCGGGTTCCAGCTCTGCATTTGCCAACTGGGTACCTTCGGGCCTGATTCTGTACCTCATCTCTTCCTTTGTGGGAGGGGTTGGTATACATATCGCACTTAAACAGTGCCCAAGTCACTAAGCACTCAATAGCTGCTATCTATTATTCTTATTAGCTAGTTTATGTGGAACAGTGAAACTAAGGATTAGAAAGGGAAAAAGCTTCTTGAACTGGGAATTCACTGTGGGACTTCCAGCTAGTGGCTTAGCTTCTCAGGACCTTTGCCTTGTTAACTGCGGGGAAAGGCATTCGATTAGGCCTCCTTGGGTAATTTCTAGCTGTGGCCTTTTGGAGGTCCATGCAGTGTGTTACTTGCACAATAGGTGTCCTCGTGCTGCCTGAGAAGGGCAGATCAAGGATGTAGTGGCAAGTTGTTGACACAACGGAGATGACTTTGCCGAGCTTTTGGTTGAGGAGAGGAGACGCAGAAGGAAAAACTGGCATTGTCTGATATCCTGATCCTGCAAAGTGCCTCAAGTATGTCCTCGTGTACTGGCTAGAAAAGTCTGGGGAGTCCCCTTTAAGCTTATTGGGGCCATTTTATACTGAAAATTATATTCTTCTCCTACCCTTTTTCTTTTAGGTATGGGCCAGACTTAATAAAAAGCATCATTTCTCATTTTCTTGGAACAACTCCTGTTACTGATTTTACTCACCAATGTGCCTGTTATTGTTACTATTACAGTAGCAAGACAGGTGCAGTAAATAGGTGCCAACGAGATTATGAATCGTACACAAGTCTTGTCAACAGTAGAACAAAAGTAAAATACAGCACCTGTCACTTTACTTCAGGCTGAGACTACTTACATATCAGGCTAAAATATTAACTGAGCTGGTTAGCAATTGGCTAGTTACTACTTAACTCATTCAAACAGTCAGATCCTATTTTTGTGAGTAGGCGTCAGCTAGGCACTCCAGATTTCAACTTCTCATTTATGAATGAATGAGAAGTTCTCATGTCGTCAGTTGAGTGGGGGCAGAGGGGAGGGAAAAAGTGCCACCAAATCAAACCCCATGCGTAACAACCAAATCCAAGCACATTGCTTGTCCCAGAAGAACATAATTGGGAATTGGCAATGGGAAGGGGAGGGGAAGAATGTGGCTCTAGAATCTGCAGGCCTTGGTTTGAATGCCCTGCCTCTCACTTCTGTTGTGATTTTGGCCAAGACACTTGCATACTCAAGTGTAAATAGGTAGTAGAGGAATCTGCTTTACTGAGGTTAAGGGTTATTACAATCACGATTACCAGCATCTTTTAAAGCTTAACCAGTGGAATGGTAGTAACAATACCAATAACTTTCTGTGAACATAGCTCAGTTCTCAGTACATTTTCTGTATTGATTCATATGATCTTTATAAGAAATCTACAAAGTAGGTTCTTTTATCAACCCCATTTTCATTTGAGAAAATTGAGGCACAGAGAGGTTGAATAACTTTCTAGGGTCACACAGCTAGTAAATGCAGTGCTTGTTTGAACTGTATGTCTAGTTCCACTACCTGAAGGGGGAAAATCATCTGACTGACCTTTACACTCTTCCTTTCACAGGAGAAAAATCAGCAGGTGTGTAAATTTCTGCTATTATGTACTATTATGTGCATAAATTACACAAATACGTTCGTGTAGAACTTGGATCCAGAAGTGGAAGAGTGGAAGCATGTTCTTTTCTCTATACATGATTTTAGAGAAGCTATTTCAGCTTCTTTCAGAAGCTTATTCAAAAATATTTCATACTGGTGGCGCAGGGGTTAAGATGCAACCTATGAAGCAATCTACAGCCTCTGCAGCATGAGTTCGATTCCCGGTTGGCCAGGGAGAAACCCACATGGTGGGACAGACCTCTCCTGTCTCGCCCGCTGCTCCCCTCAGCAGTGTACTTCAGTCCGTCTGCCTGTTCTGTTCCCCGCTCTGTCTCTGGTGAATCCTCTCACCCCCTGCATCTCTGGCCTGTACCCCAATTCTTCTATAAAAATAAATAAATCTTTAAAAAAAAATTTCATACTGGGCCTCCCCTGGTGGCGCAATGGTTGAGCTCTGGGCTGCGAGGCTGCCCGCAGCCTCTGCGGCGCCGGTTCGTTCGTTCCCCGGCCGCTGGAGAGGGTCCCACAAAAAAAAAAAAATTCGTACTTTTGTCTTCCTAGCCCTACCCCTAGTCAGCTTGAGTTTTGTTTACAGTTAATAATGTATTTATTGACCCCCAAACTGGCTGTTATCAATGCTATCTTTTGATCAAATGTATTTTTCATTCTAAAAGAGTGGTGTGTGTATGTGTAAAATTTGTGAAATAAAGAGGAGCTTCAATAGGCCAATTTAATTCAATTCCTCTTCTGAAATCCCGTCTTGTGAATTGTTTTTGAGGAATCTTTAACTAATATGCTGGCTTAATTTGTGTGAGTTCATTTTTTTTAAACAACTTACGCTGCAGTTTCCTATCTCCTTGTTGTTGAGAAATCATTGCGTTTCGGGACAGCTGGCCACCTTTGCTGAGGCCCCGAAGTACTTTTTCATCATTCACAAAGAAAACTGGTGTGTGGCCAGAATGGGCAGTGACAGGTGGAAGGCTCAAAGGTCACCCTTTGTACAGGTTCCCACCACCAGTGTACACTCTCCCCTTTTGTTATGTTAACCTCTTAATTACCCACAGACAGCCACAGGTGGTGATGGAAATTAGCTATCTTAGAAGGTCCCTGCACAGTCAGTGAAGTCCATGGATGGGCTTTGAATACATTTCTGGTCTGGGAATGAACCTGAAATAGACTTCAGAGGATTTCAGAAATTCTGAAATAACCCAAAGGTTTTTGGGGCCATTTCTCATGGCACAGCTGCAAGCAACCCTCATTAAACAGACAGATTGGTGTCACTTTCCTTAATGATCAAGAATAATATTTGGATTTTTCTGGTCCTTGGGTAATGTGTTTTTGGTTTAAGAGTGGGACATACTACAAGGTATTTTTGTGTGTGTGGAAGGAATGAGCTTTATTAATTGGCTTTATTAATTAAGATTGTGCCTAGCTGATGTCAAGTCATTGTCTTACATTAACAATCTGGTCATGAACATGTTTTTTCCCCTTTAGATTCAACACCATATTAAATTTATTCTTTACTAGGGGATTCTGAAATAAATGACTTTTATTAAAGCATACCCTTGCAAATACTATCCAGTATAGGCATTTTCAAATGATTGCTTTTCTTAATTACTGAGGAATTGCCTTATTGATGAGAACTATATGTCATTCTTTATATATAATCTCTAATTTTAAAAAATATATCACAGTGTTAGATTTGCCTTCATCTTAGAGGAGGAAATGGGTTCAGAGAGATTCAGTAACTTGCCTAATGTCACAAAACAAAAGGAAGTTAGAGTGTTTTGCATTGAATAGTGCTGCCTGTTTGTTGTCTACATTACCCAGTTGCCTTTGTATTTCATGGATAGAAAGGTCTGGGTCCAAAGTCTAAGATGGAAGGTAAATTTTAGAAGATGCTTTAGAAAGAGGTCTTTTAACACATAGTCTAGGAAAACCTCCCTAGACTCCTTTCTTGGGTTGATTATGGTGTGTTTCACAGTGTGCTTCCCTGGAGGATTGATTCTCTTTGCATCACAAATGTTACTTCTGTGGACAGAAGCGAATGAGTGCTGATACCTGGCAGCATATCTGCTTGAGTTGTAGTTTCCTAGGTTGACATACCTAGTAAGAGGGCCACAGAGCACGTTTCACTTAACATTTATTTAGTTATCTGTCTAACACCTGTCCAGTAGGTGAGGGCAGAGATATAGGGTGATTAAGACAAGATTGTAGCCCTTTACCTGGAGTAGTGAGCCACTCCAATGTGATGTAGTAGGGGTTATGCCAGAGGTACTGAGCCCTAAGGGGAGAGATGAGGGAGCAAGTACCTCTCTTTGGAGGATTTCTGAAAGTCTTCACAAGAGAGGTGACATTTGAGTTGGTCTTTAAAGGTGAAATTGTTGGATAGAGAAGATGGGAAAGGCGGAGGGCACAGCATGCCCAAATGCACAGTGCATCAAATGGCATGGAGTGTTTGGGGGAACTATGAGTAGCTTGCTGTGGTTGGAGCACAGGTTATGTATGTGTGTGTGGGGGGGACTTGAAGGAGAAGGGCTTGGACAGGTGAGTTGAAACGAGACAATGAAGGGGCCCTGTAAGCCATGGGGAGCTATATAGAAGGATGGCGTGTATGCTCAGGTTTGTATTTCAGAAAAGTTATCTTCATGTTCTGGTTGGGTTTAGGAAGGGGTACTGGAGGAAGGGGGACGGCTAGAAGATGAATACTGATAAGCGGTAGTAATGGTATGAGTGAGGAGGAGAGAGCCTTTAGACAGCTTGGAGATATTATATTCGAAAACAAGTTGTTCAGTGTAGTTGAAAGAAAGTATGGGGTGTGTGAGCAATGGTGTGAGTTTCAGGGTTCTGTTTTCGGCACAGCAGGGTCATCAATTGAGATAAGTAATTCCAGAATAGGAAGCTGGTGGGGGTGGGGAGCTATGAAAAGATTAGTTTTGATATATTGGGTTGGAAGAATTAGTGAAATCCAAAGGTGAAGCTGACCAGTGGAATGCTAGAAATTTAAGTCTGGAGCTCAGGAGAAAATAGGGGTCAGAAATAGAGATTTGGGATTCATCTACATCTAAAGTAAAGCTTTAGAAAGAATGGGCTCATGTAAAAGTAGTGAAGGGCATAGAATAGGAGTGGAAGAGAGGTCAGTGGGGACCCACGAGGGAATGCTGCATGGAAAGCTGAAGATGAGAATCCAAATGGACCGATTTGGCAATGCCAAATGATACAGAGGCCAGGGAGACTGGATTGTTAAGAAACCTAAGGATTTAGCACCTAGAAGGTTACCAGTGACCAAGTCAGTTAAAAAATTGGTTTCAAAACAATATGTTGATAGAGCTCATCTTCATTACTTTCCATTTTTTTCTGAAACAGAAGAGGGGAGGCACAGAATGTTATGGGAACTTGTGGAGTGCCAAGGTCATTCCTACACTTGATCTCAGCCAAAAGGCCGAGAAGCAATACCAAGATTTTTCCTACAGTGTATGCTGCAAGATGAAAGGCTGATTGTTGGGAAGTTTAAGTATTTCTGTGAGCAGGAAGCTGAACTAGTAGAGTTCAGGGAATATCTCCAGCTGGATGTTCACCCCAGGAGCCTTCTCTGCCACACTTTTGTCTAAATGAGCCGAGTTCCTATAAACATCAAGGATACCTTTTGTTGAAAAGAGAAATCAACAAAAGTGTCCTAGGCCTAAGATGTGTGAACACAATAGGGGGTGTAAATTTCTTTTCTACTTGGTTTAATAAGGTGATGTTCATTAGCTAGTTATATCTATGTGTATGTATGATATGTATTTGAATACTTGAGCCTTGAGTATTTTTAGCACTAATTAGCAGTATTGCTTGGAAGAGAAGCTCTTCCAAGGCCAGAGTTTGGGATTGTGGTCTCCGTTCCTG